>NC_135961.1:66111863-66425557 GCF_053455715.1 Rhinoraja longicauda | reverse complement strand
ACTGAGGGAGGATGGGACAAGACGTGGGATTCAATGGGCCGACGATGGATATTGATAGTTAAACTATCCCCTGAGATAGTGATGAAGATGACAAGCAAGGCCATAGGTCAGATATCATGTGAAAGATCCAGGATGGATCCAGTAGAAATTGGCAGCAAAGTGAAATGAATGTTCAAGAGGATGAGGGGTGATCTTAGCGAGGTGTGTAAGATCATGAGGGATCTAGATGGGATAAGCGCACAGTCTTTTACCCAGAGTAGGGGAATCAAGAACTCGAGGGCATAGGTTTAAGGTGAGGGGGAAAAGATTTAATAGGAACCTGAGAGGCAACTTTTTTACACAAAGGCCGGTGGGTGTACGGAACGAGCTGCCGGAAGGGATAGTTGAGGCTGGGACTGTCACAACGTCTAAGAAACAGTTCGACAAGTACATGGATAGGTCAGGTTTGGAGGGATATTTGGGCCAAATGCAGGCAGGTGGGACTAATGTAGACGGGGCATGTTAATCAGAGCGGGCAAGTTAGGTGGAAGGGCCTGTTTCTACACTGCATCACTCTAGGACTCCATAAGTTCATAAGTCATAAGAGCAGAATTAGGCCGTTCGGCCCATCAAGTCTAATCTGCCATTCAATCGTGGCTGATCTATCTTTCCCTCTTAACCCCATTCTCCAGCCTTCTCCCCGTAAGCACTGATATTTTTGAGGCAGACATACAGTCTGTCGATCTCTGCCTTAAAAATATCCATTGACTTGGTCTCCACATCCACAGCCTTCCGTGGCAAAGAATTCCACAGGATCGACCAACGATGTAACGAGGAAAGAGTTGATGGAGGGGGGCAGAAGACGACTGGAATGAGAACTGCTCCATGTTCTATGTTTGCTCACAGCTGCGGCCTAACTCTACATAAATGGAATTTCTGAAAATGGTGTGCCAAAAAAATTAATCTATTTTTATACTTTCAAAAAGTTACCTTCTTGATTTGAAAAGAAGAAAGGCTGAAATTGCAATCTGCTCATTTGTTTCACCCTCTCCTGTCTACAGGTGATGACAAATGCTGTAATTGTTGGTAATCAGTGACTCAAAGTACTTTGCAAACTATTCACGTTCACAATTCATTAGGCACCATGTCTGAGGAAGGATGTGCTGGCTCTGGAGAGGGTCCAGAGGAGGTTTACAAGAACGATCCCAGGAATGAGTGGGTTAACCTATGATGTGCGTTTGTCGGCACTGGGCCTGTCAGTACTCCCTGGAGTTTAGATGAATGAGGGGGGACTTCATTCTTGAACAGTGAGAGGCTTGGATAGAGTGGATGTGGAGAGGATGTTTCCACTAGTGGGAGAGTCCAGGACCAGAGGTCACAGCCTCAGAATTAAAGGAGGTTCATTTAGGAAGGTAGATGAGGAGACATTTCTTTGGAATTCTGTGGAATTCTTTGAGAATCTGTGGAATTCTTTGCCACAGACGGCTGTGAAGGCCGTAAGTGGATATTTTTAAGGCAGAGATAGATAGATTCTTGATTAGTACAGGTGTCAGAAGTTATGGGGAGAAGGCAGGAGAATGGGGCTGGGAGAGAGAGATAGTTCAGCCATGATTGAACGGCAGAGTAGACTTGATGGGCTGAATGGCCTAATTCTATTGCTATTCCTTATGTCCTTATGTCTTTACTTAGGAGCAGAAATAGTCCATTTGGCCCATTGAGTCTGTGCCAATAGGCCAAAAATCCATGGCCCATTCTGAATTCTGATTTAAAAATTGTCATGTGATTTTAAAGTATAAAATTGCTTGAAATACTCAGGTAAAGCAGTGGAAAGAGCAACAATTAACTTTTGATTCGAGAGTTACAGCACAGAAACAGGCCCTTCGGCCCACCGAGTCCACACTGACCAGCGATCGCCCTGTACACCAGCACTATCGGATGCACTATCCCACACACGAGGGACAATTTACAATTTTATCCAAACCAATTAACCTACAAACCTGTACGTCTTTGGAGTGTGAGAGGAAACCGGAGCACCCGGAGAAAACCCACACGGTCATGGGGAGAACGTACAAACTCCGTGCAGGCAGCACCCGTAGTCGGGATCGAACCCGGGTCTCTGGCGCTGTGAGGCAGCAACTCTACCTCTCCCGAGATGCTGCCTGTCCCGCTGAGTTACTCCAGCATTTCGTGTCTATCTCCGGTGTAAACCAGCATCTGCAGTTCCTTCCTACACAGTTCTATGAAGAATCCCGCAAGGTGGCGCAGCGGTAGAGTTGCTGCCTTACAGCCAGAGACCCGGGTTCGATCCCGACTACGGGTGCTGCCTGCACGGAGTTTGTACGTTCTCCCCATGACCTGCGTGGGTTTTCTCCGAGATCTTCGGTTTCCTTCCACACTCCAAAGACGTACAGGTTTGTAGGTTAAGTGGTTTGGTAAATGTATAAATTGTCCCTGGTGTGTGATATTTGTTGAGCTACGATCATTGAGCAAGTTGAGCTTTAGAGAGAGGTTACTGGGCAGGCTAGGACTTTATTCCTTGCAGCACAAGAGGCTGAGAGGCAATCTTATTTGAGTTTAGTTTAGTTTAGAGATACAGCGCGGAAACAGGCCCTTTCGGCCCACCGGGTCCGCGCAAACCAGCGATCCCCGCACATTAACACTATCCTACACCCACTAGGGACAATTTTTACATTTACCAAGCCAATTAACTTATATGCCTGCACGTCTTTGGAGTGTGGGAGGAAACTGAAGATCTTGGAGAAATCCCACGCAGGTCATGGGGAGAACGTACAAACTCCGTACAGACAGCGCCCGTAGTCGGGATGGAACCCGGGTCTCCGGCGCTGCATTCGCTGTAAGGCAGCAACTACCGCTGCGCCACCGTGACCGCCCTAAATGTATTGGATAGTGTTAGGGTATGGGGTGATCGCTGGTCGGCACCAGTTCAGTGGGTTGAAGGGCCTGTTTCTAAAGTAAATAAATAATCAGCGTAGGTTTACTAGGTTGATTCCCGGAATGACGGGACTGTCGTATGTTGAAAGGCTGGAGCAATTAGGCTTGTATACACTGGAATTTAGAAGGATGAGGGGGGATCTTATTGAAACATATAAGATAATTAGGGGATTGGACACATTAGAGGCAGGAAACATGTTCCCAATGTTGGGGGAGTCCAGAACAAGGAGCCACAGTTTGAGAATAAGGGGTAGGCCATTTAGAACGGAGATGAGGAAGAACTTTTTCAGTCAGAGAGTGGTGAAGGTGTGGAATTCTCTGCCTCAGAAGGCAGTGGAGGCCAGTTCGTTGGATGCTTTCAAGAGAGAGCTGGATAGAGCTCTTAAGGATAGCGGAGTGAGGGGGTATGGGGAGAAGGCAGGAACGGGGTACTGATTGAGAGTGATCAGCCATGATCGCATTGAATGGCGGTGCTGGCTCGAAGGGCTGAATGGCCTACTCCTGCACCTATTGTCTATTGTCTATTGTCTATTGTCTATCTTGATTGACATCATTACGGCCTTAGTAACTTGGGCTGTTAATTTTTGTGACCGATATATCTTACATGCACCCAGAGACAGGTCAGTGCAGTTTCACAGCCCTGTGACAATGTGAACAGACAATGTTTAAAATATTACGATTTTCCTATGTTTTAAATAGTTGGTTGGCTTTTCCCAGTTTAAATTTGCTATACTCTGGAAACACAATGAATTTCATTGACTCCACATCTAAGAAAGTAGAACATAAAAGTGTACAGAATATAGAGAAAATGTGCTGGAGTAACTCAGCGGGACAGGCAGCATCTCTGGAGAGAAGGAATAGGTGACCCGATGCTGCCTGTCCCATTGAGTTACTCCAGCATTTTGAGTCTATCTTCGGTTTAAACCAGCACCTGCAGTTCCTTCCTACACATAAAAATGTACAGCGCGGGAACAGGCCCTTTAGACCACAATGTCTGTGTTGAACATGACACTGAGATAAACTAATCTCCTCTGCCAGCACATGATCCATACCTAGGGTTGCCAACTGTCCCGTATTAGCCAGGACATCCCGTATATTGGGCTAAATTGGTTTGTCCCGTACGGGACAGCCCTTGTCCTGTATTAGACAATAGACAATAGACAATAGGTGCAGGAGTAGGCCATTCAGCCCTTCGAGCCAGCACCGCCATTCAATGCGATCATGGCTGATCACTCTCAATCAGTACCCCGTTCCTGCCTTCTCCCCATACCCCCTCACTCCGCTATCCTTAAGAGCTCTATCCAGCTCTCTCTTGAAAGCATCCAACGAACTGGCCTCCACTGCCTTCTGAGGCAGAGAATTCCACACCTTCACCACCCTCTGACTGAAAAAGTTCTTCCTCATCTCCGTTCAAATGGCCTACCCCTTATTCTCAAACTGTGGCCCCTTGTTCTGGACTCCCCCAACATTGGGAACATGTTATCTGCCTCTAATGTGTCCAATCCCCTAATTATCTTATATGTTTCAATAAGATCCCCCCTCATCCTTCTAAATTCCAGTGTATACAAGCCCAATCGCTCCAGCCTTTCAACATACGACAGTCCCGCCATTCCGGGAATTAACCTAGTGAACCTACGCTGCACGCCCTCCATAGCAAGAATATCCTTCCTCAAATTTGGAGACCAAAACTGCACACAGTACTCCAGGTGCGGTCTCACCAGGGCCCGGTACAACTGTAGAAGGACCTCTTTGCTCCTATACTCAACTCCTCTTGTTACGAAGGCCAACATTCCGTTGGCTTTCTTCACTGCCTGCTGAACCTGCATGCTTCCTTTCATTGACTGATGCACTAGGACACCCAGATCTCGTTGAACTCCCCCTCCTCCTAACTTGACACCATTCAGATAATAATCTGCCTTTCTATTCTTACTTCCAAAGTGAATAACCTCACACTTACCTACATTAAACTGCATCTGCCATGTATCCGCCCACTCACACAACCTGTCCAAGTCACCCTGCAGCGTTATTGCATCTTCCTCACAATTCACACTACCCCCCAACTTAGTATCATCTGCAAATTTGCTAATGGTACTTTTAATCCCTTCGTCCAAGTCATTAATGTATATCGTAAATAGCTGGGGTCCCAGCACCGAACCTTGCGGTACCCCACTGGTCACTGCCTGCCATTCCGAAAGGGACCCATTTATCCCCACTCTTTGCTTTCTGTCTGTCAACCAATTTTCTATCCATGTCAGTACCCTACCCCCAATACCATGTGCCCTAATTTTGCCCACTAATCTCCGGGGGGGGGGGGGGGGGGGGGCGCTGTAGGCCCCGACACTGTAGGCCCGGACACTGTAGGCCCGGACACTGTAGGCCCGGGGGCTGCTATAGTCCCGGACAATGTAGGCCCGGAGGCCCGGGCGCCACCTAATGGAGGTTGCGCAGCAACCCACCTCCTGGCCCGGGTAGCCACCATTGGTGGGAGCGGGGGCACGTGGCCGCTGGCTGGGTGAGGTCACGTGGGGCGCGGGGCGGTGACGTCACCTTTTGTCCCTTACTTGGGAGTGAGGAGGTTGGCAACTCCTATCCATACTCTTGCTTTTCCTGCATATCCGTGCCTATCTAAAAGCCTCAAGTTCATAACTGAGAGGAGCAGAATTAGGCCGTTCGGCCCATCAAGTCTACTCCACCATTCAATCATGGCTGATCCATCTCTCCCTCCCAACCCCGTTCTCCTACCTTCCCCCCATAACCCCTGACTCCCATATCAATCAAACACCACTATGGTATCTACCTCCATCGCCATCCCTGGCAGCTCTATCCAGGCACCCACCACCTGCTGTGGACCCACTCACCTTACTCTCAAATGCACACTGTTCTCACCATGCACGTTGTTTTGGAGCTTAGGAACATAGACAATAGGTGCAGCAGCAGGCCATTCGGCCCTTTGAGCCAGCACCGCCATTCAATGTGATCATGGCTGATCATCCAGAATCAGTAACCCGTTCCTGCTTTCTCCCCATATCCCTTGATTCCGTTTAGTTTAGTTTAGAGATCCAATGCGGAAACAGGCCCTTCGGGCCACTGAGTCCGCGCCGACCAGCGATCCCTGTGCATTAGTACTATCCTCCACACTAGGAACAAGTTACAATTTTACAGAAGCCAATAAAGTCTTCAAATCTGCTCAGCTTTGGGATGTGGGAGGAAACCGGAGCACCCGGAGTAAACCCACGCTGTCACAGGGAGAACGTACAAACTCCGTACAGACCAGCACCCGTGGTCAGGCTGGAACCCAGGTCTCTGGCGCTATAAGGCAGCAACTCTACCCGCTGACCCCTCCCCCATAGAGAGCCGCTCAGTACCACCACAGCTGGGCTCACGTAGAGTATGTTTGACTTTAGTCATAGAGTCATACAGCACGGAAACAGGCCCTTCGGCCCAAGTCTTTCATACCAACCAAGATGGCCCATCTATGTTTGCCCACATTTGGCCCATGACTAGCGTTGTCAACTAAGGTTTTTATTTCACAAAATGCTGGAGTAACTCAGCAGGTCAGGCAGCATCTCAGGAGAGAAGGAATGGGTGACAATAGACAATATGTGCAGGAAGAGGCCATTCGGCCCTTCGAGCCAGCACCACCATTCAATGTGATCATGGCTGATCATTCTCAATCAGTACCCCGTTCCTGCCTTCTCCCCATACCCCCTGACTCCGCTATCCTTAAGAGCTCTATCTAGCTCTCTCTTGAATGCATTCAGAGAATTGGCCTCCACTGCCTTCTGAGGCAGAGAATTCCACAGATTCACAACTCTCTGACTGAAAAAGTTTTTCCTCATCTCCGTGCTAAATGGCCTACCCCTTATTCTTAAACTGTGGCCCCTTGTTCTGGACTCCCCCAACATTGGGAACATGTTTCCTGCCTCTAACGTGTCCAACCCCTTAATAATCTTATACGTTTCGATAAGATCTCCTCTCATCCTTCTAAATTCCAGTGTATACAAGCCTAGTCGCTCCAGTCTTTCAACATATGACAGTCCCGCCATTCCGGGAATTAACCTAGTAAACCTACGCTGCACGTCCTGGCTGAGTGAGGTCACGTGGGACGTGGGGCAGTGTCGTTTCGGGTCAAGACCCTTCTTCAGGGTTGCCAACTATCTCACTCCCAAATAAGGGGCAAGGTGACGTCACCGCCCCGCGCCCCACGTGACCTCACTCAGCCAGCGGACACATGATCCCTCTCCACAAATGGCGGCCACCCGGACAGGGAGGCAGTTAAATTGTCCCTAGTGGGTATAGGATAGTGTTATTGCTCGGACCTGGCGGGCCGAAAGGGCCTGTTTCCACGCTGCATCTCTAAAAATTAGGGACAATTTACAAGTTTTTTTACTGAAGCCAATTAACCTACAAACCTGCACGTCTTTGCAGTGCAGTGTGGGAGGAAACCGGAGCACCCGGAGAAAACCCACGCGGGTCACGGGGAGAACGTACAAACTCTGTACAGACAGCACCTGTAATCAGGATGGAACCCGGGTCTCTGGCGCTGTGAGGCAGCAACTCTACCACTGCGCCACCGTGCCGCCCAACACGGATAAAATTGAAAACCCAATTTGTGTCAAAGCGAGACTTGAATACAGGGTGAAATGCTGAGGGATTCTGGTAAAACACATTTTAAAAAAAGATACGGAAATGAAAGGTGATGTGCAATAATGGATATCCAAGGAGGTTGAACGTATGTGGCACACATATCAATCAGGAAAAGGCGGGCAGTCTTCTAATTCCACCACAAGCTCGAAGGTCAGTGGTGAATAATGGAGCTCCTTCAAATGAGGGAGGTTTCACAACATCAACTCGAGAAAATCTCTTCAGTCGTGGAAATCGTCAACCAGTAATTATCAATATAAGAAAGTCGTCAGGGAAATCAAATGAGGCATGAAGGAGGGAGTCTTTTGGCCAAGAGAGCTGCGAGGAACATGAAGGGGTTGAGCAAATGGTATTGATGCGTTTAATGGGAAACTGGATGAATGCGGAAAGGATTCAAGCATCACTGCTGAGGAGCTGGGAAAAGAGTGAGAGGAGACAAGTAGTTTTCCTTCTGCACTATTTATATTTGTTTGTATTTTACGTGTGTGTGTGTAGTCTCCAGTCAAGACTGTTTCATTGTCAGATGTCCCAGACAGAACAATGACATTTTTAAGCGGCACGGTGGCGCAGCGGTAGAGTTGCTGCCTTACAGCGCCGGAGACCCGGGTTCGATCCTGACTACGGGTGCTGTCTGTTCGGAGTTTGTACGTTCACCCCGTGACCTGCGTGGGTTTTCTCCGAGATCCACACTCCAAAGACATGCAGGTTTGTAGGTTAATTGACTTGGTAAATGTTAAAAATGTTCCTGGTGGGTGTAGGATAGTGCTAATTTGTGGGGATCTCTGGTCGGCATGGACTCGGTGGGCCGAAGGGCCTGTTTCCATGCAGTATCTCGAAACTAAACTAAACTAAATTCTTACTTGCTGCAGCACAAGAGAATATGTAAACATAGTACACTGTAAACAAAATAATAAATGAGAAAAAAAAAGTTCAGTGTGTGTATATATACACATACTCATACAAACACACACACATACATACACATCTAGATACTAAAACTCTCGTTTGTTTGTGATCGAACTACAGCCAAAACAGTACACGATAGCGCAACAATGTTAGGCCCACCTTACTCACCATCGTCCCTTTGGTGCGAATGGAAGAAGTTTCATTGAAATCGGTGTTATATTTTTAAAGTTATTCACATTTTAAAGTTTAAATCTATCTCCTAGGGAGGGAGGGAGGGAAGGAGGGGGAGGAGGGAGGGAGAGAGGAGGGAGGATAAATGGGATTGAGGGGAATGGAATGGAGGAGAATGGGGGGGGAGGGGAAGGGCAGGAGGGGGAGGGGGGAGGGGGAGGGGGGGAGGAAAGGGTGCTGCATTAATGCCGGAGAGGTTCAGGCCCAACAGGTCCACTTGGTCTTGAACTGTTTGCGTACTACTGTATGTTTTCATTTTTTTTTCTATTGGAACCTAATCAAATGTACAGCACTTTGGTCAACGTGGGTTGTTTTTAAATGTGCTATACAAATAAAATTGACTTGACTTGACTTGACTTGACTAGTATAAATATATGTATACATATAGATTCTTATATAAAGACCAAAAAAGCTGGAGTAACTCAGCAGGGCAGGGAGCATCTCTGGAGAGAAGGAATGGGTGACGTTTCAGGTCAAGACCCTTCTTAGCCTCGACCCGAAACGTCACCCATGCCTTCTCTTCAGAGATACTGCCTGTCCCTCTGAGTTACTCCAGCATTTTGTGTCTGTCTTCGGTTTAAACCAGCATCTGCAGTTCCTTCCTACACATAAACAAATAAACAATACAAACAATAATAGTGTATGTCGTTCAGAGCTTAATGGAAGTTGTAGAGTTTAATAGCCTGATAGCTGTCGGGATATACAGTAAATATATATATATATATATATACAGACCTGAAATCGTAGGAAGGAACTGCAGATGCTGGTTTACACCAAAGATAGACACAAATCGAAGGTATTTATTCACAAAGTGCTGGAGTAACTCAGCAGGTCAGGCAGCATCTCAGGAGAGAAGGAATGGGTGACGTTTTGGGTCGAGACCCTTCTTCAGACTGATGTCGGGGGGGTGGGACAAAGGAAGGATATAGGTGGAGACAGGAAGATAGAGGGAGATCTGGGAAGGGGGAGGGGAAGAGAGGGACAGAGGAACTGGGACTTCTCCAAATTTAGATAGTTCCTCTGTCCCTATAGTGAAAGTGAATAGTGAAAGGCCTGGATAGAGTGGATGTGGAGAGGATGTTTCCACTAGTGGGAGAGTCTAGGACTAGAGGTTAAAGCCTCAGAATTAAAGGACATTTTTTTCTATGAAGGAGATGAGGAAGATTTTTTTTAGTCAGAGGGTGGTGAATCTGTGGAATTCTTGGCCACAGACAGCTGTGGAGGCCAAATCAGTGGATATATTTAAGGCAGGGATAGATAGATTCTTGATTAGTACGGGTGTCAGAGGTTATGGGGAGAAGGCAGGAGAATGGGGTTGGGAGGGAGAGATAGATCAGCCATGATTGAATGGCGGAGTAGACTTGATGGGCCGAATGGTCTCATCCCACTCCGATCACTTATGACTTATGATCTCTGGAGAACGTGGATAGATGGTGTTTGGCGTTGGGACACTGGTGGGGGAGGGAAAGAGCTGGGAAAGAGGTGGGAGCAGGACATAGTCTGGCGAGTGACAGGTGGAATGTGGAGGAAGCAACTGCAGATGCTGGTTTACACCGAAGGTAGACACATAATGCTGGAGTAACCCAGCGGGACAGGCAGCATCTCTGGAGAGAGAACCTCACCCATCATTCCTTCTCTCCAGAGATGCTGCCTGTCCCACTGAGTTACTCCAGCATTTTTGTGTCCACCTTGAGTGATAGGTGGATACAGGAGATCGCACTTTGCTGACTGCATTCTGATTGCATCAACCTTTTTAGTTTAGAGATACAGTGCGGAAACAGGCCCTTCAGCCCACAAGGTCCGCGCCGACCAGCGATCCCCGCACACTAACACTATCCTACACCCATTGGGGACAATTTTTACATTTACCAAGCCAATTAACCTACAAACCTGCACGTCTTTGGAGTGTGGGAGGAAACCGAAGATCTCGGAGAAAACCCACGCAGGTCACGGGGAGAACGTGCAAACTCCGTACAGACAGCGCCCGTAGTCAGGATGGAACCCGGGTCTCCGGCGCTGCACTCGCTGTGAGGCAGCAACTCTACCGCTGCCCCACCGTGCTAATCCTGTCCCCAGTGTTGCACTAGCAAGCCAAAGAATCCTCATCATCAAAACGCCATGAATGCTTTAAATCGAATACCAATGAGCTGGCAAGATTATGAAATGCCAGTCGGGGAGCACCAGATTGCATCCATAATAACAGATTTATTTCAAAGATGTTTTCATTATTGATCTGGCTGTCACCTAATGCGGAGCTGTCAGCTCAAACATATCACTGATGTTTATATATATATATATTTTTTTCTTTAGCGTGAAAATACAAAGTGGGAAAATATCCCGAGAATTTACAGAAAGAAATGTCATCTCTGATTCAGTGGCTAAGATTAAGTGATAATAAAGGAGACAATTTGCACCACTGGTGAATAATGCACACCACAATTAATTTGGGCAGAGTTAAAGTGAGTGTCTGAAGTAATTGTGCAATGCATTATTCAACAGGATTGTTCACGTTCAACTTCACTACTGCTGTTCCACAATGTACGGGCCATCTCACCATCAATCTGCACTCACCAACATCAACATTTGGTGCTTTTTCTCAAACTAATGGGCAGGGAGGCAAACAGGAAGAAACTCTTAAGACGGACACAAAATGCTGGAGTAACCCAGCAGGTCAGGCAGCGTCTCTGGGGAGAAGGAAAGGGTGACGTTTCGGGTCGAGACCCTTCTTCAGGCTGATCTAGGTCCGAAGAAGGATCTCGACCCGAAACGTCACCCGTTCCCTCTCTCCAGAGACGCCGCCTGGCCCGCTGAGTTACTCCAGCATTTTGTGTCTATCTTCGGTTTAAACCAGCATCTGCCGTTCTTTCCTGCACAAGAAACTCTACATCTACTCTACAAAACCAACGCAGGTGAGGGTGAGGGGTGATCTTATAGAGGAGTGTAAGGTCATGAGAGGAATAGATCGTGTAGATGCACAGAGTCTCTTGCCCAGAGTAGGGGAATCGAGGACCAGAGGACATAGGTTTACGGTGAAGGGGGAAAGATTTAATAGGAATCTGAGGGGTAACTTTTTCACACAAAGGGTGGTGGGTGCATGGAACGAGCTGCCAGAGGAGGTAGTTAAGGCAGGGACTATCCCAACGTTTAAGAAACAGTTAGACAGATACATGGATAGGACAGGTTTGGAGAGATATGGACCAAACGCAGGCAGGTGGGACTAGTGTAGCCGGGACATGTTGGCCGGTGTGGGCAAGTTGGGCTGAAGGGCCTGTTCCCACGCTGTACCACTCTATGACTCTATCTACGTCGCCAAAGAGAAGAAACATCGAAACAAACAAAATAGGTGCAGGAGTAGGCCATTCGGCCCTTCGAGCCAGCTGATCATCCTAAATCACTACCCCATTCCTGCTTTTTCCCCATATCCCTTGATTCCTTTAGCTCAAAGAGCTATATCTCTCTTTTGAAAACATCCATTGAATTGGCCCCAACTGCGTTCTGTGGCAGAGAATTCCACAGATTCACAACTCTTTGGGTGAAAAGGTTTTTCCTCATCTCAGTCCTAAATGGCCTACCCCTTATTTTTTAAACTGTGACAACTGGTTCTGGACTCCCCCAACTTCGGGAACATTTTTCCTGCATTTAGCCTGTCCAATCCCTTAAGAATTTTATATGTTTCTATAAGATCCTCTCTCAGCCTAAACTCCAGTGAATACAAGCCCAGTCGACCCATTCTTCGGCAGGAGAAAGGGGTTGAGAGGTCAAGGTAGATCAGCCATGATTAAATGGCGGAGTATAATGACTACCACTTGTCACATACCTGCTTGGTCTTGCTCAAAGTTAAGGTGAGACCACTAGCAAGAGTCAGAAGTGTAAGAAGCGTCAGTCTGAAGAAGGGTCTCGACCCGAAACGTTATCCATTCCTTCTTTCCTGAGATGCTGCCTGACCTGCTAAGTTACTCCAGCATTTTGTGAATAAATACCTTCGACTAGCAAGAGTCATGATGGGGTCACAATGCAAGGAAGCCAATAATAGCGGAAAGCTACAAACTAGGGCGGCACGGTGGCGCAGCGGTAGAGTTGCTGCCTCACAGCGCCAGAGACCCGGGTTCGATCCTGACTACGGGTGCTGTCTGTACGGAGTTTGTACGTTCTCCCCGTGACCTGCGTGGGTTTTCTCCGGGTGCTCCGGCTTCCTCCCACCCTCCAAAGACGTACAGGTTTGTAAGGGTTAGTTGGCTTCAGTAAAAATTGTAAATTGTCCCTTGTGAGTGTGGGGTGGTGCTAGTGCAAGGGGTGTTATTGAGGGCATGCAGCGTAGGTTTACTAGGTTAATTCCCGGAATGGCGGGACTGTCATATGTTGAAAGACTGGAGTGACTAGGCTTGTACACACTGGAATTTAGAAGGATGAGAGGAGATCTTATCGAAACGTATAAGATTATTAAGGGGTTGGACACGTTAGAGGCAGGATACATGTTCCCAATGTTGGGGGAGTCCAGAACAAGGGGCCACAATTTAAGAATAAGGGGTAGGCCATTTAAAACTGAGATGAGGAAAAACTTTTTCAGTCAGAGAGTTGTGAATCTGTGGAATTCTCTGCCTCAGAAGGCAGTGGAGGCCAATTCTCTGAATGCATTCGAGAGCTAGATAGAGCTCTTAAGGATAGCGGAGTCAGGGGGTATGGGGAGAAGGCTGAGAATGATCAGCCATGATCACATTGAATGGCGGTGCTAGCTCGAAGGACCGATTGGCTTCCTCCTGCACCTATTGTCTATTGACTATTGTGTTCGCTGGTGGGCGTGGACTCGGTGGGCTGAAAGGCCTGTTTCCGCGCTGCATCTCTGAACTAAACCAAACTGACAAAGTAATCTATCAGCGTCAAGCGAAGGCTTGCAGCACTGGAATATGTACATTCACAATGACCACGTTTGTTCGACCTTGCCTTGACATACTATGACTGTGTGAAATTAGAGTTCCTGTCCAACCTTTTCACTGCTGAGCTAAAAATAAAATTGCTTACTGCCAAAAAATCATTTCAAAACTATTTCCTACATTCAGGGTGTTAATGATTCGTGTTATTCAAATTGAAATCGGGTGCTCACTGTTTAGTAACTGGAGACCGCTGTGAAAATGCTTAATCTTCCCTTGCATGCCTAGTCACTATCGGACTGCATCCCTACTCGTTTCCAAAATCACATGCACCTCCTTGTAAAATGCTTCACGAAAACCTAAACCCTAATTTGGCTGCACAACGAAACCCTTTGATGTAAATTTCCACCCTAGTTCATTCCTTCTCACACTACTGAATATAAATAAAGTGCCGATGGGAATTATTAACCTTTTAGCATAAGGAACAATTTTGCGGTACAACATTAGCCAGATCATCACACAGTCTGACAATATCAGGGCCTTACGTTTCGGGTCGAGACCCTCCTTCTTCTGAAGAAGGGTCTCGATCCGAAACGTCACCCATTCCTACTCTCTCCAGAGATGCTGCCCGTCCCGCTGAGTTACTCCAGCGTTTTGTGCCGATCTTCGGTTTAAACCTGCATCTGCATTTCCTTCCTGCACAAGAACACATTAGCAAATTTGCAGATGATACTAAGCTGGGGGGTAGTGTGAATTGTGTGGAAGATACAATAAGGCTGCAGGGTGACTTGGACAGGTTGTGTGAGTGGGCGGATACATGGCAGATGCAGTTTAATGTAGATAAGTGTGAGGTTATTCACTTTGGAAGTAAGAATAGAAAGGCAGATTATTATCTGATTGGTGTCAAGTTAGGAGGAGGGGGAGTTCAACGAGATCTGGGTGTCCTAGTGCATCAGTCAATGAAAAGAAGCATGCAGGTACAGCAGGCAGTGAAGAAAGCCAATGGAATGTTGGCCTTCATAACAAGAGGAGTTGAGTATAGGAGCAAAGAGGTCCTTCTACAGTTGTACCGGGCCCTGGTGAGACCGCACCTGGAGTACTGTGTGCAGTTTTGGTCTCCAAATTTGAGGAAGGATATTCTTGCTATGGAGGGCGTGCAGCGTAGGTTCACTAGGTTAATTCCCGGAATGGCGGGACTGTCGTATGTTGAAAGGCTGGAGCGATTGGGCTTGTATACACTGGAATTTAGAAGGATGAGGGGGGATCTTATTGAAACATATAAGATAATTAGGGGATTGGACACATTAGAGGCAGGAAACATGTTCCCAATGTTGAGGGAGTCCAGAACAAGGGGCCACAGTTTAAGAATAAGGGGTAGGCCATTTAGAACGGAGATGAGGAAGAACTTTTTCAGTCAGAGAGTGGTGAAGGTGTGGAATTCTCTGCCTCAGAAGGCAGTGGAGGCCAGTTCGTTGGATGCTTTCAAGAGAGAGCTGGATAGAGCTCTTAAGGATAGCGGAGTGAGGGGGTATGGGGTGAAGGCAGGAACGGGGTACTGATTGAGAGTGATCAGCCATGATCGCATTGAATGGAGGTGCTGGCTCGAAGGGCTGAATGGCCTACTCCTGCACCTATTGTCTATTGTCTATTGTCTAACACGTCTTGCTTCTCCAAGATAGAATACCTCACTGGCTGCTCTTAGCCATTAAAATGCATTTGTGCACTTTAATATGATGAGAGTGCATTTCCAGCTCTCCAATCACCCTCACCTGCTGCCCCGATTGTCTCCTGTACCAAAGATACTCTTCGTCTCCGAGTTTGAAACGTTCTCCCTGTGTCCCCGTGGGCTAACTCCTCGTGTTCCAATTTTCACACACATCCCAAAGACATGCAGACTATTTTTAATTGGACTTTACTGGACTTTATAGTTTAGTTCAGAGATGCAGCGCGGAAACAGGCCCTTTCGGCCCACCGGGTCCGCGCCGACCAACGATCCCCGCGCACTAACCAATCCTACACCCACCAGGGACTAATTTTACATTTACCAAGCCAATGAACCTACAAACCTGCACGTCTTTGGAGTGCGGGAGGAACGGTGGCACAGCGGTAGAGTTGCTGCCTTACAGCGAATGCAGCGCCGGAGACTCAGGTTCGATCCTGACTACGGGCGCCGTCTGTACGGAGTTTTGTACGTTCTCCCCGTGACCTGCGTGGGTTTTCTCCGAGATCTTCGGTTTCCTCCCACACGCCAAAGACGTGCAGGTATGTAGGTTAATTGGCTGGGCAAATGTAAAAATTGTCCCTAGTGTGCGTAGGATGGTGTTAGTGTGCGGTGATCGCTGGGCGGCGCGGACCCGGTGGGCCGAAGGGCCTGATTCTGCGCTGTATCTCTAAATCTAAAAAAAAAATTTAAACCGAAGTTCTCGGAGAAAACCCACGCAGGTCACGGGGAGAACGTACAAACTCCGTACAGACGGCGCCCGTAGTCGGGATGGAACCCGGGTCTCCGGCGCTGCATTCGCTGTAAGGCAGCAACTGCGCCACCATGCCGCCAACATTTCGAGCAACTTTTCTTGATCTAAACGTTATTCCCTTTATTATGTATCTCTGTACACTGTTGTACGGTTCGATTGTAAACATGTATAGCTTTCCGCTGACTGGGCAGCACACAACCGAGGCTTTTCACTGTACCTCGCTCGGTACACGTGGCAATAAAGGGAACTAAACAGAGTGGACGAAGGGAGCTGGTGAAACTTTAAAATGGCCACTGGCAACTTTTGGCTTTGGAGAATCTGTTCTACGATTGTAGATAATGCACAGAACATGGTTCCCTCTGTTACGTTAAAAAAACGTTATTTTACCATTCCTAGCATACGGAGTCATAGGAAAACAGGCCCAACTTGCCCACACCAGCCAACATGTCCCAGCTACACCAGTCCCACCTGCCTGCATTTGGTCCAAATCCCTCCAAGCCTATCCTGTACATGTCCAGTACCTGTCCAAATGTTTCTTAAACGTTGGGATAATCCCTGCCTCAACTACCTCCTCTGGCAGCTTGTTCCATACACCCACCACCCTCTGTGCGAAAAATGTACCCCTCAGATTCCTATTATATCTTTTCCCCTTCACCTTAAATCTATGTCCTCTGGCCCACGATTCCCCTGCTCCGGGCAAGAGTCTCTGCGCATCTACCCGATCTATTCCTCTCATGATTTTGTACACCTCTATCAGATCTCCCCTCATCCTCCTGCGCTCCATGGAATAGAGACCCAGCCTGCTCAACCTCTCCCTGCAGCCCACACCCTCTAGTCCTGGCAACATCCCTGTAAATCTTCTCTGTACTCTTTCCAGCTTGACAACATATGTTATCACATAAATGGAATGAATAATCACTCGCTTTTTTTTTAATCAGTAAGGCTGCAAATGAATACTTAGCACTGCCTTTACCAGAGTGAAAAAATCAAAAATTGAATGCAGTGCAAGATTAAGCTTGATGAAAGGAATAACATTCAAATGGCGTTGGGAATTCAATGCCAAGCAGAGAAATAACAAAAGTCAGAACAAATGGAATTGACAAAAGCTGATATTTACACAGCATTTAATTATCCACCATTACTTCTGAAGCAACTTTAATTAGCCACATTATTTGGATTACAGGGACTTACATTTCTGTCTAAACTTTTCTGCCATTTAATCTCCCTTCCCCAGCTATGAAATGTTCCGATAAAAATCAATCGACAGTGTAGGTCCGAACAGTGTAGGTCCGGAGGTCTGGGCAAGAGACTCTGTGCATCTACTCAATCTATTCCTCTCATGATTTTGTGCACCTCTGTAAGATCACCCCTCATCCTCCTGCGCTCCATGGAATAGAGATCCAGCCTGCTCAACCTCTCCCTGTAGCTCACACCCTCTAGTCCTGGCAACATCCTTGTAAATCTTTTCTTAACCCTTTTCTGAACCCTTTCAAGTTTGACGATATCTTTCCTGCAACATGGTGCCCAGAACTGAACACAATATTCTAAATGCGGTCTCACCAACAGATTTAGGTATACCTCCCTCTGTGTAAAAAAGTTGCCCCACTCTCTCCCTTAAAATTTTGCCCCCTCACCTTAAATCTATGTCCTCTAGTATTTGATATTTCCATCCTGGGGAAAAAAGGTTCTGACTGTCTATCCTATATAGGGTTGCCAACTTCCTCACTCGCAAATAAGGGACAAAGGGTGACGTCACGGCCCCGCGCGACCGCACCCAGCCAGTGGCCACATGCTCCCGCTCCACCAATGGCAGCCGCCCGGGCCGGGAGGCGGGTTGCTATGCAACCTCCGTTAAGTGGCTCCTGGGCCTACACTGTCTGGGACTGCTGCGGCCCCAGGGCTACAGTGTCCGGGCCTACAGAGCCGTCCGAGCCTACAGTGTCCGGGCCTACAGTGTCCGGGCCTACGGCGCCGTCCAGGCCTAATACGGGACAAGGGCGGTCCCGTACGGGACAAACCAATTTAGCCCAAAATACGGGATGTCCCGGCAAATACTGGACAGTTGGTGATCCTAATCCTATCTATGCCTCTCATAATATTACATCCTTCTTTCAGGTCTACTTTCCCTCTATCTTTGACATTCCATAAGTTCACAAGTGAGGAGCAGAATTAGGCCACTTGGCCCATCAAGTCCACTCCTCCATTCAATCATGGCTGATCTATCTGACCCTCATCACCCCGTTCCAGAGGAAAAAAACAAAGTCCGTCCACCTCTTCTTGTAACCAAATACTCTCTAATCCAGGCATAATTCTGGTAAAATCCTCCTCTGCACCCTCTCCAAATTCTTCCTGTAATGGAGAGGCCAGAACTGCGCGCAATACTCCAAATCCCGCCTAACCAAATTCCTATTATACTGCATCATAACTTCCTAGGGGTGCCAACTATCTCATTCCCAAATAAGGGACAAGGTGACGTTACCACCCGCGCCCCACGTGACCTCACCCAGCCAGCACCCACGTGCTCCCGCTCCACCAATGGCGGCCGCCCGGGCCTCCGGACCTACACTGTCCGGGCCTACACTGTCCGGGCCTACACTGTCCGGGCCTACACTGACCAGGCCTACACTGTCCGGGCCTACACTGTCCGGGCCTACACGGTCCGGGCCTAAATTGTCCGGGCCTATACGGTCTGGGCCTACACTGTCCGGGCCTACACTGTTCGGGCCAACACTGTCCAGGCCTACACTGTCCGGGCCTACTCTTCACTCTTGGATTCCACTCAGATGGAGGCCTCTCAGCTGGAAACACCAGTCGGTACTTGAATGCTGTAAAATATTTGCCCTCTTGCATCCCCCTCTCACACAATTCCACTGACATCCGATTTGTTCCACAGCTTGCCTGACGTCCAATATCCAATGAGCAAAAAATCCCCCGCAAGTGAAATCGGAATATCAGAAACCATTCTGTCTGCCCTCTGCAAGCCGTTCCCTTGGCCCCATTACCATCGCATTTCCTGGCATTAGGTTGAAGCTGTGCTGGGTGCTTGCTGCCGGCACACCCTGAGGGACTGATTCTCGCAACTTAATCTGCTGCCTCACTGATGGTGCTGCCTCGATAAGATCAGCCAACTCTGCAAGTTCACCCTTATCAGCCGCGTGCGTCTTTGTTGCCGACACGCTCCAATGCACTCCCGGCCACTCTCGACAGCTCTGCTCGTCAGTGAGCCTGAAGACATCCAAGATATCCAATAACAAGTGCCATCTGTTCACCAACTAACCCAGTATCGCTGGCTTACTTTATCTCTTGGTTAAGCAACGATTCATTTAAAAAAAAAACATTCTCATCCTTCTTGCCATTTTTTTCCTCGTTGCTTGGCTTCTCCGTATCTTTGCCAGCTCCTCCAACTTCACAAGCTGCCGTGTAGAGCTGCTGCCTCACGGCACCGGAAGCCCGGGTTCGATCCTGACCTCGGGTGCTGCCTGTGCGGAGTTTCCACCTTTTTGTAAAAGAGATACCGCGCGGAAACCTGGCCGTTTGTCTCACCGAGTCCGCGCCGACCGGCGTTCACCGGTACACTAGTTCTACCCGACACGCTACCCGACGGTCAATTTACAGAAGCTACGCACCTGCACGTCTTTGGGAGTGTGGGAGGAAACCGGAGCACCCGGAGAAAACCCCACGCAGGTCACGGGGAGAACGTACAAACTCCGTACAGGCAGCACCCGTAGTCGGGATGGAACCCGGGGCTCCGGCGCTGTGAGGCAGCCACTCTACCGCTGCGCCACCGTGCCGACAGCTTATATTCACTCCTTAAATCTTACCTCTTAACCACAAAATGAAGGCACTACCAACGTTCTTGCAAAACTGTTGATCCTCTTGGGCCATTCCAGACCCCTTTACGGCCAATTAAGTCCTTTTGCAGTGAACGCACTGTTGTACAGTGAGAAATGCTATTTTTCATTTGGGCACGGTCAACTCCCACGGACAGAAATGGAATGATGATTAGATAATGGCCTTGAGCATTAATCACATGGAGTTATTTATTTTGCTGTTGCACAATTGAAAGTATATCATCCCTGGCATGAGGCATTAGAACATTTTCAGGTTATTTATATCATTCTCAGCATCTTAAGCGGTAAATAATGCATTCCGCTTGCTTTCATAGGCCGGGGCAGTGAGTACAAGAGTCAGGAGGGCATAGGGTTGCCAACTGTCCCTTATTAGCCGGGACAACCCGTAGTTTGGACTAAATTGGTTTGTCCCATATTAGGCCCGGGGGGCGCTGTAGGCCTGGACACTGTAGGCCCGGACAGTGTAGGCCCAGACAGTGTAGGTTCGGACAGTGTAGGCCCGGACAGTGTCGAGAGTATTTAGAAGTAGAAACAAGGAACTTATTTTATTTCCTTTATTTCTTTAGTCAGAGGGTGGTGAATCTGTGGAATTCTTTGCCACTGAAGTCTGGATATTTTTAAGGCAGAGATAGATAGATTCTTGATTAGTACGGGTCTCAGAGGTTATGGGGAGAAGGCAGGAGAATGGAGTTAGGAGGGGGAGATAGATCAGCCATGATTGAATGGCAGAGTAGACTTGATGGGCAGAATGGCCTAATTCTACGCCTATCACTTAGGACCTTATGGCCTGATGACCTTCACCCATTCCTTCTCTCCAGAAACAGGCCCTTCGGCCCACCGGGTCCGCGCCGACCAGCGATCCCCGCACATTAACACTATCCTACACACACTAGGGACAATTTTTACATTTGCCCAGCCAATTAACCTACATACCTGTACGTCTTTGGAGTGTGGGAGGAAACTGCTGAGTGACTCCAGCATTTTGTGTCTATCGTAACTCATGGTGGTGAATGAAACGAGGGAAGGAGGTTTTCATCCAACACGCGACCACGTGGACACAACACGATGGCGGAGGGCGGTGAAGTTTGGGAAGGATGAGTACCTGTTCTACTTCAGACCAATGTAATATTTTGACTTAAGGCACTGGAATTTTAAAAGAAATGCAAAATTAAAATGGAGTGCGGCTGTGTGAAAAATGGGAGAGAATGCTCAGAATGAGGAGATACAGCATGAAATATCATAATTCATCAGGCAATTTAATAATGCTGTGCGTTAATTACCAATTAGTACAAACCTCCTTATTTATTAGCACGTCATTATGATTTTCCAGAACACTACATTACGCACATTGCAGATAATGAAGAACATGTACTGGAGAGAGAGCTGTACAATTTTGATTTTGAGCAGCTATACTCCACATAAGTAGTCAGGGCAAGGTCGAACGGAGTGCTGCAATGATCGTTGAAGAACAACAACTTTCGTTGTTTGGTGTAGAAAGAGGGAACTGCAGATGCTGGTTTACAAAGAAAAGACACAAAGACACTGCTGGAGTAACTCAGCGGGTCAGGCAGCATCTCTGGAGAACGTGGATACGTGACGTTTCACAGAGTGCTGGAGTAACTCAGCGGGTCAGGCAGCATCTCTGGAGAACGTGGATAGTTGACATTTCACAGAGTGCTGGAGTAACTCAGCGGGTCAGGCAGCATCTCTGGAGAACATGGATGGGTGTCTTTTCAAGTTGGGGGCCTTCTTCAGACCGAGCGGCAGGAATCACAGAGTGGGAGCCTCTCACAGTGAGTGAGGGTCTCACACAACTCCCATCGGGGAGGGGAGGAGAACTTTAGACTTCGGAGGCACAGCGCGGAAACAGGCCCTTCGGCCCACCAAGTCTGTGCCGACCGGCGATCACTGCACAGGAGCACTATCCTAAACACACTAGGGACATTTACAATTTCATCATAGCCAATTAACCTATGCATCTGTACGTCTTTGGAGTGTGGGAGAAAACCGGAGCGCCCGGAGAAAACCCATGCAGGTCACGGGGAGGATGTGCAAACTCCGTACAGACAGCACCCGTGTGGGTTTTCTCCAGGTGCTCCAGTTTCCTCCCACAGTCCAAAGACGTCAAGGTTTGTAGGTTGACACAAAATGCTGGAGTAACTCAGCGGGACAGGCAGCATCTCTGGAGATAAGGAATGGGCGACGTTTCGGTGTCGAGACTCTTCGGACTGAAGAAGGGCCTCGACACCGAAACGTCACCCATTCCTTCTCTCCAGAGATGCTGCCTGTCCCGCTGAGTTACTCCAGCATTTTGTGTCTCTTTTCGGTTTAAACCAGCATCTGCGGTTCCATCTGCGGTGCTGGCTCGAAGGGCCGAATGGCCTACTCCTGCACCGATTGTCTATTGTCTTCCTACACAGCAGACGTTTGTAGGTTAATTGGCTTCGGGAAAAATAAGATTGTAAATTGTCCCCAGTGTGCAGGATAGTGCTCGTGTGCGGGGTGAATGCCGGTCGGCGTGGACTCGGTGGGCCGAAGGGCCTGCTTCCAAGCTGCATCTCCAAAACTGAACTGCGCTGTTGACTGGTTCGGGAGGAATCTTTCTCAGGGCGAAACGCCGTTTCTCAGCATTATTTCCTGGCTCAGTCCCAGCAGCACAAATATTTGAGGCAGGAATACGGACCTCAGAAACAGAATTTCGCAGCTGTTGTGGTGGCGATTGGCTCCGTGGGTCTCGTTGCACATGGGAGGAGAATACATTGGGTCGGACTAAAACCAAGCACCCTAACAATCAGCTCTTGTTATGAACTGGGTGGAGTCGTATATCCTATATGCAAATATAAAGGACCCACAAGCTATTGTCAACCACTACAAAAGCTTTGGAATTAAAATACAAGTCATTATGTAAAACAGAGGAGCAAACCACACAGAATTCAATGAAACCTTTGTTGGAGCGGGTATGAAAATCCCCCAAAATGTAACTTGAATCCTGTAATCTTGGGCTGGACAAATGAAGAAACCAAAACCCGCACTGAAGTCCAATGATCGTGGCTGTGGCCAAGAATATACAAATGGGTGTGGATTTCAAACAAAGCAATGGGATAAAATCTCCCACTAAACTCCGGCTTTCATGTGAAGATTGTTTATGCTAGTGGTTGGTTGGATCTACGGAGATGCAAGTCCTTGGGCCAAACCGACCCATTCTCTGCTTGAATCACAAGGAGACCGAGCTCATTTTCAGACGGAGCAATGTTGTTCGGGCGGCCGCGGTGGCGCAGCGGTAGAGTTGCTGAGTTACAGCGCTCGCAGTGCGATTTCGATCCGGGTTTCGATCCTTGCCACGGGCGCTGTCTGTGCGGAGTTTGTACGTTCTCCCCGCGACCCGCGTGGGGTTTTCTCCGAGATCTTCGGTTTCCTCCCACACTCCAAAGACGTACGGGCTTGTAGGTTAATTGGCTTATAGACAATAGACAATAGGTGCAGGAGGAGGCCATTCGGCCTATCGAGCCAGCACCCCCATTCAATGTGATCATGGCTGATCATTCTCAATCAGTACCCCGTTCCTGCCTTCTCCCCATACCCCCTGACTCCGCTATCCTTAAGAGCTCTATCCAGCTCTCTCTTGAATCATACTGGTGTACAGTATATGTAAGTTGTCCCTCGTCTGTGTAGGATAGTGTTGGTGTGCGGGGATCGCTGGTCGGCGAGGACTCGGTGGGCCGAAGGGCCTGTTCCCGCACTGTATCTATCTCTAAACTAATATTAGAACGAGACTAAGTTTGAGGTTGCTAAGGATGGTCTTGGCTATAAGGGACGATGCTCCCTTGCCTCCAAAAGTCACCGCAACCAGAGACATTCATTAACGCAGCAATTTTCTCGGTAACTTGATGTCACAAAGTACCTCACACTGTGCTTTGGTTTTAGATTAATCTTCAGAGAGACAGCGTAGAAACAGGCCCTTCAGCCCACCGGGTCCGCGCCGACCATCGATCGCCCGTTCACACTAGTTCTATGTCATTCCACCTTCGCATCCGCTCCCTACACACCAGTGGTCATCACAGCTCGGTTTGGGAACAGCTCCATCCAAGGCCGCAAGAAATTGCAGAGAATTGTGGACGCAGCCCAGACCGTCGCGCAAACCTTCCATGGAAACCGGTGGCTCAGCACCTCAACTCCCCCTCCCATTCCCACACTGACCTTTCTGTCCTGGGCCTCCTCCATTGTCAGAGTGAGGTCCAGCGCAAATTGGAGGAACAGCACCTCATATTTCGCTTGGGTAGTTTACACCCCAGCGGTATGAACATTGACTTCTCTAAGATAGACACAAAATGCCGGAGTAACTCAGCAGGTCAGGCAGCATCTCAGGAGAGAAGGAATGGGTGACGTTTCGGGTCGAGACCCTTCTTCAGACTAAATTGACTTCTCTAACTTCAGATAGTCCCTGCTTTCCCTCTCTATCCCCCTCCCCCTTCCCAGTTCTCCCACCAGTCTTCCTGTCTCCTGCTACATCCTATCTTTGACATCAGTCAGAAGAAGGGTCTCACTCATTCCTTCTGTCCAGAGATGCTGACTGACCCGCTGAGTTACTCCAGCGTTTGGGTCCCCCTTCCATCGACTCCATTTACACCTCACGCTGCCTCGGCTAGGCCAGCAGCATAATCAAGGACGAGTCGCACCCCGGCCACTCCCTCTTCTCCCCTCTCCCATCGGGCAAAGGGCATAGATGTGTGATAACGCACACCTCCAGATTCAGGAACAGTTTCTTCCCAGCTGTTGTCAGGCAACTGAACCATCCCGCCACAACCAGAGAGCAGTGCTGAACTACTATCTACCTCATTGGAGACCCTCGGACTATCCTTGATTGGACTTTGCTGGCTTTACCTTGCACTAAACGTTATTATAGACAATAGACAATAGATTGTCTATTGTAAGGGAATAAGTTATTCCCTTATCATGTATCTGTACACTGTGGACGGCTCGATTGTAATCATGTATTGTCTTTCCGCTGACTGGAAAGCACGCAACAAAAGCTTTTCGCTGTACCTCAGTACACGTGACAATAAACTAAACTGAACTGAACTAAACTTTACCGTGCAAACTGGGGACTCAAACTGTGTCCATTGCTGCCTTCTGTGTTTCTACATCATTCTGATTACATTGCCGTTTCTGTGAGACCTTCCTTGCAGCAGAACATTCCCAACATGCTGCATGGGCGTGATTGCCGAGTACAACCAGACCCTGAGTCGCAGGAGGAATTACTTGGGCAGCTGGCCAAGCGCTGGGGCACAGAGATGATTGGGAAACGAGAGATCAAGGGCTGAGGAGAAATAATTACAGATCACTGCAATGGACGACTTGATCCAAATTTTAGGTGTAACTAGACTAAGTGGACCCCTTGGGCCCAAACTTCTCCTGCATTAGTGCAGCATCCTGCCCTACCTCACTCCCCTCTCTCCTCAACCCCCCCCCCTCCCCTCGCTCTTTTCCCCCACTCCCCCCTCCCTCCCTCCTCTCTCCTCCCCTCCCCCTCCCCTCCTTTTAAACTTAAAAATGTGAATAACTTTAAAAATATAACACCGATTTCAATAAAACTACTTGCATTATCACTAAAGTGACAACGGTGAGTAAGGTGGGCCTAACATTGTCGCGCTATCGTGTACCGTTTTGGCTGAAGTCCAGTCACAAACGAGAGTTTTAGTATCTAGACGAGAGGCACTCAAAAACGTGAATGAGTGCACGTGAGTGACCGTTTACGTGAGTGAGGAATGAGTGAGTGAGTGAGTGAGTGAGTGGGTGAGTGAGTGTGTGAGTGGGCGAGTGAGTGAGTGAGTGAGGAATGAGTGAGTGAGTGAGTGAGTGAGTGAGTGAGTGGGTGAGTGAGTGAGTGAGTGAGTGAGTGAGTGAGTGAGTGAGTGAGTGAGTGAGTGAGTGAGTGAGTGAGTGAGTGAGTGAGCGAGTGAGTGTGTGAGTGAGGAATGAGTGAGTGAGTGAGTGAGTGAGTGGGTGAGTGAGTGTGTGAGTGAGTGAGTGAGGAATGAGTGAGGAAGGAGTGAGTGAGTGAGTGAGTGAGGAATGAGTGAGGAATGAGTGAGTGAGTGAGTGAGTGAGTGAGTGAGTGAGTGAGTGAGTGAGTGAGTGAGTGAGTGAGTGAGTGAGTGAGTGAGTGAGTGAGTGAGTGAGTAATGAGTGAGTGAGTGAGTGAGGAATGAGTGAGTGAGGAATGAGTGAGTGAGGAATGAGTGAGTGAGGAATGAGTGAGTGAGTGAGTGAGTGAGTGAGTGAGTGAGTGAGTGAGTGAGTGAGTGAGTGAGTGAGTGAGTGAGTGAGTGAGTGAGTGAGTGAGTGAGTGAGTGAGTGAGTGAGTGAGTGAGTGGATTTGAGTATAGGAGCAGGGAGGTTCTGCTGCAGTTGTACAGGGCATTGGTGAGACCACACCTGTAGTATTGCGTACAGTTTTGGTCTCCTAATCTGAGGAAAGACATTCTTGCCATAGAGGGAGTACAGAGAAGGTTCACCAGATTGATCCCTGGAATGGCGGGTCTTTCATATGAGGAAAGACTGGATAGACTGGGCTTGTACTTGCTGGAATGTAGAAGACTGAGGGGGGATCTTATAGAAACATATAAAATTCTTAAGGGGTTGGAGAGGCTAGATGCGGGAAGATTGTTCCCGATGTTGGGGGAGTCCAGAACCAGGGGTCACAGCTTAAGGATAAGGGGGAAGTCTTTTAGGACCGAGATGAGAAAACATTTCTTCACACAGAGAGTGGTGAGTCTGTGGAATTCTCTGCCACAGAAGGTAGTTGAGGCCAGTTCATTGGCTATATTTAAGAGGGAGTTAGATGTGGCCCTTGTGGCTAAAGGGATCAGGGGGTATGGAGAGAAGGCAGGTACGGGATACTGAGCTGGATGATCAGCCATGATCATATTGAATGGCGGTGCAGGCTCGAAGGGCCGAATGGCCTACTGCTGCACCTATTTTCTATGTTTCTATGTGAGTGAGTGAGTGAGTGAGTGAGTGAGTGAGTGAGTGAGTGAGTGAGTGAGTGAGTGAGTGAGTGAGTGAGTGAGTGAGTGAGTGAGTGAGTGAGTGAGTGAGTGGTATTACTCATTGGTATCACTGCGTTGACTAATAAGTGGGAGTTTAGTTTAGTTTCTCTGTGGGTTGTCACCTTGTCGTGGCGGAGAAGCTTGTGTGGTCCTGAGATCATGAGAGCGATGCTGTCTGGAGCCACGCTCCCGGTAGGGTCACCCATGGCGGTAAGGTCGAGGGGGGATGTCCCTGACAAAGAGCGATCCAACCAAGACCTCAACGGTGGAACAGGCGGAGGGAGGATGACGGCTGACTTTAGTGGAGCGTCACAACGGCTGGGAAGGCGGATGGATGAAGGCCGCAGTGGGCGGGTCCTACAGGCAGGAAGGTAGACGCTCACGCCCCCACGAGTCTCGGGCAGACGAGGCTCGCCAGCCTGGGAAGGCAGTCCATCTAGGAGAGGGACAACTCTGATCTAAAACCTCCACTGCCTTGTGGCCATATCCAGTCACGGGAAAAGGTTCCAGGAGTAAACCTCAAGAACAATCCAGAGTGGGAGTCCCTAAGGCAGTCCGTCGTTGTCCACAACCTCATTCTGGCAGCTCCAGCGATGGCGCTGGTGCCAAACTGTAACGGCTCTGCTGTTCCTTTGGGTCGATCAGCGACGTGGAGAGGGGGGACGTGCTGCACGGGCAACAGCCTGTCCTTCACGTGACATCGCCCAGGCTTAGCATCCGACCGCACATCCGCACTGCCCTAGCCCAGGCTTGGAGCAAGACGCCAACACCCAGGATGCATCACCCATGGTCAGCCATGACCCAGGGGGGGCCTGAGGTGAGTTTGGTTTGGAGATACAGCAGGGGTATATGCCCTTCGGCCCACCCAGTCCGTACCGACCGGCGATCCCCACACATCAACACTACCCTTCAGACATACAGTTATACGTTTACACCAAACCAATTAACCTACAAACCTGCATGTCTTTGGAGTGTGGGGGGAAACCGAAGATCTCGGAGAAATCCCACGCAGGTCACGGTGAGAACGTACAAACTCCGTACAGACGGCGCCTGTAGTCGGGATCTCTGGCGCTGTGAGGCAGCAACTCTACCGCTGTGCCACCGTGCCGCCCAAGTAGGGGAGGGGGAAGAGATAAATGGAAGAGATCACGAGAAGCTACCCAAATTGCGGGGCGGAGTCCAGTCTTTAAGAGTATATTGACAGAGTCTTTAGAATTTCATCCATCAGGTCCCGTGTCGAAAAACACAGCAGGCGTCTCCCAAACAGTGAGCGGATGATGGTAACAATAATGGTGTTCAGGTATTAAATTATCCCAGCGGTTTGCACAGCAGTTGTCCCACACGTGATTGATGTGGCAGTGGTCAAGCATTTCCTTTCTGGCCAGGAACAATGGTGTTCCTGCACATGTCCGTCAGCCACTGCTACATCGAAGCAGGCTCAAACAAGCCCGCATTGTTCGACAAGCTAATCAAAACTGTTTGAACCGAACCATTCAGCTCACATCATCAACTAACTTTGTTCTCAGAACTTTCCAAACAGATCCAAGCACATCTGCATAAAGATGAAGTCTGACAGGGAACATTATTTGGCTGTCGGACTCAATTGCTGGCCGAAATTGAGTCCTTGTAGAGCTTAGAAACATAGAAACATAGAAAATACGTGTTGGAGGAGGCCTTTTGGTCCTTCGAGCCAGCACCGCCATTCATTGTGATCATGGCTGATCATCCACAATCAGTAACCCGTGCCTGCCTTCTCCCCATATCCCTTGATTCCACTAGCCCCTAGAGCTCTATCCAACTCTCTTTTAAATACATCCAGTGATTTGGCCTCCACTGCCTTCTGTGGCGGAGAATTCCACAAATTCACAACTCTCTGGGTGAAAACGTTCTTTCTCACCTCAGTTTTAAATGGCCCCTTTATTCTTAGACTGGGTGGCCCCTGGTTCTGGACTCCCCCAACATTGGGAATATTTTTCCTGCATCCTGCTTGTCCAGTCCTTTTATAATTTTATACGTCTCTATAAGATCCCCTCTCATCCTTATAAACTCCAGTGAATAACTGTACAAAAAAAGTGTATTGATCACACAGTCAATAAACATCGCCAGATTAAGCTCGCCGACTGTTTCACTGTGCTCTCTCCACCAAGACCTGCTGCCTCTCCCGGTTGATAACCAGTTTAACTCCCCTTCCCATTCCCATACCGACACGGTGGCGCAGCGGTAGAGTTGCTGCCTTACAGCGAATGCAGCACCGGAGTCCCGGGTTCGATCCCGACTACGGGTGCTGTTTGTACGGAGTTTGCACGTTCTCCCCGTGACCTGCGTGGGTTTTCTCTGAGATCTTCGGTTTCCTCCCACACTCCAAAGACGTGCAGGTTTGTAGGTTAATGGGCTTTGTAAATGTAAAAATTGTCCCTAGTGGGTATAGGATAGTGTTAGTGTGCGGGGATCGCTGGTCGGCGCGGACCCGGTGGGCCGAAAGGGCCAGTGTCTCTAAATTCAACTGAACTAAATCATTGTGTCAGACAGTGAACAGTTCAATCGAGCAATCAATTGCAAACTCCCCAGAAAAAGGGTGTAGGTAGGAGGCACTTGTGATATTTGTTAAGCACCATCAATGTTACAATAGATAATATATTAGATTAGACACTAATTAAAGTGTGCCATCGATTAATAGCCTGGGGAAACATATTAAAGTATATCTAATACCTGTACTGACTGTGTCTCCTCTCACTTTATGAATAATGGGATGATAAAGTTGTCACTCCAACAGTTTTACATATTCATTAAATATAATTAATAAGATCAGATAAGAAAAGGCTTTCATCGTGGGTTAATTATCTCGCTGCAATCTGTTGGTGCAAAGGGAGCGAGCTTCTATTAACTTTCCCATGTTCTTCCAAGCTGAGCTGAGCTCAATCTAAGACATGAAGTGCTGGAGGTACTCAGCGTGACAGGCAGCATCTCAGGAGAAACGCGGAGGAAGGAACTGCAGGCACAAAATGCTGGGGGCACTCAGCGGGTCAGGCAGCATCTCTGGGGAGAAGGATTGGGTGACGTTTCGGGTCGGGGCCCTTCTTCAGACTCAAAATGTTGCCCATCCATCTTCAGCTGCCTGACCCGCTGAGTTACCCCAGCTTTTGCAGTCAAAGTGTGATACAGGGTGAAAACAGGCCCTTCGGCCCAACTTGCCCACGCTGACCAACATGCCCCATCGACACTAGTCCCACCTGCTTGGGTTTGGCCCATATCCCTCTAAACCTGTCCTATCCATGTACCTGTCTAAATGTTGGGATAGTCCCTGCCTCAACTACCTCCTCTGGTAGCTCGTTCCATATACCTTTGTGTAAAAAAGTTGTCCCTCAGATTCCTGTTAAATCTTTCCCCCTTCATCTTAAACCTATGTCGTCTGGTTCTCGATTCCCCTACTCTGGGTAAATTTTGTATCTTTCCTTGGTAAACCGGAATCTGCAGTTCCTTGTTTTTACAGTTTGAGTTCAATTTAAGGCAGGTCAAACCTTTAGTTCAGTTTAGTTTAGAGACACATAATGGAAACAGACCTGTCAGCCCACCGAGTCCACGTCAACCAATTCACTGGATGAATTTAAAAGGGAGTTAGATAGAGCTCTAGGGGCTAGTGGAATCAAGGGATATGGGGAGAAGGCAGGCACGGGCTACTGATTGTGGATGATCAGCCATGATCACTCAGAGAGTTGGAAATCTGTGGAATTCTCTGCCTCAGAAGGCAGTGGAGACCAATTCTCTGGATGCTTTCAAGAGAGAGCTAGATAGAGCTCTTAAGGATAGCGGAGTCAGGGGGTATGGGGAGAAGGCAGGAACGGGGTACTGATTGAGGATCACATTGAATGGCGGTGCTGGCACGAAGGCCGAATGGCCTACTCCTGCACCTATTGTCTATTGTCTATGATCACAATGAATGGCGGTGCTGGCTCGAAGGGCCAAATGGCCTCCTCCTGCCCCTATTTTCTATGTTTCTATGGTAGAATTAGCATCAAACTAAGACTGTTAAAACAGGTTTGTCCTTCCCATCACAGAGAACTAGTCTTTTGCCTCATCAGTCTGATGCAGTTGCAACTCCAGATACGGTACGATACGATAGAACTTTATTCATTCCCCAGAGGGAGATTGGTCTGCCAACAGTCATAACACACAACAAGGTACACGAAAACTTGCAATTAAAATTAAATTGATTTAAGACAAGCGACTGTTGGCTGGCTGCCGTGTGCACAGCGCCTTCACCGGAACGAATGAACGAATGCATGGGCAGAGGATTCTAAAACTAGTGCCCCCCCCTCCCTCCCATACTGGGACCCCCTTTGTTCTCCCACTGTCCCTCACGGCGCCCCCCCCCCACCCCACCACACACTGGGTCCCCATCGTTCTTCACAGCGGTCCCCAAGGTTTAAGGAAATTCTGCTAATTATCATCGAGAAACCCATAGGAATAGGATTTTTGCATTTTTGCTTGTTGTAATCGACTAGATTCTCCAGAGGTTCAAACATGAGATTAGACTCAAAGCAGTTGAAAGTCTCGAAGCATCTGGAGATTGTTTTTAATCTGCAGATCCACAATCCATTTAAATAGGAAGACCACCCCATGTAATGCCTTTTTAAACGGTTAAATATTCATTCAAGAGAGAGCTGGATGGAGCTCTTAAGGATAGCGGAGTCAGGGGGCATGGGGAGAAGGCAGGAACGGGGTACTGATTGAGAATGATCAGCCATGATCACATTGAATGGCGGTGCTGGCACGAAGGGCCGAATGGCCTCCTCCTGCACCTATTGTCTATTGTCTATTAAATAGATATTTTAATGATGGCGCAAAACACATCAAATAATAATAGAAGCAAAGGAAAATAAAGGCAATCTTCAAGCTAATGTACGTGGCTGCAATGCGGCACAAGTCAACAGTGGTGCAGGGGGTAGAGTTGCTGCCTCACAGCGTCAGAGACCCGGGTTCCATCCTGGTGCTGGCTGTGTGGAGTTTTCCCGTCCTCCCGCTGACCATGTGGGTCTCCCACGGGCGCTCCGGTTTCCTGCCACATTCCAAAGACGTACAGGTTTGTAGATTAATTGGCTTCGGTAAACATTGTAAATCGGCCCAAGTGTGTGTAGGACAGTGCTAGTTTACAGGGCGATCGCTGGTCGGCGCGGAATCGGTGGGTCAAAGGGCCTGTTTCCGCACTGTGTCTCGAAAGTAAAGGAAACTTTGCCCACTCAAAGTTAAAAGCAGATCCTGTCCGGAGAAGGGTCTCAACCCGAACGATCGCCTGTCAGCCTGAACGAGGGTCCCGACCCAAAATTCCAACTAACCATGTTCTCCAGAGATTCTGCGTGACCCGCTGAGTTACTCCAGCATTTTGTGTCCAGTTTTTTCAATATTCAGTGTTACTCAGATGCAAGAAACTGCAGACGCAGTCTTACAAAAAAAATAACACAAAGTGCTGGAGTAACTCAAGGAGTGAATGCTCGTCACCACTTGAAAAAGCAACAAAAGTGATCCATTCACTTGATCCATCCTTTGGTTTGTCCTTTTCACACCTCACCCATCCATATTTCTAGACTCTCATTCTTAAGAAGGGTCTCGACCCGAAACGTCACCTATTCCTTCTCTCCAAAGATGTTGCCTGTCCCGCTGAGTTACTCCAGCATTTTGTTATCTCTCTTTGATCCATTCACACCTTGAGTTAAATCACACATCTTTGCTCAGCTCTCAGTTGTACAAAGGGTGTAAACAGCTTCCACTTTGATGAAGGGATTAATTAATTTTGACGACACATTGACTGGTCGATAAAAGCCAGTGAGGATAACTCCCCAGGCCACCCTCGAATGCTGCCTCGTGATCTTTCAAGTGGTCTGATGAGGTGGATGGGTCCTTCAAAAGCACCATCTCAGTACAGCAGGGAAGTATGTGTCTGCTCTGCTCAGGTCTGGAGCTTGATTGCAAGCCGTGATCTTTTGACTCAGCGGTAATAACGTCTTCTCTGAGACGTGGCTGACACTTGGGCACAAAATCAATGCAGCGCTGAGAAATTGCTGTTTTATTGAAGGCGCTACCTTCCAGATGAGACGCCACCCCGAGAATTTATCTGACTGTTCAGGTCAACATTACAGGTCCCGTTGCGTTATGTGAAAGAGATCCTTGATCGGACTTTGCTGATGTTAACCTAGACTGAACATTAGAGACAATAGACAATAGGTGCAGGAGTAGGCCATTCGGCCCTTCGAGCCAGCACCGCCATTCAATGTGATCATGGCTGATCATTCTCAATCAGTACCCCGTTCCTGCCTTCTCCCCATACCCCCTGACTCCACTATCCTGAAGAGCTCAATCTAGCTCTCTCTTGAATGCATTCAGAGAATTGGCCTCCACTGCCTTCTGAGGCAGAGAATTCCACAGATTCACAACTCCCATATCATGTAACTGCAAAGCTGTAAATGGCTCGATTGTAATCATGTGTTGTCTTTCCGCTGACTGGTTAGCACGCAACACAAGCTTTTCACTGTACCTCGGTACACGTGACAATAAACTTAACTAACGAACTAACTAACTAATGAGACGAGGATGGATTTAGAATGAGTGGGCTGGTGAAACACCATTTACCCAAAATGTTTAGTTTAGTTTAGTTTAGTTTAGTTTAGTTTAGAGATACAGCGCGGAAACAGGCCCTTCGGCCCACCAAGTCCGTGCTGACCAGCGATCCCCGCACATTAACACTATCCTACACACTAGGGACAATTTTTACATTTACACCAAGCCAATGAACCTACAAACCTGCACGTCTTTGGAGTGTGGGAGGAAACAGAAGATCTCGGAGAAAACCCATGCAGGTCACGGGGAGAACGTACAAACTCCGTACAGACAGCACCCATAGTGGGGATGGAACCCGGGTCTCCGGCGCTGCATTCGCTGTAAGGCAGCAACTCTACCGCTGCGCCACCGTGACAGCCCTACTGCTGGGGTGTAGGCTGCCCAAGCGAAATATGAAGTGTTGTTCCTCGTTCCGCTGAACACCTCCGCTCAGTCGGTCTCGGCTGATGTGATCCCATTGACTCCATTTGAGCCAGGGCTCCTTGATGCCATATTCAATCAAATGCTGTCTTGATGTCGAGCAGAAGCTCTTTAGTTCTATTTTCTATCTTCCTCTTGGACCAAGCTGCTGATCATCTGCCCAAATATCTCCAGCCCCAGTTCTGACGAAGGGACTTAGACCCGAAATGGTAAATGTATCTACTGCCAGCGAGTCTGAAGAAGGGTTCCCACCTGAAACATCACCTATCCCTTTTCTCCAGAGATACTGCCTGTCCTGCAGAGTTATTCCAGCGTTTTATGTCTCTCTTCGGTATACACCAGCATCTGCAGTTCCTTCCTACTGCCACTGGTGCTACCTGACCTGGGGAGTTTTACCGGCACTTGCTTTTCTATTTCGGACATCTCCTTTTGTGGCACAATGCCTTCTGCGTGGCATAAGTCCTCTTGAGCACCTGTTAAAGATGATATATAAATATAGGTAGACACACAATGCTGGGGTAACTTAGCGGAACAGGCAGCATCTCTGGAGAGAAGGAATGGGTGACGTTTTGGGTCGAGACTCTTCTTCAGACTGATGTCAGGGGAGGGGGCGGGACAAAGATAGGATGTAGTCGGAGACAGGAAGACCAGTGGGAGAACTGGGAATGGGGAGGGGATGGAGAGAGAGGGAAAGCAAGAACGATCTGAAGTTAGAGAAGTCAATGTTCATACTGCTGGGGTGTAAACTACCCAAGCGAAATATGAGGTGCTGTTCCTCCAATTTGCGCTGGGCCTCACTCTGACAATGGAGGAGGCCCAGGACAGAAAGGTCAGATTGGGAATGGGAGGGGGAGTTGAGGTGCTGAGCAACCGGGAGATCAGGTAGGTTAAGACGGATTGAGTTCAAAGAAACGATCGCCGAGCCTGCGCTTGGTCTCGCCGATGTAGAGAAGTTGACACCTGGAACAGCGGATACAGTAGATGAGGTTGGAGGAGGTGCAAGTGAACCTCTGCCTCATCTGGAAAGACTGTTTGGATGGAGTCGAGGGGGGAGGTATATATATGTTGTTGTTTAGTTTCGTTTAGAGAAACAGCATGAAAACAGACCCTTCGGACCACTGAGTCCATGCCAACCAGCAATCACCCATTCACTCCAGTTCTACGTGACTCTGAGTTACTCCAGCAGGTAGTGTCTTTGTTCTTTTGTAAACCAGCTTCTGAAGTTCCTTGTTTCCACAAAGATACCACTGTTTGCTTTCAGAAGATAGACGTAAAATGTTGGAGTAACTCGGCAGATGAGGCAGATTTTCAAGGCAGCAGAGTGGCACAGCGGTAGAGTTGCTGTCTCACAGCGCCAGAGCCCCGGGTTCCATCCCGACCACGGGTGCTGTCTGTACAGTTTGTACGTTCTCCCCGTGACCTGCGTGGGTTTTCTCTGGGATCTTATTGAAACATATAAGATTATTAAGGGGTTGGACACGTTAGAGGCAGGAAACATGTTCCCAATGTTGGGGGAGTCCAGAACCAGGGGCCACAGTTTAAGAATAAGGGGTAGGCCATTTAGAACGGAGATGAGGAAAAACTTTTTCAGTCAGAGAGTTGTGAATCTGTGGAATTCTCTGCCTCAGAAGGCAGTGGAGGCCAATTCTCTGAATGCATTCAAGAGAGAGCTGGATAGAGCTCTTAAGGATAGCGGAGTCAGGGGGTATGGGGAGAAGGCAGGAACGGGGTACTGATTGAGAATGATCAGCCATGATCACATTGAATGGCGGTGCTGGCTAGAAGGGCCGAATGGCCTCCTCCTGCACCTATTGTCTATTGTCTATTATCTCCAGCTTCTTCCCACATTCCAAAGATTTGTTAGGTTAATGGGCTTGCTATAATTGTAAAATTGTCCCGAGTGGGTGTAGGTTAGCGTTAGTGTGCGGGGATCGCTGGTCGGCGTGGACCCGGTGGGCCAAAGGGCCTGTTTCCGCGCTGTATCTCTAAACTAAAGTCGCTCCTGCATTTTGTGCCTTTCTTCGATGTAAACCAGCATCTGCAGTTCCTTCCTGCACATTGCTTGCTTTCACCTGGCTGATTCGAGGGCAGAACGATCAACTGTAATACACTGACTACTGATCCACTGAGTGCAGCTAATACCCTACAGATGGTGGAGATCAATCTTTGGGTCTTCCTGCTTTGTGTGCCACAGATACTTGCTACCTTCACCAGCCGAGTTTTAAATTACAAACTGATGCAAACGCACACAAAACACATCGTGCGGCACGGTGGCACAGCGTTAGAGTTGCTGCCTTACAGCGAATGCAGCGCCGGAGACCCGGGTTCCATCCCGACTACGGGTGCTGTCTGTACGGAGTTTGTACGTTCTCCCCGTGACCTGCGTGGGTTTTCTCCGAGATCTTTGGTTTCCTCCCACACTCCAAAGACGTGTAGGTTTGTAGGTTAATTGGCCCGGTAAATGTAAAAGTTGCCCCTTAGTAGGATAGTGTTAATGTGCGGGGATCGCTGGTCGGCGCGGACCCGGTGGGCCGAAAGGGCCTTGTAATGGCAGTTTCTATACCTTCTCAAAGTCCAACTTCGATAGCCATTACTGCTCGGGGATGGAATGGAGGTATAGCCTATGCACACACTGCACTCTGAGATAACAAAAACGAATCTTCCAAACGTGCTCTGGTTTCCACCCACACACCAAATACGTGCGGGTTTTGTAGCTTAATTGGCCCTCTGTAAGTTGCCCCGCGTGTAGCAGGTAGTGGATGAGAAAGTGGGATAACATAGAACTAGTGTGAACAAGGTGATCGATGGTTGGCGTGGACTCGGTGGGCCGAATGGCCTGTTCTCATGCTGTATCTCTAAACCATTTTGTGAACAAGGAATGCAGTATAGTAATGTACAATCTCTGGGCTGCAAATATTCTCTTAGAGTCATAGAGCACAGAAACAGGCCCTTCAGCCCAACCTGCCCATACCAACCAAGGTGCTCCATCTACACTAGTCCCACCCACCTGCATTTGTCCCATATCCCCTCTAAACCTTTCCTTTCCATGTATCTGTCCAAATGTCTTTTAAATGTCATTATAGTACCATTAGAAACATTCATTCTTGTCTCTCTTTCCACTAGGGTTGCCAACTGTCCCGTATTAGCCGGGACATCCCGTATATTGGGCTAAATTGGTTTGTCCCGTATGGGACCGCCCTTGTCCCTTATTAGGCCTGAATGGTGCTGTAGGCCCAGACACTGTAGGCCCGGACACTGTAAGGCCCGAACACTGTAGGCCCGGACACTGTAATGCCCGGACACTGTAGGCCCGGACACTGTAGGCCCTGACACTGTAGGCCCGGACACTGTAGGCCCGGACACTGTAGGCCCGGACACTGTAGGCCCGGACACTGTAGCTGGGCTGCTGTCTTCCCGGACAGCGGGGGCCCAGGCGCCGCCTGACGGAGGTTGCGTAGTAACCCGCCCCCCCAGCCCGGGCGGCCGCCATTGGTAGAGCGGGAGCACGTAGCCGCTGGCTGGGTGAGGTCACTTGGGGCACAGGGCGGTGACGTCACCCTTTATCCCTTATTTGGGAGGGAGGAAGTTGCCAACCCTACATATCCCCTCTAAACCTTCCCTTTCCATGTACCTGTCCAAATGTCTTTTAAATGGCATTATAGTACCATTAGAAACATTCATTCTTGTCTCTCTTTCCACAAAGGATTTCTACCTGCTAAGTATCCTGTATATTCATTTTCACTCTGGTCAAATGTCAGTCCTTTGTTTAGTACACACGAGCAAGAACTCGGAATATATTGTGCGCTTAATGTGGATTAACTTCACAGTCACATTATCAAACAAGGAGACAGTAGGTAAAATACTGAACCTGCACTCATTAAAGTCTGCTTAGCTTACAGACACTGTTAAACTAACACAGCTGCTATGACTATTTAATGAAGTCTGGCATCTTGCCTTATTAAAGACAGAATCCATATTTTGATTCCAAAATTTCACCTCAGGTGCGTTATAAGCTGTGAACTCTAAACGCTCGTGCTCCCCAATAAAGTAACTTTATTAGAGATACAGCATGGAAACAGGCCATTTGGCCCACTGAGTCCATGCTGAACATTGATCAGATGGGAAAAAAACTGCAGATGCTGGTTTAAATCGAAGGTAGACAGAACATGCTGGAGTAACTCAGCGGGTCAGGCAGCATCTCGAGAGAGAAGAAATGGGTGACGTTTCAGGTCGAGACCCTTCTTCAGACCCATTCCTTCTCTCCCGAGATGCTGCCTGACCCGCTGAGTTACTCTAGCATTTTCTGTCTTCCCTGAACATTGATCACCCGTTCACACTAGTTCATGTCATCCCATGTTCTCATCTACTTACTACGCACTTGGGGGGGGCAATTTACGGAAGCCGCTTAAACTACAAACCTGCACGTCTTTGGCATGTGGGAAGAAACCCACGCAGTCACGGGGAGAACGTACAAACTCCACACTGACAGCACCCGTAATCAGGATCGAATCTGGGTCTCTGGCGCTGTGAGGCAGCAGCAGTACCTGCTCCGCCAAACAGTAAATCAATGATGAAACGTCACCCAATGCTTCCCTCCCGAGATGCTGCCTGACCCGCTGAGTCACGCCAGCATTTTGTGGTCGACCATCAATCACACGGTACAGTCTCTGCCTCCCAATGATTGTTCCCAAAGCAGTTGCTAGCGGTGTACTACTGAAGAGCTCTCAAAACGGTCCTGGATTGACTGCCTGCCGGAATGGCTAATCCAGTGTGGGGTTAGGGCAGCACGGATAAAACACTTAGCTGTCTCATTTCAATCGCATTCTGCTCAGTGGAGATGCTTCAGGCATTGATCACACCAGGGGCCGATGGCAAGGGCACAGCTTGTCAGATCAACCTCACACTAATCTTTGCTTCGGCTTCACAACACGGCATGGTGGCTCAGCGGTAGAGTTGCTGCCTCACAGCAACCCGGAGACCCGGGTTCCATCCCGTCTACGGGCGCCGTCTGTACGGAGTTTGCACGTTCTCCCCGTGACCTGCGCGGGTTTTCTCCGAGATCTTCGGTTTCCTCCCACACTCCCAAGACGTGCAGGTTTTTGTAGGTTAATTAGCTTGGTAAATGTAAAAACTTGTCCCTAGTGGGTATAGGATAGTGTTACGTGTGTAGAATAGTGTTCGTGTGCGGGGATCGCTGGTCGGCGCGGACCTGGTGGGCCGAAAGGGCCTGTTTCCGCACTGTATTTCTAAACTAAAAACACTTTAACATTTTTCTACTCTGTTCACCGTGGCCGAGCCAAACAGATCCATTGGTCGTATTGCTGCCCGCTCTCACCTTCTCAAGTGATAGGAGCAGAATTAGGTCATTCGGCCCATCAAGTCTACTCCGCCCATTCAATCACGGCTGATCTATTGCTCCCTCCTAACCCCATTCTCCTGCCTTCTCCCCATAACCCCTGACACCCGCACTAATCAAGGATCTAGCTATCCGCATGGAGCGGAGTTCAAAGGTCGGGAAAATGAATTTGTTAAATAACAAATACTAACTGGCAGCTTGATTTAATGTATTAATAGTCTTTCCAGGTGAGACAAAGGTTCACCTGCACCTCCTCCAACCTCATCTATTGCATCCGCTGCTCTAGATGTCAACTTATTTACATCGGCGAAACCAAGCGCAGGCTCGGCGAACGCTTCGCTGAACACCTGCGCTCGGTCCGCATTAACCAAACTGATCTCCCGGTGGCCGAGCACTCCCATTACCAGTCTGACCTTTCTGTCATGGGCCTCCTCCAGTGCCATAACGAGGCCCACCGGAAACAGCACCTCATATTTCGCCTGGGCAGCTTGCAGCCCAGTGGTATGAACATCGACTTCTCCAACTTTAGATAGTTCCTCTGTCCTTCTCTTCCCCTCCTCCTTCCCAGATCTCCCTCTATCTTCCTGTCTCCACCTACTCCTTCCTTTGTCCCGCCCCCCCTGACATCAGTCTGAAGAAGGGTCTCGACCCAGAAACGTCACCCATTCCTTCTCTCCCGAGATGCTGCCCGACCTGCTGAGTTACTCCAGCACTTTGTGAATAAATACCTTCGATTTGTACCAGCATCTGCATTTATTGTACACCTACAACAGTTTTGGAGACTTCTACACACCCTGCATGTCCAATCCCCCTGTAATAACCTCCAGCGGAACATTCTTCCAATTCTGGATTCTTCAGGATTTGAGATTTCAATTGATCTGTAACCATCTTAAGGATAGCGGAGTCAGGGGGTATGGGGAGAGGGCAGGAACGGTGCACTGCTTGTAAATGATCAGCCATGATCACATTGAATGGCGGTGCTGGCTCAAAGGGCCGAATGGCCTCCTCCTGCACCTATTGTCCATTGTCTATCAGCCACGTCCTTTGATAGCATTCTTGAGAGGCACTTTGAGATATTCATTAGACAATAGACAATAGACAATAGGTGCAGGAGGAGGCCATTTTGTTGGCCATCATGTTGGGGGAGTCCAGAACAAGGGGCCACAGTTTAAGAATAAGGAGTAGGCCATTTAGAACTGAGATGAGGAAAAACTTTTTCAGTCAGAGATGTGAATCTGTGGAATTCTCTGCCTCAGAAGGCAGTGGAGGCCAATTCTCTGAATGCATTCAAGAGGGAGCTAGATAGAGCTCTTAAGGATAGCGGAGTCAGGGGGTATGGGGAGAAGGCAGGAACGGGGTACTGATTGAGAATGATCAGCCATGATCACATTGAATGGCGGTGCTGGCTCGAAGGGCCGAATGGCCTCCTCCTGCACCTATTGTCTATTGTCTACCTTCAATATTTGCTCGATGATTATTGATAAGCTTATCTGATAAAAGATCTAGTCGTCTCAACTTTGCTGGAGTCAGCAACTTTCTCCCAGGATCTCCAGCCTTTTGGAGGGAGTCATCTGAATATCTACTACCCGCTGCAAGGGAAAAAAAAGTTTCCTGATATGAACAGCCCACTAATAGCTCAGAGGTGTAGTTTTAATGAACACACAGCATCACTGAAAGATGTTTAAGCTCCTGATTATTTTTAATCACACTGATGAAGATACGATAGCTTTGCTGAATTGAAAACCCATTAATGAAACTAATCACCAGGGGTGAATCAATCCATGAATAAATCAACACTGGCTCAGAAGAATACCTCTCTTGCAGCAATGGAGGTGACCTAATTCTCCACAACTTGCCAAAAACAAGTGTGGTGGACTGCACACCGTTTGTCCTCTGGTTGTGCGTTGAATTACAACCTCCTCTTTCATTTAACGGGCATTCTTGGATGGATTTCATTGGATTTCGAGGACATTAGCAGCATTGAGGGCCGGAGATAGAGGTAGAGGTTGGGCAGGCTAGGACTTAATTCCGTGGAGTGCAGCTAGGGTTGCCAACTTTCTCACTCCCAAATAAGGGACAAAAGGTGACGTCACCGCCCCGCGCCCCACGTGACCTCACGGGCCTACACTGTCCAGGCCTGCAGCATCCGGGACTCTACAGTATCCGGGTCCACAGTGTCCGGGTCTACAGTGTCCAGGCCCACAATGTCCGGGTCCACAGTGTCCGGGCCCACAGTGTCCAGGCCTACATTGTCCAGGCCTGCAGCGTCCGGGACACTACAGTGTCCGGGCCCACAGTGTCCGGGTCTACAGTGTCCGGGCCCACAGTGTCCGGGCCCACAGTGTCCGGGCCCACAGTGTCCGGGTCCACAGTGTCCGGGTCCGCAGTGTCCGGGCCAACAGTGTTCGGGCCCACAGTGTCCGGGCCAACAGCGCCCCCCGGGCCTAATACAGGACAAGGGTGGCCCCGTACGGGACAAACCAATTTAGCCCAATATACGGGATGTCCCGGCTAATACAGGATTGTTGGCAACCCTAAGTGCAGGAGGATGAGGGGTGATCCTATAGAGGTGTATAAATTCACGAGGGAAATAGGTAGGGTGAATGCATAGAGTATTTTACGCAGAGGAGGGGGAATTAAAAAGCTAGAGGAGAGGGACAAGTTTTAACACAAGCCTGGGGGCCAACCTTTTTACTCAGAGGATGGTGGGTATATGGAACGAGCTGCCAGAGGCAGGTACTATAACCGCATTTACAGGCACGTGGACAGGTACATGGATAGGAAAGGTTTGGAGGGATATGGGCAGGCGGGGCGAGCTTAGATGCGGCATCTTGGGCCTGTATCTGAGCTTTCTGACCATGGCAAATCATGTAGTAAAACTGTGCAAGTTACTTTACGTCACAACTGCACGGTGGAGCAGCGGTAGAGTTTCTGCCTCACAGCGCGTAGTAGCACCAGAGACCCGGTTACGACCCTGTGCAGAGTTCGTACCTTCTCCCCGTGACCTGCGTGGGTTTTCTCCGAGATCGTTGGTTTCCTCCCACACTCCAAGAACGTACAGGTCTGTAGGTTAATTGGTTGGTGTAAAATGTAAAAATTGTCTGTGGTGGGGGATAGCGTTCGGGTGCGGGGATCGCTGGTCGGTGCGGACTCAGCGGGCCGAAGGACCGGTTTCAACTAAAACTACATCTGCAGTCTTCAAACATCTCCATGGTCCTTTCTTCCTGAGCCTTAAGATGGCCACTCTGCCCTCTGTACAGACAGCACCCAGAGTCGGGATCGAACCTGGGCCTCTGGCTGCGCCACCGTGCCACCGTCACTGTAGTCAAGAACCTCCTCCTTGGATGGTGGAGAAATGGGGATGAAGGATCCAAGAGATTCTTTCAGCCATATCTGACGATTAATGTGCAAGAAGGAACTGAACTGCAGATGCTGGTTTAAATCGAAGACAGATACGAAAAGCCGGAGTAACTCAGCGGGACAGGCAGCATCTCTGGAGAAAAGGTGACGTTCCGGGTCGAGACCCTTCCTCAGACTGAGAGTCAGGGGAAAATGGGTTCTCGTTTCCCTTTCCCCTGACTCTCAGTCTGAGGAGGGGTCTCGACCTGAAACGTTACCCAGAGATGCTGCCTGAGCCGCTGAGTTACTCTCGGCTTTGTGTGTCTGTAATTGATAACAGACAATCAGCAAAGCCCTGGTGAGTAGGAAGATGGCTCCTTCGTGAACTGGAAAGCCACACAGAGCTGAAAGAAAGGAAAGGAAGTGAATCGAAGACGCAACAAGCAAAAAAAGAAAGACGGACTTTTACACACAGATATGCCGAGCGAGTAGCTTTCACAGGATGGCTCCCAGAAGCTGCATGAAACAAAATGAGTGCACTGCATCTGCACAGAATAAGCAGCTCGATTCTCCAGCTGAAATGTCTGCTACCGTCAAATTAGACTGCTGTGATCACAGAATGTAGCGACTGTTAGATGTAATTTCCCTTCTAATTAACTTAACAGAAAAGATTACCCAAATCACAAATAAATTGGTGCAAATAAATAGCTTTTCTTTCTCAGACGCTGTGAGTAATCTCTATTGATCATAAAAAAAATGAAGCTTGCTCATGTTTTTCGCCTGTGATTTACCTCGCACATTTTCATTATCATTTTCCGCACGGAAACACGGGCTTTAATCTCGTGAACGATAGCTCTGCGGCGGGGATGCTAGCCAATCGAGAACAAAACGAGTGGGAGGTGTGTGGGAAGGAACTGCAGCTGCAGCTGGTTCAAAAAACCCAAGACACGACACAAAAAGCTGGAGCAACCCAGTGGGACAGGCAGCATCTCTGGAGACGAGGAACGGGTGAAGTTTCGGGTCGAGACCCTTCTTCAGACTGAGACCCTTCTTCAGACTAAGAGTCAGGGGAGAGGGAAGAGAGAGATACAGACGGCGATATAGAGAGTAGAACAGATGAATGAAAGATGTGCAAAAAAGGTAACAATGAGAAATAGACAATAGACAATAGGTGTAGGAGTAGGCCATTCAGCCCTTCGACCCAGCACCGCCATTCAATGCGATCATGGCTGATCACTCTCAATCAGTACCCCGTTCCTGCCTTCTCCCCATACCCCCTCACTCCGCTATCCTTAAGAGCTCTATCCAGCTCTCTCTTGAAAGCATCCAACGAACTGGCCTCCACTGCCTTCTGAGGCAGAGAATTCCACACCTTCACCACTCTCTGACTGAAAAAGTTCTTCCTCATCTCCATTCTAAATGGCCTACCCCTTATTCTTAAACTGTGGCCCCTTGTTCTGGACTCCCCCAACATTGGGAACATGTTTCCTGCCTCTAATGTGTCCAATCCCCTAATTATCTTATATGTTTCAATAAGATCCCCCCTCATCCTTCTAAATTCCAGTGTATACAAGCCTAATTGCTCCAGCCTTTCAACATACGACAGTCCCGCCATTCCGGGAATCAACCTAGTGAACCTACGCTGCACGCCCTCAATAGCAAGAATATCCTTCCTCAAATTTGGAGACCAAAACTGCACACAGTACTCCAGGTGCGGTCTCACCAGGGCCCGGTACAACTGTAGAAGGACCTCTTTGCTCCTATACTCAACTCCTCTTGTTACGAAGGCCAACATTCCATTGGCTTTCTTCACTGCCTGCTGTACCTGCATGCTTCCTTTCAGTGACTGATGCACTAGGACACCCAGATCTCGTTGAACATCCCCTCTTCCTAACTTGCCACCATTCAGATAATAATCTGCCTTTCTATTCTTACTTCCAAAGTGAATAACCTCACACTTATCTACATTAAACTGCATCTGCCATGTATCCGCCCACTCACACAACCTGTCCAAGTCACCCTGCAGCCTTATTGCATCTTCCTCACAATTCACACTACCCCCCAGCTTAGTATCATCTGCAAATTTGCTAATGGTACTTTTAATCCCTTCATCTAAGTCATTAATGTATATCGTAAATAGCTGGGGTCCCAGCACCGAACCTTGCGGTACCCCACTGGTCACTGCCTGCCATTCCGAAAGGGACCCATTTATCCCCACTCTTTGCTTTCTGTCTGTCAACCAATTTTCTATCCATGTCAGTACCCTACCCCCAATACCATGTGCTCTAATTTTGCCCACTAATCTCCTATGTGGGACCTTGTCGAAGGCTTTCTGAAAGTCGAGGTACACCACATCCACCGACTCTCCCCTGTCAATTTTCCTAGTTACATCCTCAAAAAATTCCAGTAGATTCCAGTAAAGGAGACAGGCTGTGGCCTAGGTGAAAACGAGTTACAGACAATGAGACTCAACGTAGTCATAGAGTCATAGGGCGATACAGTGTGGAAACAGGCCCTTCGACCCAACTCGCCCGCACCGGCCAACATGTCCCAGCTGCACTAGTCCCATCTGCCCGCGCTTGGTCCACATCGCTCCAAACCTGTCCTATCCATGTACCTGTTTAACTGTTACTTAGAAGTTAGAATAGTCCCTGCCTCAACTACCTTCTCTGGCAGCTCGTTCCATACACCCACCACCCTTTGTGTGAAAAGGTTACCCCTCAGATTCCTATTACATCTTTTCCCCTTCACCTTAAACCTATGTCCTCTGGTCCTCGATTCACCTACTCTCTGCAAGAGACTCTGTACGTCTACCCAATCTAGTGCTCTCATGATTTCATACATTTTCTAAGATCGCCCATCATCCTCCTGCGCTCCAAGGAATAGAGTCCCAGCCTGCTCAACCTCTCCCTGTAGCTCAGACCCTCTAGTCGGGGCAACATCTTTGTAAATCTTCTCTGTCCCTTTCCAGCTTGACAAGGCAACAAGCTACATACAATGTAGTCATGGTGGCGCAGCGGTAGAGTTGCTGCCTTACAGCGAATGCAGCGCTGGAGACCTGGGTTCGATCCCGACTATGGATGATGTCTGTACTGAGCGTGCATCTTCTCCCCGTGACCTGCGTGGGTTTTCTCCGAGATCTTCGGTTTCCTCCCACGTCCAAAGACGTACAGGTCTGTAGGTTAATTGGCTTGGTAAATGTAAAAATTGTCCCTAGTGGGTGTAGGATAGTGTTAGTGTGCGGGGATCGCTGGTCGACGCGGACTCGGTGGGCCGAAAGGGCCTGTTTCCGTGCTTTATCTCTAAACTAAACTAAACTAAACAAAACATTTTGGGTCAATGTTGTTTCATCAGCCCACTCATGTCCCTCATGTGTGTGGGGCAGCGTTAATGCGCGGGATCGCTGGTCGGCGCGGACCCGGTGGGTCGAAAGTGCCTGTTTCCGCGCTGCGTCTCTGCATCTGTAATGAGTCCCGTGCTTGATCATTTTCAAAGATCTCTCCCTTAATCTTTTCTCCATTTAGCAGCGGGCTCTGGTTTACAAAGTACAAGCGGAGAATCTGCAGCGAAAGAGGTCCACAAACTGAAAATCAACCTAATTTTCCTTCTGATTTACGACCCTTTGCATTTTTGCCTGGAGGCAATCATCATAATGAATTGCCCAGACTGCCTCGGCAGTGCAGCCAAATGAAGTAGAAGGTAAACATATTTCCCGATTTAAAAAAAAGTGTAAAACAATCCTCGGCCCTGGATTACTGCCAAATTACAAATGCGCGCATCGCATTACATTCGTGTTGCAAAACTCAAAGTGGATGATCATTCATGAACGCAACATTGCCGCCTGCGTCCACATTGACAACAGAGCAGCTGACGATGAATCTCCTTCTCGCCTTCTCTCCGAGCCAGTCATAGAAACATAGAAAATAGGTGCAGGAGGAGGCCATTCGGCCCTTCAAGCCAGCACCGCCATTCATTGTGAACATGGCTGATCGACAATAATCAGTAACCCGTGCCTGCCTTCTCCCCATATCCCTTGATTCCACCAGCCCCCAGAGCTCTATCTAACTCTCTCTTAAATCCATCCAGCGATTTGGCCTCCACTGCCCTCTGTGGCGGAGAATTCCACAAATTCTCAACTCTCTGGGTGGAAATGTTCCTTCTCACCTCAGTTTTAAATGGCCTCCCCTTTATTCTTAGGCTGTGTGTGGCCCCTGGTTCTGGACTCCCCCAACATTGGGAACATTTTTCCTGCATCTAGCTTGTCCAGTCCTTTTATAATTTTATATCTTTCTATAAGATCCCCTCTCATCCTTCTGAACTCCAGTGAATACAAGCCTCTTTGTGGGACAAACAAATGAGGGACAAACAAAGGGCGACGCCACCGCCCCGGGCCCCCTGACTCCGCTATCTTTAAGAGCTCTATCTAGCTCTCTCTTGAAAGCATCCAGAGAATTGGCCTCCACTGCCTTCTGAGGCAGAGAATTCAACAGATTTACAAATCTCTGACTGAAAACGTTTTTCCTCATCTTCGTTCTAAATGGCCTACCCCTTACTCTTAAACTGTGGCCCCTGGTTCTGGACTCCCCCAACATTGGGAACATGTTTCCTGCCTCTAACGTGTCCAACCCCTTAATAATCTTATATGTTTCGATAAGATCCCTCTCATCCTTCTAAATTCCAGTGCATACAAGCCTAGTCGCTCCAGTCTTTCAACGGCCAGTCCCGCCATTCCGGGAATTAACCTAGTAAACCTACGCTGCACGCCCTCAACAGCAAGAATATCCTTCCTCAAATTTGGAGACTAAAACTGCACACAGTACTCCAGGTGCGGTCTCACTAGGGCCCTGTACAACTGCAGAAGGACCTGTTTTGATTGTTATTTATTGTCACACCACCACTTTACGGCAAGATTACAAGATGGTTTATTTTGCTTTAAGGATCTTTCCCCTCCCTTTTTTTTCCGTTTGACAGCGGAGTTGAATTCAAAAACACTAATTCCATTAAATTAAGAGAACAGCCCCTTAGCCTAAACACAAACACACCTGCTTAATTTCACAGTAAAACTAGGCTCCGCTCACAGGTAATAACTCTCCAGACAAGATAATCCTCGGAACACAGTAAAGTATTACTTTGAGGAGATGTGGGTGCTCCGACTTCATTGCCAGAAAACCGCCACTAGAATCTCACGTTAATTTATTCTCAATCTCCCAAGGATAAGTTATTATTCCAACGCCAGACCTGTCACTTATTCAGCCTTGAACAAGGAAATGTTCAATGATGTCAAAGTGATTTACCCTCTTCGAGAAGTGGAGAGCGGGGGGGAGGGAGGGGGAGAAGAGGAGAGGGGGAGAGGGAGATGGGGAGGAGGTGAGGGAAAGGGAGAGAGAGAGAGAAGGAGGGAGAGGGGAAGGGAGATGGTGAGGGGGAGGAGGAGTAGGGAAAGGGGGAGGGGGATGGGGGGAATTGGGGGAGTGGAGTGAGAGGGGTGGGGAGGGATGGAGATGGAGAGAAGGGGAAAGGGAAGGGGAAGAGAGGGGAGGGGGAGAGGGGAGGGGAAGAAGGGGAGGGGAGAAGGGGAGAGTGGGAGGGGGAGAGAGAATGAGATGGGGAGGTGAGAGAGTTGATAGAGTGAAGGGAGAGGGAAAGGGAGATGGGGAGGAGGAGTAGAGAAAGGGGGAGGGGGGAATTGGGGTGAAGAGGGGTGGGGAGGGATGGAGATGGAGAGAAGAGGAAAGGGAAGGGGAAGCGAGGGGTGGGGAAGGGAGGGGGAGAGGAGGAGAAGGGGAGGCAGAGAGTAGGGGGGAGAGGGAGTGGGAGTGAGATGGGGAGGTGAGGGAGTTGATAGAGAGGAGGGAGAGGGAAAGGGAGATGGGGAGGAGTAAAGGGGGAGGGGAGGGGGGGAATTGGGGGAGTGGGGTGAAGAGGGGTGGGGAGGGATGGAGATGGGGAGAAGGGGTAATGGAAGGGGAAGCGAGGGGAGGGGAAGGGGGGGAGAAGGGGAGAGGGGAGGCAGAGAGTGGGGGGGGAGAGGGAGTGGGAGTGAGATGGGAAGGAGATGGGGAGAGGGAGAGAGAGGAGGGAGGGGGAAGGGAGATGGGGAGGGGGAGGAGGAGTAGAGAAAGGGGTTGGGGGGAATTGGGGGAGTGGGGTGAAGAGGGGTGGAGATGCAGAGAAGGGGAAAGGGAAGGGGAAGGGGAAGAGAGGGGGAGTGGGGTAGAGGGGTAGAGGGAGAGCGGGAGATGGAGAGAAGGGGAAAGGAAGAGGAAGGGGAAGAGAGGGAGAGGGGGTAGGGGAGAGGGGGAGAGGTGGAAGGGTAAGGGGAGGAGGAGAGGGGAGAGAGAGGTGGGAAGGCAGAGAGGGTTTGGGAGGAGAGAGGGAGAGATAGAAGGGGAAGGGGAGGAGGAGAGGGGTAGAGTGAGAGAGAGAGAGAGAGAGAGAGAGAGGTGGAGGGGGAAAAAGGGGAAGCTGAATGGGAGGAAGAGGGGGGAGAGAAAGAGGGACAGACAGACGGACGTGAAGGGAAGCATGTGCATGCCCAAGTTAGTCTGCTGTGTAAACACAACACCAGTGCCTTTCACAGTAAATTGTGACATTCTCCTTGTTATTGTTATAGTCTGGGCTGTTCTATTGTCTGCAGATTCTCATTCAAATGAGGTTTTCACATTCTAAATTGAATACTAAATGGAATAATCTCCGAGGCCTGCGAGCAGCTAAAATATCTAATAATTGATCACATGCTTAGTACAATTAATGGTGATGAAGTTGTTGAGGCATTGATGTGGAACCAGTCAACATTGGCAGTCTGCAGGAACAGATTGGCAAACGTCGCCTTTGTTGGAAGGACGCCTGGGATCCAGGGATGACTTGATTCCAACTCTGGCTTTTTTTCTACGTGCTGGTAGAGTTGTTGAGGCCATGGTTGCCAACTGTCCCGTATTAACCGAGAGCGTACGGGGAGCGGGGCCGAGTGTGTTCGCCTAACGGAGGTTGCGTCGCAACCCGTCTCCCGGCCCGGGCGGCCGCCATTAGGGGAGCGGGACCACGTGGCCGCTGGCTGGGTGAGGTCGCGTGGGGCGCAGGGCAGTGACGTCCCTTATTTGGGAGTTAGAAAGTTGGCAACCCTAATTGAGGCCAAAGTGGGAACTAAAGACTCTTTCAAAGACGGTGCAAGTGTTGGCAGAGCGGCCAGCTTCCTGACGTTGATGACATGGAGAAAATTGTCAAGTTGAAAAGGCCCACAGAGAAAATTTATAAGGACGTTGCCAGGACTCGAGGGTCTGATCTGTAGGGAGAGGTTGAACAGGCTAGGACTCTATTCCCTGGAGCGCAGGAGGATGAGGGGTGATCTTATAGAGGTGTACAAAATCATGAGAGGAATAGATTGGGTCAATGCACAGTGTATTTTGCCCAAATCAGGGGACATAGGTTGAGAGGAAAGAATTTACAGGAATCTGAGGGTACCTTTTTCACAAAGTGGAGTGGGTGAATGGAACGAGCTGCCAGAGGAGGTAGCAATCAGACAGGTACATCGATAGGACAGGTTTGGAGGGATATGGACCAAACACAGGCAGGTGGGACTAGTGTAGATGGAGCATGGTTTGGGAACAGCTCTGCCCAGGACAGGAAGGCTCTGCGGAGAGTAGTGCATTCGGCTGAACGCACCATGGGAACTACACTCGCCCCCATGCAGGACCTACACATCAGGAGGTGCAGATCCTGAGCCAGCAACATTATGGGGGACCCCGACCACCCCAGCAACGGACTGTTCCAGCAGCTACGGTCAGGCAAACGCCTGCGCTGTCACGCTGTGAAAACAGAGAGGATGAAACGGAGTTTCTTCCCACAGGCCATCAGGACTGTTAACTCTCATATCACCAGGGACTAATTTAATTTACCGTATTAATTTATTTTTTGTGTTAAAAAAATAAAATTCTATTCTGTTTTGTAGTTTAGCACAATCCGCAGGCGTGGCCACTTTCATTTCACTGCACATCTTGTATATGTATGTGACAAATAAACTTGACTTGCTGTTGGTCGGTGTGGGCAAGTTTAGATTTTTAGATTTAGAGATACAGCGCAGAAACAGGCCCTTCAGCCCACCGGGTCCGCACTGCCCAGCGATCCCCGCACACTAACACTATCCTACACCCACTAGGGACAATTTTTTTAAACATTTGCCCAGCCAATTAACCTACAAACCTGCACGTCTTTGGAGTGTGAGAGGAAACCGAAGATCTCGGAGAAAACCCACGCAGGTCACGGGGAGAACGTACAAACTCCGCACAGACGGCGCCCGTAGTCAGGATCGAACCTGAGTCTCTGGCGCTGCATTCGCTGTAAGACGGCAACTCTACCGCTGCGCCACCGTGCCGCCCAAGTTGGACTGAAGGGCCTGTTCCCATGCTGTGTGACTCTCTGACATATCACAGCTACTGCCTTACCACTGTCTAATTCAAAAAAATTGATACGGTTGGCAGAGCATGACCTCTGCTATAGAAAACCACGCTGACTATTCTTGTTTATTTTTGGTTCCTGGATATTTTTCTGTAGCGCTTTTAATTAAGGATTGAATTTATGTTAGTATAACTGCTCGATTTAATGTTGTATAGTTCCATGTATTGTATTTATCTCCATACTTAAACACGCAAATCACATCCACTGACCAATATTTCACTCCCTTTTAAAAGAGTCTGATATCTTTTCCCTCGATTTTAATGTGTTTTAGACGGGGTACCAAAGTAATTTCAATGAAATCACGGATTTTAATACAAATCTATTCAACACTAATTTAAATGTGGGAAAACACCCAAAGGAACAATTATCCAGCAAAATTCAAACTGAGCCTCAAATGCAGAAATTAGGAGAGTGTACCAAAAGCTTGAAGGAACTTTTATAATGCAGTTTGAGAAAAAAAAAGAGATTTAAAGAATTTGAAATTTCATCACTATGCAAATTTCTGCACTCATCTTTCGCATTCCCTTGCAAATTCAAACAGGTAGTTGTCTCTAATGTGATGGTTATGTTCTTAACAAACCTTGGGGTTATTGAAAGTCATCACTGCAGCAGAGCAGGCTGTTCAAAGCACAGACAAAAAGGGGTTTTCCTGATGGCAATTGTCCTGGCTAGACCCAGCGCCGACCCATTATTATCTGAATGGTGGCCAATTAGGAGAAGGGGAGATGCAACGGGACCTGGGTGTCGTGGTGCACCAGTCATTGAAAGTAGGCATGCAGGTGCAGCAGGCAGTGAAGAAAGCGAATGGTATGTTGGCATTCATAGCGAGGGGATTTGAGTATAGGAGCAGGGAGGTTCTGCTGCAGTTGTACAGGGCATTGGTGAGACCACACCTGGAGTATTGCGTACAGTTTTGGTCTCCTAATCTGAGAAAAGACATTCTTGCCATAGAGGGAGTACAGAGAAGGTTCACCAGATTGATTCCTGGGATGGCAGGACTTTCATATGAAAAAAGACTGGATAGACTCGGCTTGTACTCGCTGGAATTTAGAAGATTGATCTTATAGAAACTTACAAAATTCTTAAGGGGTTGGACAGGCTAGATGCAGAAAGATTGTTCCAGATGTTGGGGAAGTCCAGAACAAGGGGCCACACAGTTTAAGGATAAGGGGGAAGTCTTTTAGGACCGAGATGAGAACGTTTTTTTTCCACACAGAGAGTGGTGAAGCTGTGGAATTCTCTGCCACAGAGGGTAGTTGAGGGTTCATTGGCTATATTTAAGAGGGAGTTAGATGTGGCCCTTGTGGCTAAAGGGATCAGGGGGTATGGAGAGAAGGCAGGTACGGGATACTAGGTTGGATGATCAGCCATGATCATATTGAATGGCGGTGCAGGCTCGAAGGGCCGAATGGCCTACTCCTGCACCTATTTTCTATGTTTCTATGTAACACAAGTTCAGATGCTTCTCGACCTATGATGCTTCGACTTTACGATATTTCGACTTAACGATGGCGCAAAAATGACACATTCGGTAGAAACCGTGCTTCGAATTTTGATCTTCTCCCGGGCTAATGTACGTGTTCTGAGCACGTTTATGTGGGCGATCACGGTGGCGCAGCGGTAGAGTTGCTGCCTTACAGCGTTTGCTACGCTGGAGACCCGGGTTCGATCCCGACTACGGGTGCTGTCCGTAAGGCGTTTGTACGTTCTCCCCATGACCTGCATGGGTTTTCTCCGAGATCTTCGGTTTCGTCCCACAAGCCAAAGACATACAGGTTTGTAGGTTAATTGACTTGGTATAAATGTAAAAATCGTCCCTAGTGGGTGTAGGATGGTGTTAATGTGTGGAGTTCGCTGGTCGGCGCGGACCCGGTGGGCCGAAATGGCTATGATGTTTGGTAGGTTAGGTGTATTAAATGCATTTTCGACGTACGATATTTTGGATTTACGATGGGTTTATCGAAACGTAACCCCATCATAAGTTGAGGAGCAGCTGTAGTGTTCCCGCAAACCGTTAAACATGTCATAACCAATTACGGTCACGGAAAGAACAAGGAACTGCAGATGCAGGTTGGCACAAAAGGACACAAAGTGCTGGAGTAACTCGCCGGATCAAGCAGAATCTCTGGGGAACCTGGATAGGCATGGGCTCGCGGGGATGACCGGAATGGAGGCGACGGCAGCAAGGGCCACGTGGCCATCTGTAGCTGGGACTGCACAATGGCCCCAAAATGGCGACTCGTGCCTATGGATTCAGTGGCTGCTCTGTACATTCGGTACTGACCGGGGCAACAGTGCTTATGTACACGGATAGTTTTGCTGATCTGTGTGCATAAAATATATTTCACTGTAACTGGGACACTTAGGGTTGTCAAATGTCCCGTACTAGCCAGGACATTCTGTATGTTGGGCTAAATTGGGTTGTCCCGTAGGGGACCGCACTTTTCCCGTATTAGATCCGGACGGCGCTGTAGGCCCGGACACTGTAGGCCCGGACGCTGTAGGCCCGGTCGCTGTAGGCCCGGACGCTGTAGGCCCGGACGCTGTAGGCCCGGACGCTGTAGGCCCGGACGCTGTAGGCCCGGACGCTGTAGGCCCGGACACTGTAGGCCTGGACACTGTAGGCCTGGACACTGTAGGCCCAGACACTGTAGGCCCAGACACTGTAGGCCCAGACACTGTAGGCCTGAACACAATAGCACGGGGGCCGCTGTAGTTCCAGACACTGTGGGTTCGGGCGCCACCTAACGGAGGTTGTGTAGCAACCCGCCTCCCGGCCCGGGCGGCTGCCATTGGTGGAGTGGGAGCACGTGGCCGCTGGCTAGGTGAGATCACATGGGGCACGGGGTGTGAGGAAGTTGGCAACCCTAGGTACATTTGGGTGCTTTCAAGAGAGAGCTGGATAGAGCTCTTAAGGATAGCGGAGTAAGGGGGTATGGGGAGAAGGCAGGAACGGGGTACTGATTGAGAGTGATCAGCCATGATCGCATTGAATGGCGGTGCTGGCTCGAAGGGCTGAATGGCCTACTCCTGCACCTATTGTCTATTGTCTATTGTCTATAAAGAAACCATTAAACCATAGAGGTGACGTTTCAGGTCGGAATCAGTCTGAAGAAGGGACTCGGTCTCAAATGTCAGCTATCCATGCTCTTCAGAGATGTAGAAACAAGGAATTGCAGATGCTGGTTTATGCACAAAAGAAAACAGTATGCTGGAGTAACTCAGTGGGTCAGGCAGCATCTCTGGAGAACATGGATCGGTGACGTTTCACAGAGTGCTGGAGTAACTCAGAGGGTCAGGCAGCATCTCTGGAGAACACGGAGAGGTGACGTGCTCCGAAATGAAGCACTTCTTCAGGACTGCTGTATTCTCCAGGGATACTGCCTGACCTGCTGAGTTATTCCAGTACTTTGTGTCCTTTCGAGTAATGAAAATATGCCCTGTGGCAGAAATATCTGTACACACTGTGCAGGATACTAATAATAAGCCATTCACAACAACTATGCATTAACAATTACAAGGCTCTTTAAATAAAGACCATCTGTCTCAAGTATCTGGCTGTGTTTGCATTAACCATGTCACATGCCTCCAATTTAATGGTTTAGTTTAGAGACACAGCGCGGAAACAGGGCCTTCGGCCCACCGAGTCTGCGCCGACCAGCGATCCCCGCGCACTAACACTATCCTACACACACTGGGGACAATTTATAATTTTACCAAAGCCAATCAACCTACAAACCTGCACGTCTTTGGAGTGTGGGAGGAAACCGAAGATCTCAGAGAAAACCCACGCAGGTCACGGGGAGAACGTACAAACTCCGTACAGGCAGCGCCCGTAGTCGGGATCGAACCCGGTTCTCCGGCGCTGTAAAGCAGCAACTCTACCGCTGTGCCACCTGGTATTTTTATTATTTGGTTCAACCTTTAAAACAAATTTCAGAATGTTGTGCCAAGGCTTTAGCCTGCCACGATGATTCTCGATTTCCACCCTTTCAAGAACCGGAGGCCAAGATTCTTCAACGATCAAAAGGCAAAGACTGAAGGGCCCTTGCATTCCCGACACATCAATGAGTTGTCACAATTGGTGAAATGTCTACACGACACTACAGATTATGTTGCTGCAAACTGCAATTGTTTTGGCATGACGAAGAACGAAAGGACTATACTGCTGCTATTCTGTTCGCACCCATTGACAACCCACCACACAGACCACACTCCCCACCAGTGACTCCATCTATACTACACGCTGCATCGGGAAATCAGCCAACGGAATCAAAGACTTATCCCACCCTGATCACTCCTCCTTCTCCCCACTCCTGCCGGGCAGAAGCTACAGAAGCTTGAAAGAGCGCAACGCCAGACTCAAAACAGCTTCTTCCCCTCTGTTGTCAAGTCTTCCAACGCCTCTACTTCCTTAGAAGGCTCAGGATGTTCAACATGTCCCCTACAACTCTCACCAACTTCTACAGATGCACCATATCGGGATGCATCACAGCTCGGTTTGGAAACAGGCCCAACCAAGGCCGCAAGAAATTGCAGCGAATCGTGGACGCAGCCCAGACCATCACACAAACCCAACCTCCCTTCCGTTGACTCCATCTACACCTCGCGCTGCCTCGGCAAGGCCAGCAGCATCATCAAGGACCAGTCGCACCCCGGCCACTCCCTCTTCTCCCCTCTCCCATCGGGCAAATGGTATAGATGTGTTAATAAACGCACACCTCCAGATTCAGGGACAGTTTCTTCCCAGCTGTTATCAGGCAACTGAATCATCCCACCACAACCAGAGAGCAGTGCTGAACTACTATCTACCTCTTTGGTGACCTTTGGACTGTCCTTGATCGAACTTTGCTGCTTTTACCTTGCACTAAACGTTATTCCCTTATCATGTATCTGTAAACTGTAAATGGATTGATTGTAACCATGTATTGTCTCGCTGCTGACTGGTTAGCACGCAACAAAACCTCGGTACACGTGACAATAAACTATACTGAAACCCGCCTATGTTTGGCCCATATCCCACTAAACCTGCCCAATCCATGTACCTCAGCGGGTCAGGCAGCATCTCTGAAGAAAAGGAATGGGTGATGTTTCGGGTCGAGACCCTTCTTCAGACTCATTGGCTTCGTGTCTGAAGAAGAATCACGACCCGAAACGTCACCCATTCCTTCTCTCCAGAGATGCTGCCTGTCCCGCTGAGTTACTCCAGGTTTTTGTGTCTATCTTCATCTTAAACCAGCATCTGCAGTTTCGTCCTACACTATCCAGGCAGGATAGCCTTCGTTGCCCTCGCGCATCGATGAGCCTTGGGCGCCCAACACCCTGTCTGTCGCCGGTTTGTGGTTTGTCCCTCCTCGGACCACTGTCGGTCGGTACTCACCACTGCTGACCGGGAGCACCCCACAAGCCTTGCCGTTTCAGAGATGCTCTGACCCAATCGTCTGGCCATAACAATTTGGCCCTTGTCAAAGTCGCTCAGGTCTTTACTCCTGCCCATTTCTCCTGCATCCAACACGTCAACTTCAAGAACTGACTGTTCACTTGCTACCTAATATATCCCACCCCTTGACAGGTGCCATTGTAACAAGATAATCAATGTTATTCACTTCACCTGTCAGTGGTCATAATGTTTTGGCTGATGAGTGTATATTCTACACTCTGGTATTTTTCTCCTCCCTCCATCTTTGCTATTTGAATCTGGCTTGATTGTATAGTCTGGCACAGTATAATCTGATTTGATTGAACAGCATGCAATCAAAAACCTCTTGGTTTGATGAATGGGCCCGACCCAAAACGTCAGGTATCCACATGCTCCAGAGATGCTGCCTGACCTGCTGAGTTACTCCAGCATTTTCCCTTTTATTTTATAAACCATTCGTTGCAGTTTCTTGTGTCTCCAAAAGCTCTTCACTATATCTCTGCACACATGACAATAATAATAATAATAATAATCCATTTATTTTATATAGCGCCTTATCACATGCTCAAAGCGCTTTACAAAAACAATTAACATAGAAACAAACAGACAAACTATCCTGACGGAAAAGCGGCGAATACTCAACGCCAGCGTCCTCTCACGTCAGGGTCCGGCAGTAGACATTAAAGAGCACAAGACACACAGATAATTTTTTTTACATAAAACAGCCATCACAGTGATTGCTCTAGGCACACCCTCACTGTGATGGAAGGCAAAGTCTTATCTCCTCCTCATTCTTCTCCCGTGGTGCCACGAGGTGATCGAGGCTCCCAACTTTTTGAAGCCCCCACCGGGCGATGGAAAGTCCCAGGGCCGAGCCGAGCAGGCCGATGAAAGTCCTGAGCCCCCACTGGGCGATGGAAAGTCCCAGGGCCGAGCCGAGCAGGCCGATGAAAGTCCTGAGCCCCCACCGGGCGATGGAAAGTCCTAGGGCCGAGCCGAGCAGGGCGATGAAGGTCCTGAGCCCCCACCGGGCGATGGAAAGTGCTGCGGCCGAGCCACGCAGGGTGATGAAGGGCCTGCGAGCGGGTCGATCATACCTCACGCTTCGGGGCGGTCGAAGCTGCTACGGCTGGAGCTCCCAAAAGCCGGTCACCAGCCAGGGACCTGCGAACTCCCGATGTTGCGGTCTGCAGGGCCCACGGCCGAAGCCTCCGAGATGGTAAGTCCAGGCCCTGCGACCGGAGTCTTTGAGATCGATCCCAGCTGGAGGCCGCCGACTCCACGATGTTAGGCCGTAGCGCGAACGGAGATACGACACGGTAAAGGTCGCATCTCCGTTGAGGAGGAGATTTGAAAAAAGGTTTCCCCCAACCCCCCCACCACCCCCCTACATACACAGAATTAAAAATAAAACAAAACGTACATTTAACAACGACAATGACAAAAAAAACAACAACAAAAAACAGAGAGACTGCCGGTGAGCCGCAGCTGCAGAACACAGCCACGCCCCAATAAGAGACCTAAACCTTTTCAAGGTCAGAGCTGAATCTGCATGTCTTACCCCGTTGATGCATTTGAATTCATATCCAAAGGGATAGAGTTCGCTGGAATTTAGAAGATTGAGGGGGGATCTTAAAGAAACTTACAAAATTCTTAAGGGGTTGGACAGGCTAGATGCAGGAAGATTGTTCCCGATGTTGGGGAAGTCCAGAACAAGGGGTCACAGTTTAAGGATAAAGGGGAAGTCTTTTAGGACCGAGATGAGAACGTTTTTTTTCACACAGAGTGGTGAATCTGTGGAATTCTCTGCCACAGAAGGTAGTTGAGGCCAGTTCATTGGCTATATTTAAGAGGGAGTTAGATGTGGCCCTTGTGGCTAAAGGGATCAGGGGGTATAGGGAGAAGGCAGGTACGGGATACTGAGTTGGATGATCAGCCATGATCATATTGAATGGCGGTGCAGGCTCGAAGGGCCGAATGGCCTACTCCTACACCTATTTTCTATGTTTCTATGTTTCTATGTTCATAAGTTCTAGGAGCAGAATAAGGCCGTTCGGCCCATCAAGTCTTCTCCGCCATTCAATCATTCTATCTTTCTATCTATTCAATCATTCTATCTATTCGCCATTCTGTCTTTCCCTCTCAACCCCATTCTCCTGCCTTCTCCCCATAAACCCCTGACACCCGTACTAAGCAAGAATCTGTCAATCTCCATCTTAAAAATATCCAATGACTTGGAGCGTAGGAAGGAACTGCAGGTAGACACAAAATGCTGGAGTAACTCAGCGGGACAGGCAGCATCTCTGGAGAGAAGGAATGGCTGACGTTTCAGGTAGAGACCCTTCCTCAGACTCACGTCTGACGAAGGGTCTCGACCCGAAACGCCACAAATTCCTTCTCTCCAGAGATGCTGCCTGTCCCGCTGAGTTACTCCAGCATTTTGTGTCTGCCTTCCATTGATTTGGCCTCCACAGTTATCACAAAAGAACCTATTTTATCAACATCAGTATTCAGATTGCCCCAAATACCAACTCCTGGGCTGTCTATTTACTGTCAAGTTGAAGGATGCTGGAAACAGTCCAAACTCATTTTACATGGGTTCCAGAGAAGACAATTCAATCACAGGTCTAACTGGGCTGGAGAACAAACATTGAGCCATTTGTTCTGTTGACATCAATGGATGTTGAGAATCAATGGCCTGGTACCGAATAACTCCAAACACATGAGATTGAATACTCGACATGTAAATTCATCCGAGAAGATATTGCCTGTTGACCAAAGTCCCATCTTTTTTTAAATTACATCATAAATGATACACAGTGTGGGAAGGAACTGCAGATTGCGGTTTAAACCGAAGATAGGCGCAAAATTCTGGAGTAACTCAGCGGGACAGGCCTGGAGAGGAGGGATGGGTGACGTTTTGGGGTCGAGACCCTTCTTCAGTCTGTAAATGATAATTCTTCTATAAATGAAGACTATAAATGAGACACAAGTGTCTCAGACAGTCAGGTAAAGTCACTTGCGTAGCCTGGCTTCAAACTATCTTTGACAACTTGAGGAGGAAAATGCAAAAATATTATCCTTCACCGTGTATTATAGACTGGCCTGATCATTTATTTAGTGGAAGAAAATATAAATTTCCAAATGTCATACGCTGAGAGCTTATCCTCATCCATCTTGCTGGCACTTCTGTTTACCGCGGTTGAATGTAATCTTATATCATGTCCAGCATATGCCAATGGTTCTTCCAGACTGGGTTGAATTACTATGAGCAGGGTTGCCTTCTCTTAAAACAAATTGAAACTTCTTGTTATCCTGTCAATATGCATTTGTTAAAGAAAATTCCATTTTAACTAGCCCAACATGCACACCTTCTCAATGTTGACATTGAGATTGCAAGCAGAATAAGCAACTGCTCACTTTATCACTGAGACGGGCAGAGTTAAGAATGATCGAAGATAGATAGACGGTGGCGTCACGGTGGCGCAGCGGCAGAGTTGCTGCCTTACAGCGAATGCAGCGCCGGAGACCCGGGTTCGATCCTGACTACGGGTGCTGTCAGAGTTTGTCGGTTCTCCCCATGAACGTTTGTACGTTCTCCCCGGGTGCTGTCCGTACGGAGTTTGTACGTTCTCCCCGTGACCTGCGTGGGTTTTCTCCGAGATCTTCGGTTTTCTCCCACACTCCAAAGACGTACAGGTTTGTAGGTTAATTGGCTTGCTAAATGTAAAAATTGTCCCTAGTGTGTGTAGGATAGCGTTAATATGTGGGGATCGCTGGTCGGCGCGGACCCGGTAGGCGGAAAGGCCTGTTTCCACGCTGTATCTCTAAACTAAACTAAACTAAATAGACACAAAAAGCTGGAGTAACTCAGACAGCATCTCTGGAGAAAAGGAATAGGTGACTTTTCGGGGCGAGCAAATTCTCAGTTCAGTTCAGTTTAGTTGATCGTCACGTTTACCGAGGTACAGCGTAAAGCTTTTGATGCGTGCTAACCAGTCAGCGGAAAGACAACACGTGATTACAATTGAGCCATTCACAGTGTACAGATACATGATAAAGGAATGACCTTCAGTGCAAGATAATGCCTAGTAATGTCCGATCAAAGATAATCTGAAGGTCTCCAAATGAGATGGATAGACAATAGACAATAGGTGCAGGAGGAAGCCTTTCAGCCCTTCGAGCCAGCACCGCCATTCAATGTGATCATGGCTGATCATTCTCAATCAGTACCCCGTTCCCGCCTTCTCCCCATACCCGCTATACTTAAGAGCTCCATCTAGCTCTGTCTTGAATGCATTCAGAGAATTGGCCTCCACTGCCTTCTGAGGTAGAGAATTCCACAGATTCACAACTCTCTGACTGAAAAAGTTTTTCCTCATCTCAGTTCTAAATGGCCTACCCCTTATTCTTAAACTGTGGCCCCTTTTTCTGGACTCCCCCAACATTGGGAACATGTTTCTGCCTCTAACATGTCCAACCCCTTAATAATCTTATACGTTTCAATAAGATCCCCCCTCATTAGAACGGAGATGAGGAAGAACTTTTTCAGTCAGAGAGTGGTGAAGGTGTGGAATTCTCTGCCTCAGAAGGCAGTGGAGGACAGTTCGTTGGATGCTTTCAAGAGAGAGCTGGATAGAGCTCTTAAGGATAGCGGAGTGAGGGGGTATGGGGAGAAGGCAGGAACGGGGTACTGATTGAGAGTGATCAGCCATGATCGCATTGAATGGCGGTGCTGGCTCGAAGGGCTGAATGGTCTACTCCTGCACCTATTGCCTATTGTCTATTGTCTATTGTCATCCTTCTAAATTCCAGTGTATACAAGCCTAGTCGCTCTAATCTTCAACATATGACAGTCCCACCATTCCGGGAATTAACCTAGTAAACCTACGCTGCACGCCCTCAATAGCAAGAATATCCTTCCTCAAATTTGGAGTCCAAAACTGCACACAGTACTCCAGGTGAGGTCTCACTAGGGCCCTGTACAACTGCAGAAGGACCTCTTTGCCTCCTATACTCAACTCCTCTTGTTATGAAGGCCAACATTCCATTGGCTTTCTTCACTGCCTGCTGTACCTGCATGCTTCCTTTCAGTGACTGATGCACTAGGACACCCAGATCTCGTTGTACGTCCCCTTTTCCTAACTTGACACCATTCAGATAATACTCTGCCTTCCTATTCTTACCACCAAAGTGGATAACCTCACACTTATCCATATTAAACTGTATCTGCCATGCATCCGCCCACTCACACAACCTGTCCAAGTTACCCTGCAACTTCATAGCATCTTCCTCACAGTTCACACGACCACCCAGCTTTGTATCATCTGCAAATTTGCTAATGGTACTTTTAATCCCTTTATCCAAGTCATGAATAGCCGTTCAGGACTTCTCTTTAGTTGTGGTAAGGATGGTTCACTTCAGTTGTCCGATATCTGTCCGGAACTATGACAACAGCAATCCATGCAACCTCCTGTGGTGTTCATTACAAATAAACGTCTGACCCAAAAGATATTTTGCATCCGGAGACGCAAGGAACTGCAGATGCTGATTTACAAAAAAACACACAAAGTACTGGAGTTTAGAAGGATGAGAGGAGATCTTATAGAAACATATAAAATTATAAAAGGACTGGACAAGCTAGATGCAGGAAAAATGTTCCCGATGTTGTGCGAGTCCAGAACCAGGGGCCACACAGTCTAAGAATAAAGGGGAGGCCATTTAAAACTGAGGTGAGAAGGAATTTGTTTCACCCAGAGAGTTGTGAAATTGTGGAATTCTCTGCTACAGAGGGCAGTGGAGGCCAAATCACTGGATGGATTTAAGAGAGAGTTAGATAGAGCTCTAGGAGCTAGAGGAATCAAGGGATATGGTGAGAAGGCCGGTACGGGTTATTGATTGTGAACGATCAGCCATGACCACTAAGAATGGTGGTGCTGGCTCAAAGGGCCGATTGGCCTCCTCCTGCACCTATTTTCTATGTTTCTATGTGCTGGAGTAACTCAGTGGGTCGGGCGGCATCTCTGGAGGACATGGATAGGTGACGTTTTGAGGCAGAACCCTTCTTTAGCCTCTGATACATCATTGTATTGAACTGAAAAATATAACAGCTTGACCGAAAGTGATGTTGAATTTCCTGACAGATAGCTCAGAGATACGGCGTGGAAACAGGCCCTTCGGCCCACCGAGACCGTGCCGACCAGCAATCCCTGCACACCAACACTCTCCCACACACACCAGGGACAAAGTTTTACATTTACATCAAGCCAATTAAAATGTGGGACATTTCATTAAAGTGCAAGATGCATGTTTCTTCAGATGTTTCATCGAGAGGATGAGACAAAGCTGACATTTACATTGGACCCGTGTATAATTTGCGGTAAGGAAGGGTTTTCACATTTACAGATATGTTATTAGTTTAGTTTAATTTAGAGACACAGCACGGAAACAGGCCCTTCGGCCCATCGAGTCCGCGCCGACCAGCGATCCCCGCACATTAACATTTGACACCGTACATACACTGGGGACACTTTAAAAAAAAACATATATACCAAATCAATTAACCTACAAAACCTGTACGCCCTTGGAGTGTGGGAGAAATCGTAGATCTCGGAGAAAACCCACGCAGGTCATGGGGAGGGGAAGTACAATCTCCGTACAGACAGCACCCGTGGTCGGGATGGAACCCGGGTCTCTGGCGCCGTGAGGCAGCAACTCTACCTCTGCGCCACCGTGCCTCATTCTCTTTTTGACATTTTGCATATGTTTTCATGCAGTACCTTTTACCCGTACACGGCTCGAAATCACCAGCATAATCCTTTCCTTTTTCAGTAGTAAACAGAAACCTAATCGACAGTAACTGCCCTTCACAAAGTACTTTAACTTATTATCTCTGGGATTTGGATGGGTCAACATTTATTGCTCTTCCCTCGTTGTTCACAAGAAGGTGTTAGTGAGCTGGTAGCTCGAACCACTGCAATCAATGGACAATAGGTGCTGGAGGAGGCCATTCGGCCCTTCGAGCCAGCACCGCCATTCACTGTGATCATGGCTGATCATCCACAATCAGTACCCCGTTCTTGCCCTCTCCCCATACCCCCTGACTCCGCTACCCTTAAGAGCTCTATCTAACTCTCTCTTGAAAGCATCCAGAGAATTGGCCTCCACTGCCTTCTGAGGCAGAGAATTCCACAGATTCACAACTCTCTGGGTGAAAAAGTTTTTCCTCATCTCCGTTCTAAATGGCCAACCCTTTATTCTTAAACTGTGGCCCCTGGTTCTGGACTCCCCCAACATCGGGAACAAGTCAAAAGACCATTAAACAAAGGAGCAGAATTAGGCCATTAGGCCCATTCGGCCTGTGCTTCTTTGGAGTGTGGAACCAGAAACACTATGGGTGCTGTTTGTACGGAGTTTGCACGTTCTCCCCGTGACCTGCGTGGGTTTTCTCCGAGATCTTCGGATTTCCTCCCTCACTCCAAAGACGTACAGGTTTGTAGGTGAATTGGCTCGGTATAAATGTAAATTGTCCTTAGTGTGCGTGGGTGGGGTAGAGTTAATGTGCGGGGATCGCTGGTAGGCCGAAGGGTCTGTTTCCACGCTGTATCCCTAAACTAAACTGAACCCACTCGGTCACGGGGAGATGGTACATACAGAACCCATAGTCAGGATTGGACCCGGGTTTCTGGCGCGGTAAGGCAGCAACTCTGCCGATGCGACACCGAGCTACTGTTGGTGAAACATTGGCCAAGAATTTCCCAAAGATGAACCAAAGTTGCATTTAGAAATTAAAACCGGTGACATTGCGTTTTTTATACCACCGATATTTTTGCCAAAAGACCGCAGAATTGATGGTCGTGCTGCGCTGTAAGGTGAGTCAACTTTAATGGGACAATTCCTGGACCGAAGCCAGTTTTCCTGAAGCAACTTCTTCGTCTGAGAATTAATGGGGTAGCTGAATGTACTCAAATTCACGCTTGCAAAATGATCGATTCAAACAAAATTACATCTCTGCTCCTCCTAGATGTTTTTAGCTGGGGCCAAAAATGTACCGAAATACTTCTCGTTTTCATGTTGCGCTAGGGTCTAATTTACTTTTCGTGCATCATCCAAGTTACTGCATTTCTCGCAGACTCAGCTGATGAAAGCAAGAATGAAGTAGAAATTATTTAGAGGTATAAGGAACTGCAGGTGCTGGAATCCTGAGCAAAGCACAAAGTGCTGGAAGAATTTAGCAGGTCATAAGGGCAGAATTAGACCATTCGGCCCATCGAGTCTACTCCGCCATTTCAACATGGCTGATCCATCTCTCCCTCCTGACCCCATTCTCCTGCCTTCTCCCCATAACCTCTGACACTCGTACTAATCAAGAGGTCAGGCAGCCTCTTCAGAGGGGCTGAAATGGCACCAATTCATGTCCTCCAGAGATGCTGCCTGACCCGTTGAGTTACTCCAGCATTTTGTGTTTAGTTTAGTTTAGAGATACAGCGCGGAAACAGGCCCTTTTGCCCCACCGGGTCCGCGCCGACCAGTGATCCCGGCACACTAAGACTATCCTACACCCACTAGGGACAATTTTTACATTTACCAAACCAATTATCCGACAAACCTGTACGTCTTTGGAGTGTGGGAGGAAATCGAAGATCTCGGAGAAAACCCACGCAGGTCACGGGGAGAACGTACAAACTCCCGCACAGACCGAACCCCTAGTCAAGATGGAACCCGGGTCTCCGGCGCTGCATTCGCTGTAAGGTAGCAACTCTACCGCTGCGCCACCGTGCCACCCCAGATTACTTGCTTCTGACGGTAGTTCTGACAGTCCTCAGGTCACTGGTTTGGCCAATACCGAGGGTGGCAGATTCGCCCAAGGTGGGGGCAGATGGCGAGCAGGTGAATAGGTAGTGAATGGAGATGAGGAAAAACTTTTTCAGTCAGAGAGTTGTGAATCTGTGGAATTCTCTGCCTCAGAAGGCAGTGGGGGCCAGTTCTCTGAATGCATTCAAGAGAGAGCTAGATAGAGCTCTTAAGGATAGCGGAGTCAGGGGGCATGGGGAGAAGGCAGGAACGGGGTACTGATAGAGAATGATCAGCCATGATCACATTGAATGGCGGTGCTGGGTCGAAGGGCCGAATGGCCTCCTCCTGCACCTATTGTCTATTGTCTATTGTAGTTTATGTTGTGGTGACGTTTGTGTGCTCCTGTTACTTTAGACTTTAGAGACGCGACGCGGTAACAGGCCCTTCGGCCCACCGAGTCCACACTGACCAGTGATCCCTGCACACTAACACCATCCTACGCACTGGGGACAATTTACAATTCACAGAAGCCAATCAACCTGCAAACCAGTACGTCTTTGGAGTGTGGGAAGAAACCAAAGATCTCGGAGAAAACTCACAAGGTCACAGAGAGAACGTAGAATCTCCGCACAGACAGCGCCCATCGTCAGGATCGAACCTGGGTCTCCGGCTCTATTAGGCAGCAGCTCTACCGCTGTAAGTTAACCTATGATGAGCTTTTGTCGGCACTGGGCCTATACTAGCTGGAGTTGTGAGGAATGAGGGAGAACCTCATTGAAACTTACCGAATAGTGAGAGGCTTGGATAGAGTGGATGTGGAGAGGATGTTTCCACTAGTGGGAGAGTCTAGGATCAGCGGTCATTGCCTCAGAATTAAAGGACTATTATAACCTTCAGGAAGGAGATGAGGAGGGATTTATTTAGTCGGAGGGTGGTGAATCTGTGGAATTCTTTGCCACAGAATGCTGTGGTGGCCATGTCAATGGATATTTTTAAGGCAGAGATAGATGGATTCTTGATTAGTACGGGTGTCAGGGGTTATGGGGAGAAGGCAGGAGAATGGGGTTAGGAGGGAGAGATAGATCAGCCACGATCAAATGGCGGAGTAGGCTTGATGGGCCGAATGGCCTAATTCTACTCCTATCACTTATGACCTTATGAACTCTACCGCCGCCCCACCCTCTCGACCTTATCCTGTTCTGACTTCAGGTTCCCAACATTCACAATATTTTTTGCAACAAGTTGTTTGTCTTTTCTCTCAGTTTGTTATTTTACATTTAAGACAATTGAAAGCAGATGGGAGGAAGCAGAATAGCTGCGAGCCAATTTGCGTTGTTTATAAAGCTGCAGTCAAAGTCCTTCGTTAAAAGACAGTTTTTTTCCCACCCTCAATTGGAGCCCAGTGGCATATTTCACCAGCCAAGCAAAGGAGACGTTTCGGGGAACGATTAAGAGGGTGGCGCAGCGGTAGAGTTGCTGCCTTCCAGCGCCAGAGACCCGGGTTCCATCCCGACCACGGGCGCTGTCTGTACGGAGTTTGTATGTTCTCCCCGTGACCCGCGTGGGTTTTCTCCAAGATCTTCGAATTCCTCCCACACTCCAAAGATTTGCAGGTTAATTGGCCTGGCATAATTGTAAATTGCCCTTAGTGTGTGTCGAATTATTGATCGTGTGCGGGTCGGCGCGGATTCGGTTTGCCGAAGGGCCTGTTTCCGATCTGTATCTCTAAAGTAAACTAAAAGAAACTGTCAGTTTAAACTGCAGCACTAAGGGAATTTAAATTAATTTTGTTAAAGAAATATGGAATAAATTAAACAAAGAGTAACAGGAAGGCTGACCATCAATCTACCAGATCGTACATGGTCCAATAACACTGCTGCGCTGGTCAAGAAGGAACAGCAACGACTGTTCTACCTAAGAACATTGAAGAAGTCTGGTCTACCCCAACAGCTGCTGACGACATTCTACCGCTGCACTATAGAGAGCATCCTAACACATGGCATCCCTGTGTGGTACCTCAGCTGCACGGAGGCAGAGAGGAAAGCTCTTCAGCGGGTAGTCCATAGAGCTCAGAGGACCATTGGAACACAGCTACCAGCCTTGGAGGGCATCTACAACACACGATGCCTCAGAAAAGCCACCAGAATCCACAAAGACTCTTCACACCACCTGCAACAGTCTGTTCGAACTTCTACCATCAGGCAGACGATACAAGGCCTTCTACGCCCACACCTCCAGACTCAGGGACAGCTTCATCCCCAGGGCCATAGCTGCCATGAACCGGTCCTGCTGAGCCGGATGGTCACATCGTACAGTGATCCAGCACAGATCTACTTGCACTTTATTCTGTTTTAAAACTGTGACAATTTGTTTCATTGGGTTGTTTAAATTAATACTGACTAGCTAATTAAATTATTGCATCGTATGGGAGGCGCATTCCCAATCTCGTTGTACCCCTATACAATGACAATAAAGATATATTGTATTGTATTGTATTGTACCAACTCCCTAACCAACTCCATCTTGTCCACTGGGGAAGGATGTCCTACCTGGTCCTGTCTATGCTCCATTGGAAAGCTGAGGCTCAATACAAGATGGGACAGAGCTCGCTGTATTTTTTGGGAGTGCACCGCTCCATCAACGTCAATGGGAGATGGTCTTGGAGGGGAGGATGCTCCTCAAAGAGCATCTTGGACAATACAGCTCACCCCCTCCATGACACACTGGTCAACCCGAGGAGCACCTTCAGCAACAGACTGGTTCCACCGAGATGCAGCACAGAACGCCACAGGAGATCCTTCTTCCCTGTGGCTATCACACAGTATAACTCCTCCCCCTTGCATCGTGGGGTAGACCGACTCCCCCCCTCCCCAATCTTTGCACATCCCCCAAATCCTTTCCACTCGTCACCTTAATTTCATGTTTCATGTTATCTTGTTGTGTTTTATGACTGTCGGCAGATCAATTTCCCTCCTGGGATACATAAAGCTCTATCGTATATCGTATCATATCGTATTTCATATGAGGAAAGACTGGATAGACTGGGCTTGTACTCGCTGGAATTTAGAAGACTGAGGGGGGATCTTATAGAAACATATAAAATTCTTAAGGGGTTGGAGAGGCTAGATGCAGGAAGATGGTTCCCGATGTTGGGGAAGTCCAGAACCAAGGGTCACAGCTTAAGGATAAGGGGGAAGTCTTTTAGGACCGAGATGAGAAAACATTTCTTCACACAGAGAGTGGTGAGTCTGTGGAATTCTCTGCCACAGAAGGTAGTTGAGGCCAGTTCATTGGCTATATTTAAGAGGGAGTTAGATGTGGCCCTTGTGGCTAAAGGGATCAGGGGGTATGGAGAGAAGGCAGGTACAGGTTACTGAGCTGGATGATCAGCCATGATCATATTGAATGGCGGTGCGGTATCGAAGGGCCGAATGGCCTACTCCTGCACCTATTGTCTATGTTTCTATGTTTCTATGACACACTGGTCAACCTGAGGAGCACCTTCAGCAACAGACTGGTCCCACCGAGATGCAGCACAGAACAAACGCCACAGGAGATCCTTCTTCCCTGTTGCTATCAAACTGTACAACTCCTCCCCCTTGCATCGTGGGGTAGACCGCTCCCCTCCCCAATCTTTGCACATCCCCCAAATCCTTTCCACTCATCACTTTAATTTCATGTCTCATGTTATCTTGTTGTGTTTTATGACTGTCGGCAGATCAATTTCCCTCCTGGGATAAATAAAGCTCTGTCGTATATCGTATCATATCGTATTCAAGACCTACGGCATAGTGGCTTTGATACTCAGCTGCTCTACAAAAATGACCCATCAAAGTGCTCGCTTCAGGGGTAATTAGAAGTGAAGCTGTAAATGCCAGCAGCATCTATATGGCATGAGCAAAGGCCTACAACGTGGCGAGTCTTTGCATGCGTTCTGGATCTTATGCAAAACAAAGAATTTCACTCCATCAAGTATCATTAATTTTTTAATTCATTCATTCTTTCAAAATCAAGGATACATGATCTCAGCCATTTTGGCTTGTTTTTAGTTTGCTCTGCAGAAAATGCTCTGCAAGATGAAATTTCGTAATTACTCTACTACCTATAGAAGGAGAATCCACAATCACAATCATACTTTATTAGCCAATTATGTTTCACAACATACGGGGAATTTCATTTGCCATAGAGTCATATCAATAAAAAGCAACAGGACACACACAAAATACATTTTGACATGAACATCCACCACAGTGACTCCTCCACATTCCTCACTGTGATGGAAGGCGAAAAAAAGTTCAATCTTCTTCCCTTCTTTGTCCTCCAGCGGTTGGGGGCCTTTAACCTTCCGTTGACGGGACGATCTTGTCTCCCGTAGCCGGCGGCGAGCCTTCCTCATCGGGGCGATCAAGCTCCTACATCGGGGGGGGGGGGGGATCTCAGCCCCCCCGTGCCGGGCGATCTATCCCGTGTCGAACCTCGTGCAGCTTGGAGCTCCTGACGTCGGTCTCAACCCGGGACTGCGAGCTCCGCGATGTTAAAGTCCGCAGGCCGCGGTTGGAGCGTGGATCCCAGGCGAGGAATCGCACGCTCCGATGGTAAGTCCATGGCCCCACGGTGGGGCTCAAAGTCAGTCCCGAGCAAGGCCGCCAGCTCCACGATGTTAGGCCGCAGAGCGACCGGAGATACGACCCGCAAAACAATCGCAAGGTAAGAGATTGAAAACAGGTTTCCCCCTCCCCCCTCCCCCCCACCCCCGACATAAAACAAACCAGAGAACATGAACACAGACTTTAAAAACTCACCAAAAATAACAAAAAGAGTTTGAAAAGGAGAGACAGACTGTAGGCGAGGCAGCCATCGTGCGGCGCCCCCTGGTGATAGTAATAATTCTAGTCCAACCCAGCTGGAGTGAATGTGATGGGATTGCATGCAATGCCAGTTTCATATCCTATTCAATTCAACACTTTGTTGATGGTGTTACAGCCGTGTAGGGTAATCGGCCCCAATTAAAGATGAGGAACAAGGAACTGCAGATGCCGGTTTAGAATAAAAGACACAAAGTGCCGGAGTAAGTCAGCGGGTCAGGCAGCACCTCTGGAGAAATGGATCGGTAATGTTTCAGAGATGTCATCAATCCGTGTTCACCAGAGATGCTTCCTGACCCGCGGAGTTACTCCAGCACTTTGTGTCTTTTGTTTCTGTTAAAGTTGCGCCTTATAAAAAACAAGAGTTTGCTAAATGTAGCTTGACCAACAACCAGACTTTATCAACACTTTGTAAACGTACTTAACACTTGTATACTTGCAAATGTTCGCAAGGGTAGAGGGCAGATTGCAGTGATGAGAAATGGAGACAGAGGTGCGTCACGGATCTGCTGAGAAACAGGCCCTTCAGCCCTCACCGACCACGTTGGCACAGTGGGTTCATTCCATTTGCCTGCATTTGGCCCGTACCCCTCTAAATCCCTCCCATCCATAAATCTGTCCAAATGTCTTTTAAAGGTCAAAATTGTATTCACTTCTATAACTTCCTCTGGAAGATCATTCCAGATACGACTAGGGTTGCCAACTTCCTCACTCCCAGATAAGGGACAAGGTGACCTCACCGCCCCGCACCACCTCACCCTGCCAGCGGCCATGTGCTCCCGCTCCACCAATGGCGGCCACCCGGGCCGGATCGCTTTATGACATCCGTTAGGTGGCGTCTGGGCCTACACTGTCCCACAGTGTCCCTACAGTGGCCCCCGGGCTACAGTGTCCGGGCCTACAGTGTCCTGGCATACAGTATCTGGGCCTACAGTGTCCTGGCATACAGTATCTGGGCCTACAGTGTCCTGGCATACAGTATCTGAGCCTACAGTGTCCTGGCATACAGTATCTGGGCCTACAGTGTCCTGGCAAACAGTATCTGGGCCTACAGTGTCCTGGCATACAGTATCTGTGCCTACAGTGTCCTGGCATACAGTATTTGGGCCTACAGTGTCCTGGCATACAGTATCTGGGCCTACAGTGTCCTGGCATACAGTATCTGGGCCTACAGTGTCCTGGCATACAGTATCAGGGCCTACAGTGTCCGGGCCTACAGTGCCGTCCAGGCCTAATACAGGACAAGGGCGGCCCCATACGGGACAAACCAATTTAGCCCAAAATACGGGATGTCACGGCTAATACGGGACAGTTGGCAACCCTAGATACGACTACCCTCTATGTGTAAAAGTAAGTCTCTCTTAAAGCTCCCCCCTCTCACCTGAAGCCTGTGCCCTCTAGTTTTAGAATTCTCTACCCTGGGATAAAGACTGTGAGTGTTCACATTATCTTGTACATGATCTTGTACACCTTCGTAAGGCGACCCCTCAGCCTCCTATGTTCCAAAGAAAAAGGTCTTGGCTTGTAATTAAAGCCCTCAAGCCACGATAACACTTGAATGAAGCTCTTCCGCGCCTTCTCCAACTTAATGACATCCTTCCTGCAGCTGGGTGACCCGAACTGCACAGAATACTCCAAGTGTGGTCTCACCAACGACTTGTACAGCTGCATCAATGTTAGGCCTGGTAATTGTGGGCCCTGAGCGACTACTCACACACAGCAGGTTGCAGCAATAGATGGTACTTTATAGAGAGGAGAGAAACTCAGTTGGACAAGCCATGAAAAGAAATATATCCAGCGAAAAAAAATGCTGAGCTGAATGATTCTGTTTTCAACGGTTTTAAGCCAGTTGCAGAGATAGACACAACAAGCTGGAGTAACTCAGCGGGTCAGGCAGCATCTCTGGAAGAGGTACAAGTCCGAAGAAGGGTCTCGACCCGAAGTGTTGCCCATTCCTTCTCTCCAGAGATGCTGTCCATCCCGCTGAGTTACCCCAGCTTTTTGTGTCCGTCTTCGAAATGCATTTTTCACGCTGCAGGATCGGAATATGAAATCTGTACTTCACAGAACCGAAGGATGGAAATGAAGTAATTTTACACGGAAAATAAGATTTGAGAAAATGAAAATTGTTCTGTCCTGTGGATCGCCTGAGGAATTAAAAACATGAAATTTTGCAGACTTCAGACGGACATTGCAGTTGCTCCCAGACTCGGGGATAGAGACTGAGTCGCCTTTGCAAATGAAAAGCATGGTAGAATTTGAAAGCTGGCTGTCAACCTCAGGCAAGGCATTGATGGCATGCGCCTGACAAGCTGAATGCTCCCCACGGTGTGGGAAGGAGCCCAGGATGGAGTTTTTCACGTCCTTCCTGGTGAGCAGTTTAACGACTACTAAAGCCAGGGCCTGTGCAAATAGAGACGATTCTCAGGCACCAAGTCACAAGGATTTGCACGCACTGTTAAAGGGGGATAAAGAAAATAAATAATAGTTTTAAACAGCAGCTCCGTATGTGCAGATACTGTGGCCTTTAGAGTCATAGAGCCATAGAAAGATAGAAACATAGAAAATAGGTGCCGGTGTAGGCCATTCGGCCCTTCGAGCATTCAATATGATCATGGCTGATCATCCAACTCAGTATCCCGTACCTGCCTTCTCTCCATACCCCCTGATCCCTTTAGCCACAAGGGCCACAGCTAACTCCCTCTTAAATATAGCCAATGAACTGGCCTCAACTACCTTCTGTGGCAGAGAATTCCACAGATTCACCACTCTCTGTGTGAAAAAAAACGTTCTCATCTCGGTCCTAAACTGTGACCCCTTGTTCTGGACTTCCCCAACATCGGGAACAATCTTCCTGCATCTAGCCTGTCCAACCCCTCAAGAATTTTGTAAGTTTCTATAAGATCCCCCCTCAATTTTCTAAATTCCAGCAAATACAAGCCGAGTCTATCCAGTCTTTCTTCATATGACAATAGACAATAGACAATAGGTGCAGGAGTAGGCCATTCAGCTCTTCGAGCCAGCACCGCCATTCAATGCGATCATGGCTGATCACTCTCAATCAGTACCCCGTTCCTGCCTTCTCCCCATACCCCCTCACTCCGCTATCCTTAAGAGCTCTATCCAGCTCTCTCTTGAAAGCATCCAACGAACTGGCCTCCACTGCCTTCTGAGGCAGAGAATTCCACACCTTCACCACTCTCTGACTGAAAAAGTTCTTCCTCATCTCCGTTCTAAATGGCCTACCCCTTATTCTTAAACTGTGGCCCCTTGTTCTGGACTCCCCCAACATTGGGAACATGTTTCCTGCCTCTAATGTGTCCAATCCCCTAATTATTTTATATGTTTCAATAAGATCCCCCCTCATCCTTCTAAATTCCAGCCAAATATGAAAGTCCTGCCATCCCAGGAATCAATCTGGTGAACCTTTTCTGTACTCCCTCTATGGCAAGAATGTCTTTCCTCAGATTAGGAGACCAGAACTATTTTAACTATTTGGGTTTAACAAATATGGGCCGTGTGCAAGTTCAGTGCATTGCATACAGACAGAAACGTTTTTATTTTTTTTGTTCCCATGCTTAGCAAAAGATTTCCTCAAAGTTAACTGATAGTAGTGAAGTTGCTAACCGAAGTTTTGCTGAATTATCACTAATCTGAAGTGTATTAGTTTGCTGCATCTCTGGAGAACATGGATAGGTGACGTTTCACAGAATGCTGGAGTAACTCAGCGGGTCAGGCAGCATCACTGGAGGATATGGATAGATGACGTTTCACAGAGTGCTGGGGTAACTCAGCGGGTCAGGCAGCATCTCTGGAGAACATGGATAGGTGACGTTTCACAGAGTGCTGGGGTAACTCAGCGGGTCAGGCAGCATCTCTGGAGAACATGGATAGGTGACGTTTCAGGTCAGGATCATCAGCTCTGGTTCAGCTTCACACAGTTTAACCTGTCAATTAGTTTCAGACTGAATCCGTCTGAAGAAGTCCCCTGATCCAAAACATCTTCTGTCCATTCTCTTCTCAGATGCTGCCTGGCCTGGTGAGTTCCTCCAGCACTTTGTGTTCTCCTCAGTTTCACCATTGCCTCTCACTCTGAGAGTTAGGCGTAAAATTCTGGATAGATCAGGAGTCGAACGTGTTTTATTGACATGTGGCCCGAAATGGAACAATGAAATTCTTACTTGCTGCAGCAGCACAACCGATATGTAACTCTCTGACCGATATTTCACTCAGAGAGTTGTGAATCTGTGGAATTCTCTGCCTCAGAAGGCAGTGGAAGCCAATTCTCTGAATGCATTCAAGAGAGAGCTCAATAGAGCTCTTAAGGATAGCGGAGTCAGGGGGTATGGGGAGAAGGCAGGAACGGGGTACTGATCGAGAATGATCAGCCATGATCACATTGAATGGCGGTGCTGGCTGGAAGGGCCTAATGGCCTCCTCCTGCACCTATTGTCTATTGTCTATTGTCTAAACATAGTACACTGTTAATACTGTAGTAAACAACCAAAAAGTCCAGTATATATATGTAATTAATTTTAATTTCTCTTTAGTTTCATGTTTCATGTATCTTGTGTTTTATGACAATAAACGTAACTAAACTCATGTAGATTGTCCTTGTTGATCCCATCACACCATCAGTGCAAGCCCCAATGGAGACACTGTTGAAGCTCGGTCCCACTAATCCATTCCTTCTCCAGATGCTGATCGTGAAGCTCGGCGACTAAATACTCACTGAGGCATAATCCTCGTCATCTCTTCCCCCCCCCCCCCCCCCCCGAAAATAGTCACAGCATTTCTCTCTGGAATTATTTGCAGAAATAATTAAAGAAATCTTCCATTTATATGGTGTGTTTCATAGCCAAAGGTTATCCAAAGTGTTTTACAGCCAACAATTTTTTTTTTTAATTGAACTGTTGTAATGCAGAAAACATGGCAACCAAGTTATTAGCCAGACCACCGAAGCTATTTACTCCTTTGTTCTTCGTTATAAATAGCGCAGTGGGATTGTTTGAGGCTACCTGAGGGATTAGGCAGGATCTGGTTGAATGTCTCGTGTGCACAATTACATTTTTGGCAGCACAGGCCTACCTCAGCACTGCATAGGGTGACCCACACCGTCCTGGCCACGCTCTCATTTCACCCCTGCCATCGGGAAGAAGGAACAGGAGCCTGAAAACTGTGACGTCCAGGTTCAGGGGCAGCTTCTTCCCCACAGCCACCAGGCTGTTAAACTATACAATCTCCAAATAAGCTGCAAACTCCATAGACATTGTTTTTGTCTGTGCACTATTATAATTTGTTTGATTATATATATTATATATATTTTTATGTGTGTGTGTGTGTGTTATATGTGCACAGTCTGAAGAAGGGTCTCGACCCGAAACGCCACCCATTCCTTCTCTCCTGAGATGCTGCCTGACCTGCTGAGTTACTCCAGCATTTTGTGAATAAATACCTTCGATTTGTACCAGCATCTGCAGTTATTTTCTTATATATATAGACTCTGGGATCATATCGTTAACACTGAAATCCTTTCAAAACTTCTGCCATGGCTGATCATTCTCAATCAGTACCCCGTTCCTGCCTTCTCCGCATACCCCCTGACTCCGCTATCCTTGAGAGCTCTATCTAGCTCTCTCTTGAATGCATTCAGAGAATTAGCCTCCACTGCCTTCTGAGACAGAGAATTCCACAGATTCACAACTCTCTGACTGAAAAAGTTTTCCCTCATCTCCGTTCTAAATGGCCTACCCCTTATTCTTAAACTGTGGCCCCTTGTTCTCGACACCCCCAACATTGGGAACATGTTTCCTGCCTCTAACGTGTCCAACCCCTTAATAATCTTATACGTTTCGATAAGATCCCCTCTCATCCTTCTAAATTCCAGTGTATACAAGCCTAGTCGCTCCAGTCTTTCAACATATGACAGTCCCGCCATTCTGGGAATTAACCTAGTAAACCTAGCACACCGATAATTTACAGAAGCCAATTAACCTACAAACTTGTACGTCTTTGGAACGTAGGAGGAAACCGGAGCACCCGGAGAAAACCCACGCAGTCACAGTGAGAACGTACAAATTCTGCACAGACAGCACCCGTAGTCAGGATCGAACCCGGGTCTCTGGCGCTGTGAGGCAGCAGCTCAACGTGCCATCTCCCTTGATGGTAATGTGGATAGAAGGGCAAATATTGGCAAGACATTGGTAGTATGCTGGATATAAAAATATCATTTAACCTGTCAAAAGGATATTGTATTCCACTTAAACCTTGTAAACCTGAATTCTTTCAAGACCCATAAATCCGCAATGGGTGTCTTGATTACATCAATGGAAATTTACACTGATTGATATGAATTGTCTGGACTGTCCTGGTACTTGGTTAGATTGTGCTGTGGGGCAGATAAACAGAATTATTCATTAACCTCCACTGATGCATGCAGAGTTTTAATGGTAGCTTTTTAAAAAGCATGTTGTGAATTAAAAAGCAGGCAAAAGTGCGGCACGGTGGCGCAGCGGTAGAGTTGCTGCCTTACAACGCTTACAGCGCCAGAGACCTTGGTTCGATCCTGAATACAGGTGCTGTCTGTACGGAGTTTGTACGTTCTCCCCGTGACCGTATGGGATTTATCCCAGTCCCACACTCCAAAGACGTACAAGTTTGTAAGTTAATTGGCTTGGTGTAAATGTAAATTGGCCCTCGTGTGTGTAGGATCGTGTTAAACATGTTACGAGGTGATTGCTGGTCGGTGCGGACTCGGCGGGCCGAATGGCCTGTTTCCGCCTTGTATCTCCAAACTAAACTAAACCAAACTACAAACTTGCAGGTCCCGATTATCGCTATAATTGAATTGAATTGAATTGAATAAGTTTATTGGCCAAATATGGGCACATACAAGGAATGTGCCTTGGTGCCCTGCTCGCAAGTAACAACACAAACATATAGTAAACAATTAAGAATAAAGCATAAAACATTAAAACATTGAGAATAAAACATAACTGAATAAGACTAACTGCAGTCAGGCAAAACAAACAAACCCCAGAACTCTGTGCTACAAATCCGCAGAAACTTCCAAGCACGCATATCACAAGATCAACTTTTACAGCATGTTTTTCTTGCAACTGAATAAACCTTGAGTGAAGATTTAAATAATGAAGACAGCTCTGGGCAAACTGGATCTGAAAGTCAGCTCGTCAAACACATGAGTGCGCAATGATCGTAAAACAAACACGACCATCCGTTTTATGAATTGGGAAAACACTTGGAAGAATGTGAAATAGCTGGAGTGGTGGAACAACCACAAGCCAGGTCACAGGAAATCTCAGCAACTGAACCTTATTACCGAGAAAGGATGTTTGGGAATACAAGTCGTTTGTACCCCCCTCAGGCTGCAGCTTAGAACTGGGCATTGAAACATTAAATGCACATGAGATGTTTTGTACTAATGACTTGGTCCCGACTGAGCAGAAATTAATTGCTCCAACATTGGTGGCCATGTCTTCAACCAGTCAGCCCCAACGTTTTTGAAATGCCCTACATTTTTAAAAAACCTCTTCCTCTTTTTAGACACGTATTTAAAATGTAATAATCTGACTGTCATCGAATAATGAGGGGATAAAATCATGAGAGGGATAGATGGGATAAATGTTCTATGTCGAAGATCAGGTGGAGTTTTAAGGGGATAGATGCAAAATGATGGAGTAACTCAGCGGGTCAGGCAGCATCTCTGGAGAAAAGGAATAGGCGACGTTTCAGGTCGAGTATAGACACAAAAAGCTGGAGCAAGTTAGCGTCTCTGGAGAGAAGGAATGGGTGACGTTTCAGGTCGAGATCTTTCTTCAGAGATGCTGCCTGTCCCGCTGAGTTACTCCAGCAGTTTTGTGTCCATCTTCGGTTTAAACCGGCATCTGCAGTTCCTTCCTGCACGTTTCAGGTCGAGACCCTTCTTCAAACTGAGGGTCAGGGGAGACGGAAACTAGAAAACGTACAAAGAACAAATGAATGAAAGGTATGAAAAGGGGATTTGCTTCCAATATTCACTGCTTCCTAATACGAGAGAGGTGAGGAGTGATCTTAGAGAAGGGTCTCGACCCAAAACATCACCCATTCCCTCTCTCCTAGATGCTGCCTGACCCGCTGAGTTACTCCAGCATTTTGTGATACCTTCGATTTGTACCAGCATCTGCAGTTATTTTCCTACACTAGTAATCTTAGAGAGGTGGATAAAATCATGAGGGGCATAGATAGGGTGAATGCACTGTCCTTTATCCAGAGAAGGGGAATCAACAACCGGAGGACATAGGTTGAAAGTGAGAGGGAAAAGATTTAATAGGAATCTGAGGGGAAAATGTTTCACGCAGAGAGTGCTGGGTACATGGAATGACCTGCCAGAGGAAGTAGTTGAGGCAGGTACTGTAACTACATTTAAAAGACATTTGAACAGGTACATGGATAGGATAAATTTGGAGGGATATGAACACAAGTAGGTGGGACCAGCGCAGATGAGGCATCTTGGTCAGCATGGGCAAGTTGGGCCGAAGGGCCTGTTACCACACTGTATAACTCTACAACTCTACCTATGAGTCTATGAACTTATGATTGCCTACTATGATTTCTACCCTGATATTTATGAGACCTAGTGTCGAAATTAGTAATATTTGCCTGGGAGTATTTTACTTTAGTTTAGTTTAATTTAGTTTAGAGATACAGCGCAGAAACAGGCCCTTCGGCCCACCGGGTCTGCCCCGACCAGTGATTGAGAATGATCAGCCATGATCACATTGAATGGCGGTGCTGGCTCGAAGGGCTGACTGGCCTCCTCCTGCACTTATTGTCTATTGTCTATTGATCCTACACACACCAGGGGCAATTTTTACATTTACCAAGCCAATTAACCTACAAACCTGCACGTCATTGGAGTGTGGGAGGAAACCGAAGATCTCGGAGAAAACCCATGCGGGTCACGGGGAGAACGTACAAACTCCATACAGACAGCACCCGTAGTCAGGATGGAACCCTGATCTCCGGCACTGCATTCACTGTAAGGCAGCAACTCTACCACTGTGCCACCTTTGTTAATAGACCCACTATAGATTGTTGGATTCATAGAGATGAAGAAGGTATTAGGTTGCTATTTGACAATACTTGAATATACTGCCTGGAAAGCTCTCATACACAGAGCAGATTCAATAAGGAACAGTTTTAACCGGATCAAATCATGTATTCACATATACCCGTCGATAATCTTCAAATAATCTGCTTTTTATGTATGATCGTTACTCTAAAAAACTCAATAAGTTAATTGCTACTGAAAATGGAAGACATTAGAAATGGGGATGAGACCAACATTAATAACTTCATTTCACGGGGCGGCACGGTGGCGCAGAGGTAGAGTTGCTGCCTTACAGCGAATGCAGTGCCTGAGACCCGGGTTCGATCCCGACTACGGGCGCCGTCTGTACGGAGTTTGTACGTTCTCCCCGTGACCCGCGTGGATTTTCTCTGAGATCTTCCGTTTCATCCCACATTACAAAGAAGTGCAGGTTTGTAGGGAAATTGGCTTGGTAAATGTAAAAATTGTCCCTGTAGGAAAAAAAAACTGCAGATGCTGGTTTAAATCGAAGGTAGACACAAAATGCTGGAGTAACTCAGCGGGTCAGGCAGCATCTCGGGAGAGAAGGAATGGGTGACGTTTCGGGTTGAGACCCTTCTTCAGACTGAAAGTCAGGGGGAAATGGGTTCTCGTTTCCCTTTCCCAAAGATGATCTCAAAAGATGATGCATTTACAATACAAGGTAGACACAAAATGCTGGAGTAACTCAGCGGGTCAGGCAGCATCTCTGGAGAGAAGGAATGGGTGACGTTTCGGGTCGAGACCCCTCATCAGACTGATGTCAGGGGATGGGGCGGGACAAAGATCTATGGGAAAGTTCAATTTTTAAGACTTGTTTGCGATTCAAGATTCTGGTTTGATGAAAGTATTTCTCCCACGTCTCAAAGACGTTGAGTTTTGTTTAGAGATACAGCGTGGAAACAGGCGCTTCGGCCCACGGAGTCCTCGCTGACTAGCAATCCCCACACATTAACACATTAATCCCCACACATCCCCACCCGTACATACTCGAGGGACAATTATACATTGAAACCAAACCAATTAATCTGCACGTCTTTGGACTGTGGGAGGAAACCAAAGATCTCTGAGAAAACCCACGCAGGTCACGGGGAGAGCGTACAAACTCCGTACAGACAGCACCCATAGGCAGGATCAAACCCGGGTCTCTGGCGCTGTGAGGCGGCAACTCCATTGCTAAACCACCGTACGGTGTTGGCTTGTAGGTCAATGGCCCTCAGTAAGTTACCGCTAGTGCATAGGGAGCGGATGGGAAACTGGGGGGACACAGAACTATTGTGAATGGGCGATCGATGGTCGGCGGGGACATGGTGGGTCAAAGTACCAGTTTCCACGCTGCATCTCCCAACTAAACTAAAAACGAAATTAATAAATCCAATAAGGAATTTAGGAGAAATTGGTCATTTCTGGTGGCGTAGCAGTCTAGCTACTGCCTTATAGCGCGCAGACCCGGGTTCGATCCTGCCTACGGGTGCTGTCCGTGCGGAGTTTGCACGTTCTCCCCGTGACCTACGTGGGTTTCCTCCCAGATCTTCGGTTTCCTCCCACACTCCAAAGACGCGCAGGTTTGTAGGTTAGTTGACCTGGTATAAATGTAAAATTCTACCGAGCGTGTGCAGGGTAGTGTGAGTGTGTGGGGATCGCTGGTCGGTGCGAACTCGATGGGCCGAAGGGCCTGGTTCTGCGCTGTATCTCTAAACTGAACTAAACTAAACAACGAATTGTTAATTGCACCACCCAGCAAACAGTTCTGGCCAACTTGGATTATCAATGCATTAAGGGGAGGCTGGATCAACATATAAATGGGAAAGGAAATGGGAGATTTGTTGATGGGATTAGATGAAAAAGGTTCTGTGGCAACAATCTATTAGGCAGAATATTCTGCTGTGATACTGTAAATACTATGCAAAATATGAAATTTTGTGGAATAGTTAAATATGTTTAGCCCACAAATGAATGTGGAAAAATAGAAACATAGAAAATAGGTGCAAGAGTAGGCCGTTCGGCCCCTCGAGCCAGCACCGCCATTCAATATTATCATGGCTGATCGTCCAAAAATCAGTACCCCGTTCCTGCTTTCTCCCCATATCCCTTGATTCCCTTAGCCCGAAGAGCAAAATCTAACTCTCTCTTGAAAACGTCCAGTAAATATAACCCTTCATTAATCCCCGGGATGGTGGGACTGTCATATGAGGAAAGATTGGAAAGACTGGGCTTGTATTCACTGGAATTTAGAAGGAGAGGGGATCTTATAGAAACGTATAAAATTATAAAAGGACTGGACAAGCCAAATGCGGGAAAAATGTTCCCACTGTTGGCGGAGTCCAGAACCAGGGGCCACAGCCTAAGGATAAAGGGGAGGCCATTTAAAACTGAGGTGAGAAAAAACTTTTTCACCCAGAGAGTTGTGAATTTGTGGAATTCTCTGCCATAGAAGGCAGTGGAGGCCAATTCACTGGATGAATTTAAGAGAGAGTTAGATAGAGCCCTAGGGGCTAGTGGAATCAGGGGATATGGGGAGAAGGCAGGCACGGGTTACTGATTGTGGATGATCAGCCATGATCACAATGAATGGCGGTGCTGGCTCGAAGGGCCAAATGGCCTCCTCCTGCACCTATTTTCTATGTAACCCTAAATAAACCACAGCAAGTCTTTGTTTTAAAATGGTTTCACACCAGATGGACTGTCAACCCAGTTATGGGTATTTGGTTACAGTGATGTAACAAATATCACTCGCTGCCAATGTAAAGCCACACAGGTCATATAATACCCTGAATTTAGCTTATAAACTATAGCCAGGTGTTGGATCAGATAACATGACCGGGCAGTGCCTGGAGATGGTAGTTGTTTAAACCAGTAAATGATGTTTTGTCAACTCTTACCACTTCCGTGCCCACATCCCGCTGAGACCCCTCATTTCCTTCAGCAGCTGTCAATGTTGCGGTTTTGTGAGATTTATATGGTTTTTGCTCGTGACATTTTCAAGATCGCAGAGATGGCCTGGATTCTGTAGTCGGCTAACTCTGGATTCTTACAGCTAGGGTTGCCAACTTTCTAACTCCCAAATAAGGGACAGAATGCGACATCACTGCCCCGCCCCCCCACGTGACTTCACCCAGCCAGCGGCCACGTGCTCCCGCTCCACCAATGTCAGCCGCCTGGGGCGAGAGGCGGGTTGCTACGTAACCTCCGTCAGGCAAACACACTCGGCCCCGCTCCCCGAACACACTACGTTAGCCTACACTGTCTGGGCCTACAGTGTCCGGGGCCTATAACAGCCCCCGGGCCTACAGCGTCCGGGCCCACAGCGCCCCCCGGGCCTAATACGGGACAAGGGCGCATTTAGCTCAATGTACGGGATGTCCCGGCTAACACGGGAATTTGACTTCCCTACTTACAGCCCAATTCAGTTTTTCCTTTAGTTGGGAGATGCACCATAGAAACAGGCCCTTCAGCCCACCAAGTCCCTGCTGACCATCGATCACCTGTTCACAACAGTTCGACGTCCTCCCACTTTCACATTGACCCCCCCCCACTACACACTAGGGGTCATTTGCTGAGGACAATTAACACACAAACCCGCATGTCTTTGGGATGAAAAGCCGCCCAAGTCAATGGGTTGCTCTAATTCATTCAAACGAATTCAAGTGTAGAACTTGCAACATCTAACCTGTACCTGGCTTTTGGTTCCCCAAAGTTCAGTGATGTTTTATTAAACAGCTCAGTCAGGTCGTGTAGGAATAATAATATATTCCTTTATTCGTCCCACACCGGGGAAATTTACAAGGAACTGCAGATGCTGGTTTACACCGGAATATAGACAGAAAAAAGCTGGAGTAACTCAGCGGGTCAGTCAGCAACTCCGAAAGAAAAGGAATAGATGACATGTTGGGTCGAGACTCTTCTTCAGACCATCAGTAAGATTGTCAGGCAAAGGTTGTCATAAGGTCATAAGCAAAGATACTAGAGGAACAAGATAGACCACTCGACCCTAAAAAACGTAGTACATCATGACGCCATTTTAGTAGGCAGAATCTTGCAGAAACGTTTAAAAAGAAAAAGAAAAATAACAAATATCACCACACATACTGTTCCCCCAAAACACTGATTACACTGCGAGAGGCATAGCAAACGGTGGGTTTTGCCTACTAAAATGGCGGACGTTACGCTCCTTTGCGTACTACACTTCAGTCCATCTTGTTCCTCTAGTATCTTTGGTCATAAGGAATACGAGTAGAATTAGGCCATTCAGTCCATCAAGTCTACACCGCCATTCAATCATGGCTGATCTATCTCTCCCTCCTAACCCCATTCTTTTTTAGATTTAGAGATACAGCACAGAAACAGGCCCTGCCGGCCCACAGGGTCCACACCGACCAGCGATCCCCGCACATTAACACGATCCTACACCCACTAGGGACAATTTTTACATTTGCCAAGCCAATTAACCTGCGGGAGGAGACTGGATGGGGTTGGGAGGGAGAGATGGATCAGCCATGATTGAATGGCGGAGTAGACTTAATGGGGCCAAACGTCCTAATTCTAGTCCTATCACCTTACGACCCAACAGTTAGTGGGAGGTAGCGGAATTCATGGCAAGACGGGAATATTATTAAATTGCTCAAGTCATTTGTTCTGATCCTGACAGCAGAATGGAAGGCAAGTGCGCCTCTGATTTAATAATGAAGGGAGCTGCAGTCTTTATAAAACGTTCACTTTTCACGTCCCGTTGATTTTGTTTCTGCTCTGGGACTGAGCACCACAGTTGGACCAAGCTTTGTCTCCGACACTCCACGCAAACAAAAGCAAGTTTACACTACTTTGTAAAGTTACAAATAGGAAAGATAAATTGAACAGCTGTATCTAAAATCATGGTATTTCATAGAAACATAGAAAATAGGTGCAGGAGTAGGCCATTCGGCCCTTCGAGCCTGCACCGCCATTCAATATGATCATGACTGATCATCCAGCTCAGTAACCTGTACCTGCCTTCTCTCCATACCCCCTGATCCCTTTAGCCACAAGGGCCACATCTAACTCCCTCTTAAATATAGCCAATGAACTGGCCTCAACTACCTTCTGTGGCAGAGAATTTCACAAACTCACCACTCTCTGTGTGAAGAAATGTTTTCTCATTTTGGTCCTAAAAGACTTCCCCCTTATCCTTAAGCTGTGACCCCTGGTTCTGGACTTCCCCAACATCGGGAACAATCTTCCTGCATCTAGCCTCTCCAACCCCTCAAAGCGACATCAACAGGCATATATATTTTTTTTAAGTACATTGAATATTGTGACACAACGCAGCTTGTATAAAAGTAGGCATAAATAGGTATCCATAAAATGGATAAAGAAAACTCTCCCTGGCCTACTTTGCATGAACAGTCTAATATCCAGATGCCAGATGGTGCTTGGTTATTTTCAGAGATTTCTAGAGTCATTGAGTCTTAGACGTACATCGCAGCAACAGGCCCCATGGCCCAACTTGCCCAAATTGACCAATGACCCCTCTGACTCTCAGACTGAAGAAGGGTCTTGAACCAAAACATCACCCATTCCTTCTCTCCAGAGCTGCGTTACTCCAGCAACTAAAATGGCTCCTTTGCGTACTCCACTTCAGTACAGGTGAATTCAACGGAGTGGTTCATCTTGTTCCTCTAGTATCTTTGGTTTTGTCTTTCTCTTCTGAAAGCTACGTATCTGGGAATCTTTAGTTCTCAACCTTGGTGACTTTGCAACAATATCTGTGTAAGAGCTATTAGATTCAATTTATTTCTATTTGTTCCATTAACTCACCTATTTCATCACAAAGGCCGTGTGCATTCGGATAATGAGTCTCCAATTTTGACTCAGTACCATTTTCCCGTTCTTACATTTCTCTGCATTGTTCCATCCTGGTTATCATTTTCCAATTTGTTATTAACCTGCGCTTTGTCTGTTCTCTTTAACTTTCTAAATTTCCTCTCCACCAAAAGAATCTTCCCGTTCTTTTCTCGATCATTGAGCTTAAATGTCCAGTTATTTATTTCACAAAGGGAGTGAATCTCTCTCGAATTCTCAAGCACCTTGGGCAGTGAAGGCCTGGTCTTCGGAGATACTTAAGGTGGGGATAGAGATGTAAAAGATCATGGAGTTGAGGGCTACGGGGGAACTGGCACAAAAGAGGATCCGTGACACTGTTAAGACAGCGCGGTGGCGCAGCGTTAGAGCCGCAGCCTCACAGCGCCAGAGACCCGGGTTCAATCCTGACCTCGGGAGATGTCTGTGTGGAGTCTGCACGACCTCCCTGTGACTGTGTGGGGTTCCTCTAGGTGCTCTGGTTTCCTCACACATAGAGTTGCCAACTGTCCCGTATTAGCCGGGACATCTCGTATATTGGGCTAAATTGGTTTGTCCCGTACGGGACCGTCCTTGTCTCGTATTAGGCCCGGGGAGTGCTGTAGGCCCAGACACAGTAGGCCCGGACACTGTAGGCCCGGACACTGTAGGAACGTGGACCAGGGAGTCCCCATCCCATCCCCGGGAAAACTCACTGGTCCACCCGTCCCTTCCTACCCATCCCCGGGCACTTTCCCCTGCAACCGCAGGAGATGCAACACCTGTCCCTATACCTCCCCCCTCAACTCCATCCAAGGACCCAAACAGTCTTTCCAGGTGAGACAGAGGTTCACCTGCACCTCCTCCAACCTCATCTATTGTATCCGCTGTATCCGCTGTTCTAGATGTCAACTTTTTTACATCGACGAAGCCAAACGCAGGCTCAGCAATTGCTTCGCTCAACACCTGCGCTCGGTCCGCCTTAACCAACCTGATCTCCCGGTGGCCGAGCACTTCAACTCCCCTTCCCATTCCCAGTCTGACCTTTCTGTCATGGGCCTCCTCCAGTGCCATAGTGAGGCCCACCGGAAATTGGAGGAACAGCACCTCATATTTCGCCTGGGCAGCTTGCAGACCAGCGGTATGAACATTGACTTCTCCAAATTTAGATAGTTCCTCTGTCCCTCTCTTCCCCTCCCCCTTCCCAGTTCTCCCTCTATCTTCATGTCTCCACCTATATACTTCCTTTGTCCCGCCCCCCTGACATCAGTCTGAAGAAGGGTCTCGACCCGAAACGTCACCCATTCCTTCTCTCCTGAGATGCTGCCTGACCTGCTGAGTTACTCCAGCACTTTGTGAAATAAATACCTTCGATTTGTACCAGCATTTGCTGGTAAGTTATTTTCTTACACAAATTCTCTGATCTTATTGACTCTATGCCAAATGCACATGGTTTGGGCAGTAATCCAGAAATTATCACCGTTGTAGTTCTGCTTATTAATTTGGACCCCAGCTGCTTGTAATCGGACGGTGAATGCTCCTTGTTCCTCCGATTTCACTTGCGAGATCTCAAAATGCACAAAATTGGCCGCACCGGAAATACTTAAAAGGAACTAAAACAGTAGGAAACATCCGGAAGTCATGAAAATAAATAGTTGCACAACTGCAAGCTTGGCACGTGTTTATTGTGGCGTGTGTGATCGAGCAGAGGAAGAAAGGAAAGTAAAAGGAGGTGGAAGGACAAACGCAATCATACCTATGGATTTTGCCAGCATGGATTTCACTCGGCAATGGAGTCTGAGGGCTTTTCGCTGTGACAGGGAGGTAGATTTATGAGGGTCACTGAGTTTTTAATTGAGAGATTTAGTACAATTAGTTCTTGCAAGATGAATTTGTCCTTCAGAAATCATTTATTGAAATATATTGGAAATCCATTTCTGCCGCACTATTACCCCGATCCAGTGACAAATGATTACTTGATCGTTAAATAAAAAACTGCTGGAGGAACGCAGTAGGTCAAGCAGCATCTTAGTTTTTAGTTTTAGTTTAGTTTAGAGATACAGCGCGCTCACAGGCCCTTCGGCCCACTGTGTCCGCGCCGACCAGCGATCCCCGCACACTAACACTATCCAACACACACTGGGGACAATTTTTACATTTCCCAAGTCAATTAACCGACAAACCTGCACGTCTTTGGAGTGTGGGAGGAAACCGAAGTTCCCAGGAAGTTCCCAGGCAGGAAACGTGTTCCCAATGTTGGGGGAGTCCAGAACAAGGGGCCACAGTTTAAGAATAAAGGGTAGGCCATTTAGAACTGAGATGAGGAAAAACTTTTTCAGTCAGAGAGTTGTGAATCCGTGGAATTCTCTGCCTCAGAAGGCAGTGGAGACCAATTCTCTGAATGCATTCAAGAGAGAGCTAGATAGAGCTCTTAAGGATAGCGGAGTCAGGGGGTATGGGGAGAAGGCAAAAACGGGGTACTGATTGAGAATGATCAGCCATGATCACATTGAATGGCGGTGCTGGCTCGAAGGGCCGAATGGCCTCCTCCTGCACCTATTGTCTATTGGCTATTGTCTATTCTCGGAGAAAACCCACGCAGGTCACGGGGAGAACGTGCAAAGTCCGTACAGGCAGCGGCCGTGGTCGGGATCGATCCCGGGTCTCCAGCGCTGCATTCGCTGTAAGGCAGCAACTCTACCGCCACGCCACCATGACCGCCCACCCCCTGTGGAGACAATGTCGACATTTCGGACTGAGCCCCTACATCAATGGGGAGGTTGTGGAGGGGAGAGAGTGTAAAGGGGTGAAAGGGAGTGACGAGGGGAGGGGGTGGCAGCCCTGAGGTGGGTCGAGGTGAGGTGGCGAATGATCGGCAGATGGGCCAGGTACAGGTAGGGTGGGTGGTGGGGCGAGACGGATAAAGAGAGGGGGAAGAGGGGGAGATGGAATCAGATGGGGAGGAGGGGAGGGTGGAGGCCAAGACCAAAGCTGGAAGCTGATAGTGGAGGTACAAGAGGCTGCAGATCCTTCAATCTGATGAGTAAGGGAGGTAGGTGATGAGTGGACCCAATGTGTAGGGTGGAACTGCAGATGCTGGCTTACACCGAAATGTCACCCATACCTGCTCTCCAGAGATGCTGCCTGGCCTGCTGAGCTACTCCAGCACTTTGTGTCTCTCTTAGGTGAGAGGAGGAACGAGATAAGGGAGGGATGGTGGGCAGATAATAACCATTGGAGAAAGACTTAGAAGGTGCAATGTGGGGGTGATAAGCAGATGGAACAAGGTGAACTGCATGCAATACTCCAAATGCGGCCTAACCAAAATCCTACGAGATTGGACACGCTAGAGGCAGGAAACATGCTCCCGATGTTGGGGGAGTGCAGAACCAGGGGCCACAGTTTAAGAATAAGGGGTAGGGCATTTAGAACTGAGATGAGGAAAAACATCTTCACCGAGAGAGTTGTGAATCTGTGGAATTCTCTGCCTCAGGAGGCAGTGGAGGCCGATTCTCTGGATGCCTTCAAGAGAGAGTTAGGTCGAGCTCTTAAAGATAGCAGAGTTAAGGGATATGGGGAGAAGGCAGGAACGGGGTACTGATTGTGGATGATCAGCCATGTTCACAGTGAATGGCAGTGCTGGCTCGAAGGGCCGAATGGCCTACTACTGCACCTATTGTCTATTGTCATGACGTCCTGACTCTTACACTCTGTGCACCTATCTATCAAGGCAAGCAGAGCATAAGCCTTCTTTATCAGTTATGGACTAGGATCCTAAAGTCCCACTGTTTATCAATTTTACAGAATACCCTCCCATTTCCGATTTGTTCAGGACAAAATCTTAGATGTGACCTCACTAAACAGCGTCTCTTGTCTGTAATGAATATCCCTCTTCATTGCCTTAAAATCAATTTTTGTTGAAATTAGATTTTGGTTTGTGCAGATGGAATTAAAAATGAGGTTTGAAGAATTGCTGAAGTGTACAAGTATCTCCCATTCCCTGAAATACCCAAATTGGTCCATCTTGGAGAAACTAAGAACTGCAGATGCTGGTTTTTGTACCAAGATAGACACAGAGTGCTGGAGTAACTCAGTGGGTCAGGCAGCATCTGTGGGGAAAAAGGAGTAGGTGACGTTTTGGGTCGGGACCCTCCTTCATGCTGAAAGTAGGGGGGAGGGGAGGGGAGGGGGGTCTCACTTCCAGTATCATCCCTCCACCAGCACTTTCAGTCTGAAGAAGGGTCCCGACCCCAAACGTCATCAATCTTTTATATCAAGAGATGCTGCCTGTCCCGCTGAGTTACTCCAGCATTTTATGTCTATCTTCGGTGTAAACCTGCATCTGCAGTTCCTTCCTACACAAAGGGTTGCCAACTTTCCATATTAGCCGGGACATCCCGTATTTTGGGCTAAATTGGCTTGTTCCGTATGGGACCGCCCTTGTCCCGTATTAGGCCCGGGGGGGGCGCTGTAGGTCCGGATAGTGTAGTAGGAAAAAACTGCAGATGCTGGTTAAAATCTGTGTCTACCTTCTGTAGTCCCGGACAGTGTAGGCCCGGGCGCCGCCTGACGGAGGTTGTGTAGCAACCCGCCTCCCGGCCCGGGCGGCCGCCATTGATGGAGCGCGAGCATGTGGCCGCTGGCTGGGTGAGGTCACGTGGGGCGCGGGGCGGTGACGTCACTTTGTCCCATATTTGGGAGTGAGATAGTTGGCAACCCTACCTACACACTTGGTACATCTTGCGGTCTATACTTCCATTTTCAAAAGCTTTATAAGTCTAACTCTTCAACCAACCTTCGTCACTCCTGCCCAACTTTAACAACAGCTATTTTTTTGCAATGAACCACCAGCCTTCAAGAATGCACACCATTAAAGGTGCTATACAAATGCAACCCGATGGGGCAGTATTTTCATGGCTCACCGAGGGCCACTAGTGGCTAAAATGCAGAAGCACCAGCCAGCAAAGTCTTGGAAAAAGGATTTTGAGAGAAAAAACAAATGTCATCGAACCAAGGCAAGTCAGGCCAGTTAGCTGTATGGAAATATCAATGTTGGACGATCGTTTCGTTGAACACCTCCACTCAGTCCGTCTTAACCTACCTGATCTCCTGGTGGCTCAGCACTTCAACTCCCCCTCCCATTCCCAATCTGACCTTTCTGTCCTGGGCCTCCTCCATTGACATAGTGAGGCCCAGCGCAAATTGGAGGAACAGCACCTCATATTTTGTTTGGGTAGCTTACACCCCAGAGGTAGACACAAAATGCTGGAGTAACTCAGCGGGTCAGGCAGTATCTCAGGAGAGAAGGAATGGATGACGTTTCGGGTCGAGACGCTTCTTCAGACTGAAGAAGGGTCTCGACCCGAAACGTCACCCGTTCCTTCTCTCCTGAGATGCTGCCTGACCCGCTGAGTTACTCCAGCATTTTGTGTCTGTCTTCGGTTTGAACCAGCATCTGCAGTTATTTTCTTACACCCCAGCGGTATCAACATTGACTTCTCTAACCTCAGATAGTAGTCCCTGCTTTCCCTCTCTATCCCCTCCCCCTTCCCAGTTCTCCCACTAGTCTTCCTGTCTCCGACTACATCCTAACTCTGTCCCGCCCCCTCCCCTGACATCAGTCTGAACAAGGGTCTCGACCCGAAACGTCACCCAATCCTTCCCTCCAGACATGCTGCTTGGCCCGCTGAGTTACTCCAGCTTTTTGTGTCTGCCTAGGAAATATCAATATCTAGATATTTATCCAGTTCCATTTTGACACCTCCATTCCCTCCCCGATTACTGCCTGACCCACTGAGTTACCCCAGCAATTTGTGATTTGCTCATGATTCAATACAATACAATACAATGTATCTTTATTGTCATTGTACAGGGGTACAACGAGATTGGGAATGCGCCTCCCATACGATGCAATAATTTAATTAGCTAGTCAGTATAAATTTAAACAACAGAATGAAACAAATTGTAACAGTTTTAAAACAGAATAAAGTGCAAGTAGATCTGTTGTTCCGATAACAACCTGTCCCTAAATACCACCAAGACCAAGGAGCTGATCATCAACATCCGTAGATCACACAACGGGGAATACGCCCCGATCTTTATCAACGGGGACAGTGTGGAGAGAGTGTCCAGCTTCAAGTTTCTGGGCACTCACATTTCGGAGGACCTCACATGGTCCAATAACACTGCTGCGCTGGTCAAGAAGGCACAGCAACGACTGTTCTACCTAAGAACACTGAAGAAGTCTGGTCTACCCCAACAGCTGCTGACGACCTTCTACCGCTGCACCATAGAGAGCATCCTAACACATGGCATCCCTGTGTGGTATCTCAGCTGCACGGAGGCAGAGAGGAAAGCTCTTCAGCGGGTAGTCCATAGAGCTCAGAGGACCATCGGAACACAGCTACCAGCCTTGGAGAGCATCTACAACACACGATGCCTCAGAAAAACCACCAGCATCCACAAAGACTCCTCACACCCCTGCAACAGTCTGTTCGAACTCCTTCCATCGGGCAGACGATACAAGGCCTTCTACGCCCGCACCTCCAGACTCAGGAACAGCTTCATCCCCAGGGACATAGCTGCCATGAACCGGTCCTGCTGAGCCGGATGATCACAGCATCTGCAGTTCCTTGTGTCTCTAGATTCCTGAACCGATTTGCACAACCCTCATCCTATCTCGACAAGGAACAACACAACAGCCCACACCATGTTTTTTCTAAATGTGTCGTAGAGTCATAGAGTGACACAGTTAGGTTTTGCCAACGTCCTCACTCCCAAACACGGGACAACATGATGCCACCGCCCCGCCCGCCCCACATGACCTCACCCAACCAGCAGCCACGTGCGCCCGCTCCACCAATGGCGGCACGTGGCTGCTGGCTGGGTGAGGCCTAATGCGGGGCGGTGAGGCCTTGGGTGAGGCCCTAATGCGGGGCGGTGACGTCACCCTTTGTCCCTTATTTGGGAGTGAGGAAGTTGGCAAAACCTACTAACTCGGGACAAGGGCGGTCCCGTACGGGAACAAACTAATTTAGACCAAAATACGGGATGTCCCCGTTAATGCGGGTCAGTTGGCAACCCTAGACACAGTGTGGAAACAGGACCTTTGGCCCAACTTGCCCAACTGGCCAACATGTCCCAGCTGCACTAGTCCCATCTGCCCGCGTTTGGTCCACATCCCTCCAAACCTGTCCTGTCCATTCTTCAACCAATGTTAGTTACTCCTTCCTGCCCAACTTTAACAACAGCTATTTCTCTGCAGTGAACAGCCTTCAAGAATTCACTCCATCAAAGGTGTTATATAAATGCAACTTGTTGCCGCTGTATATTAATACACTGTTCTGCACTAATACCTTGTTTTTTTGGAACACTTCTTTCTTTCAAAAATGTTATATGTAATTTATTTATTATTTTTAATTTGTGCGCTCGACTGAGTCTATGTGTCTGTGTTGCTACTGCAAGCAAGATTTTCATTGTCCCTGTACCTCACCAAACCTGTGCCTATGATAATAAATTTGACCTGACTTGATCGGAAGGAACTGAGTAACTAGGCGGGACAGGCAGACCCGAAAAGTCACCCATTCCTTTTTCTCCAGAGACGCTGCCTGGCCCGCTGAGTTACTCCAGCATTTTGTGTCTGCCTTCGGTTTAAACCAGCATCTGCAGTTCTTTCCGACACAAGGAACTGCAGGCGCGGGTTTAAAGTCATGACTCGAAACGTCACCTATTCCTTTTCTCCAGGGATGTTGTCTGACCTGCTGAGTTACTCCAGATTTTTTGTGTCTGTCTTTGACGTGATTAAAGTTCCATTTTCCACCAACACACGTTGAAGGTCATTCACGACTTTACTGCCCATCTACTTCCTCCCATCTCTTGCTCATTCATAAGACATGGGGGAAACATAGAAACATAGAAACATAGAAACATAGAAAATAGGTGCAGGAGTAGGCCATTCGGCCCTTCGAGCCTGCACCGCCATTCAATATGATCATGGCTGACCAGTAACCTGTAATCTGTACCTGCCTTCTCTCCATACCCCCTGATCCCTTTAGCAAAAAGGGCCACATCTAACTCCCTCTTAAATATAGCCAATGAACTGGCCTCAACTACCTTCTGTGGCAGAGAATTCCACAGACTCACCACTCTCTGTGTGAAGAAATGTTTTCTCATCTCGGTCCTAAAAGACTTCCCCCTTATCCTTAAGCTGTGACCCCTGGTTCTGGACTCCCCCAACATCGGGCACAATCTTCCCGCATCTAGCCTCTCCAACCCCTTAAGAATTTTATATGTTTCTATAAGATCCCCCCTCAGTCTTCTAAATTCCAGCGAGTACAAGCCTAGTCTATCCAGTCCCCCTTCATATGAAAGTCCCGCCATCCCAGGGATCAATCTAGTGAACCTTCTCTGTACTCCCTCTAAGGCAAGAACGTCTTTCCTCAGATTAGGAGACCAAAACTGCACACAATACTCCAGGTGCGGTCTCACCAAGGCCCTGTACAACTGCAGTAGAACCTCCCTGCTCCTAAACTCAAATCCTCTTGCTATGAATGCCAACATACCATTCGCTTTCTTCACTGCCTGCTGCACCTGCACGCTTGCTTTCAATGACTGGTGAACCATGACACCCAGGTCACGTTGCATCTCCCCTTCTCCTAATCGTTCACCATTCAGGTAATACTCTGCTTTCCTGTTCTTGCCGCCAAAGTGGATAACCTCACATTTATTAGAGAAGAATTAGGCCATTCAGCCCATCGAGTCTACTCCGCCATTCAATCATGGCTGATCTATTTTTCCCTCAACTCTATTCTCTTCCTTCTCCCCATAACATTTGACACCCCTTACTACTCATCTCTGCTTTAAAAATACCCCCAATGACTTGGCCTCCACCACCATCTGTGGCAATGAACGCCACAGATTTACCACTCTCTGGCTAAAGAAATTCCATTCCAGAGAAGGCAGGCACGGGTTACTGATTGTGGAGGATCAGCCATGATCAGAATGAATGGCAGTTCTGACTCGAAGGGCCAAATGGCCTCCTCCTGCACCTATTTTCTATGTTTCTATGTTTTTTTATTCTGGGGCTGAGCCCCCTGATTCTTGAATCTCCCATCACTGGAACCAGAGTTGTAATTCTGTGGAATTCTCCGCCTCAGAAGGCAGTGGAGACCAATTCTCTGAATGCATTCAAGAGAGAGCTAGATAGAGCTCTTAAGGATAGCGGAGTCAGGGGGTATGGGGAGAAGGCAGGAACGGGGTACTGATTGAGAATAATCAGCCATGATCACATTGAATGGTGGTGCTGGCTCGAAGGGCCGAATGGCCTACTCTTGCACCTATTGTCTATTGTCCATCTGCTCCATGACACTCTATCCCCATGAAGCCTATGCTCATTGCTCTATGTCGTGACATGCTTCACAGGGAGCCCCATTGGGAATTTTCACTTTTGCGTTCAAATCTTTGTTCGCTGTTTAGCCTCACCCCCCCCCCCCCCCCCCCCATCCCCACCTCCTGCGTCTCCAAACTCTGCCAAGCTCACTGTTCTCGTGAAGCATGCAGTGGTTCGTGGTGGGAAAAAAGTCGGTTCCTAGTCGATGGCCAAGGCTTTGAGCATCGTGCCACCTCAATGGGCGGAAACATAAACAACATTTCTCACCCTTATTCTCCCCAAGATTGCAACCAGCTGCAAATTCCTCACTTGCTTTTTAAAAAACAGGAAAGGAAGAAGGATAATTTTCAAATTCGCCCACTTCAAAGAGGAGCTTTCTCTTTGGGAGCTTAAAAATATCCAGTCTTTATAATAGAACAGTATTCCGAACACACATACACATGTTCCAAACATTAATATATGAACTACTGCTCAGCAGCTCAGGGTCCTGGACTTTCTCACCGCCAGGCCCCAAGTGGTCAGGATGGGGGAACACACATCAAGCTCCCTCACCCTGAACATAGGATCTACCCAGGGTTGCGTCCTTAGCCCCCTACTGTACTCCCTGTACACACATGACTGTGGGGCCAGGTTCAGCTCAAACTCCACCATCAAGTTTGCTGATGACACTGTGGTGGTGGGCCGGATCTCCAACAACGATGAGAAGGCCTATCGGGAGGAGGTGGCTGATCTGGCACTCTGGTGTCAGGACAATAGCCTCCTCTTGAATGTCACTAAAACGAAGGAGCTGATTGTGGACTTTAGAAGGGCTAAACATCCAAGGACGTACACGCCACTGGAGATAAATGGGTCTATTGTGGATAGGGTGAGCAGTTTTAAATACTTGGGAGCCCGCATCACAGAGGATCTGACATGGACAACGCACATTGCCGCACTGGTGGGTAAGGCAAAGCAGCGCCTTTACCACCTTAGACAGCTGAGGAAATTCAGAGTGTCGCTGAGGATCCTTCATTGCTTCTACTCTGGAGCTGTAGAGAGCATCCTGTCCGGCAACATTACAGTCTGGTTTGGGAACAGCTCTGCCCTGGACAGGATGGCCCTGCAGAGAGTAGTGCGTTCGGCAGAACGCACCATGGGAACTACACTCGTCCCCCTGCAGGACCTATACATCAGGAGGTGCAGATCCAGAGCAAGCAAGATCATGAGGGACCCCTGCCACCCCAGTAACGGACTGTTCCAGCTGCTACGGTCAGGCAAACGCCTCCGCTGTCACGCTGTGAAAACAGAGAGGATGAGACGGAGTTTCTTCCCACAGGCCATCAGGACTGTCAACTTTTATAACTCCAGAGATTAAATTTTTGTCTACACTATAGTAACTTATTAACTTTATTTATATGCTGTAACTGTAATTCTTTTTTTGTGCACAATCCGCAGGCATTGCCACTTTCATTTCACTGCACATCGTGTATGTGTATGTGACAAATAAACTTGACTTGACTTGAGTTAGAGTCAGGAGTCAAGAGGGTTTAATTGTCATATGCACCGAAATGGAACAATGAAATTCTTACTTGCAGCAGCATAACAGGTCTATAAACACAGTACTCAAAGCATCCGTTATAACAGTATAACAGTACTGATAGCAGTACATGTTACAATTAAACACCAACTCCAGTTGAGGATGGGATGGTTCAGCTGTTATCGGGCACCTGAACCATTAGAAAACATAGAACCTGACCTTCGAGCCAGCACCGCCATTCTGGCTGATCATCCACAATCAGTAATCTGTGCCTGCCTTCTCCCCTTATCGCCTGATTCAACTAGCCCCTAGAGGTCTTTTAAATTCATCCAGTGAATTGGCCTCCACTGCCCTCTGTGGCAGAGAATTCCACAGATTCACAACGCTCTGGGTGAAAAAGGTTTTTCTCACCTCAGTTTTAAATGGCCTCCCCATTATTCTTAGACTGTGGCCCCCTGGTTCTGGACTCCCCCAACATTGGGACCATTTTTCCTGCATCTAGCTTGTCCAGTCCTTTCATAATTTTATACGTCTCTGTAACAGTCTGGTTTGGGAACAGCTCCGTCCTGCGACAAATCTGAAATCGTCATCATTGGACCAAAAACGCTCACCAAATCCACCCACAACTTCACCCTCAACATCAACGGTTTCTCAGTATCCACCTCCCCTCACATCCGGAATCTTGGAATCATCTTTGGTCAAACCCTCTCCTTTGACAAACACATCAAACACATCACCAAGACAGCCTTCTTCCACCTCAAAAACATCGCCCGTCTCCGTCCGTCCCTCTCCTCCTCAGCTGCAGAAACCCTCATCCACGCCTTCATCACCTCCCGTCTGGACTAATGCAACAGCCTCCTCTATGGTTCACCCTCAAAAATCATCAATAAACTCCAATACATCCAGAACTCCGCTGCCCGTCTACTCACCCACTCCCCGACCCGTGACCATATGACCCCGTCCTCTACAAGCTCCACTGGCTCCCCATCCCCCAGAGAATCCAGTACAAAATCCTCCTCATGACCTACAAAGTCCTCCATAACCTGGCCCCATCCTACCTGCCTGACCTCCTCCACAGACCCACTCCCACCCGTACCCTCCGCTCTGCTGCTGCTAACCTCCTGTCCCCCCCATCCGGACCAAACTCAGATCCTGGGGGGACAGGGCTTTCTCCATCGCTGCTCCCGCCCTCTGGAACTCACTACCTCAAACGATGAGAGTCTCCTCCTCACTCACCACATTCAAAACATCACTGAAGTCTCACCTGTTCAACACTGCCTTCAACCACTGACCGTCACCTCACCTTATTTTTCCTTTTCTGTTCGTTTACTTATTTATTTATTTATTTTCTATGTTTTAGTAAACCCTGTAAAGCATCTTTGAGTTTTTAGAAAAGCGCTATACAAATGTAATGCATTATTATTATTATTATAAGATCCCCTCTCATCCTTCTAAACTCCAGTGAATACAAGCCCAGTCTTTCCAATCTTTCCTCATATGACAGTCCCGCCATCCCGGGGATTAACCTCTTGAACCTACGCTGCACTGCCTCAATCGCAAAGATGTCCTTCCTCAAATTAGGAGACCAGAACTGCACATTCTATCACCAACTAGAGAATGGTCCCGACCTACCATCTACCTCTTTGGAGACCCACGCACTATCTTTAATTGAACTTTACTGGACTTTATCTTGCACTAAAAGGTATTCCCTTTATCCTGTATCTTTACATACACTGTGGGCAGCTTGATTGTAAGCCTGCATAGTCTATCCGCTCAAGATAGACACAAAAGGCTAGAGTAACTCAGTGGGACAGGCAGCATCTCTGGAGAGTAGGAGTGGCTGACGTTTCAGTTCGAGAGCCTTCTTCAGACTCAGTCTGTTCGCTGACTGGGTAGCATGCAACAAAAAACATGTCACTGCACCTCGGTACACGTGACAATAATGAACTAAACTAAACTAAACCAAACTAAACTAAACACTCTCGACTCTGGTGTCTGACCAAGCAGTAGTAAAAACGCTCACCAAATCCCCCCACAACTTCACCCTCAACATTGATGGTTTCCCAGTATCCACCTCCCCTCACATCCGGAATCTTGGAATCATCTTTGATCAAACCCTCTCCTTCGACAAACACATCAAACACATCACCGAGACAGCCTTCTTCCACCTCAAAAACATCGGCCGCACTTATTTATTTATTTATTCTATGTTTTAGTAAACCATGTCAAGCGACTTTGAGTTTTTAGAAAAGCACTATACAAATGTAATGCATTATTATTATTATTATTATTAGTAGTAGTAGTATATTTACAAATAACAATTTACAAATAAGGTTTGTAGGTTCAGGTGGATTATTGTCACGTGTAGGTACAGTGAAAAGCTTTGTAGAAACAAGGAACTGCAGATGCTGGTTTACACAGAGGGACACAAAGTGCTGGAGTAATGGGTCAGGCAGCAATACTGGGGAACATGGATAGGTGACGTTTTAGGTCGGGACCCTTCCACAAAAAAAGATTGATTATTTTGTTCTTGGGAAAAGGTTTGTTTTGCATGCTGTACAATCCGATAATACTACACAATCAGGTCAGACTGAAGTATAACAGGTGGAGCATGGTGGCGCAGTGGTAGAGGTGCTGGTTTACAGTGCTTGCAGTGCCAGAGACCCAGGTTCGATCCCGACTACGGGTGTTGTCTGTACGGAGTGTGTACGTTCTCCCCGTAACCGCATGGGTTTCAGTTTACTTTAGTTTAGTTTAGAGATACAGCGCGGAAACAGACTCTTCGGCCCACCGAGTCCACACCGACCAGCGATCCCCGCACACTAACACTATCCTACACACAGTTGGGACAACTTACAATTTTTTACCAAGTCAATTAACCTGCAAACCTGCACGTCTTTGGAGTGTGGGAGGAAACAGGAGCACCCGGAGAAAACCCACGCAGGTCACGGGGAGAACGTACAAACTCCGTACAGACAGCGCCCGTAGTCAGGATCGAACCCAGGATCTCTGGCACTGTGAGGCGGCAACTCTACCGCTGCGCCACCGTGCTGCCTTATAAACTTTTCTCCGAGATCTTCGGTTTCCTCCCACAGTTTAAGAATAAGGGGTAGGCCATTTAGAACAGAGATGAGGAAAAACGTTTTCACCCAGAGTTGTGAATCTGTGGAATTCTCTGTCTCAGAAGGCAGTGGAGGCTGATTCACTGGATGCTTTCAAGAGAGAGTTAGATAGAGCGCTTAAGGATAGCGGAGACAGGGGGTATGGGGAGAAGGCAGGAACGGAGTACTGATTGAGAATGATCAGCCATGATCAAGGTGAATGGCGGTGCTGGATCGAAGGGCCAAATGGCCTACTCCTACACCTATTGTCTATTGTCTATTAACACAACCCCATCAATTTGCTTTTAATAAGCAGCTGGAAACCTTGTGCTAACACAGATAACTTGTCACCGTGATGGAAAGAAATGAGAGAATAGGTACGGGCCCACCATGCTGTCTACACCTGGACTGCAAATGGAGTCACCATGGGAGCAATTCTTCTCGTGACGTGGGCAAATTGAATTATGGAATTCGTTTTTCCCCAGTCCTCTGCAACAATAAAAGGCTTACAGAGAAAAATAGGTGCATTTAAAGGGAAATTCAATAGAGAAAGAGTTATCAGCAGAGGGCTGGGTACAGCACTGGGCACAGCACTGGGTACAGCACTGGGTACAGCACTGGGTACAGCACTGGGCACAGCACTGGGCACAGCAATGTGTACAGCAATGTGTACAGCACTGGGTACAGCACTGGGCACAGCACTGGGCACGGCATTGGGCACGGCACTGGGTACGGCACTGGGTACGGCATTGGGTACTGCATTGGGAACGGCACTGGGTACAGCACTGGGCGCAGCACTGGGCACAGCACTGGGCACAGCACCGGGTACAGCACCGGGTACAGCACCGGGCACAGCACCGGGCACAGCACCGGGCACAGCACTGGGTACAGCACTGGGTACAGCACCGGGTACAGCACTGGGTACAGCACTGGGTACTGCATTGGGAACGGCACTGGGTACAGCACTGGGCGCAGCACTGGGTACAGCACCGGGTACAGCACCGGGTACAGCACTGGGTACAGCACTGGGTACTGCATTGGGAACGGCACTGGGTACAGCACTGGGCGCAGCACTGGGTACAGCACCGGGTACAGCACCGGGTACAGCACTGGGTACAGCACTGGGTACTGTATTGGGAACGGCACTGGGTACAGCACTGGGCGCAGCACTGGGTACAGCACCGGGTACAGCACCGGGTACAGCACTGGGTACAGCACTGGGTACAGCACCGGGTACAGCACTGGGTACAGCACTGGGTACAGCACTGGGTACAGCACTGGGTACAGCACCGGGTACAGCACCGGGTACAGCACTGGGTACAGCACCGGGTACAGCACTGGGTACAGCACTGGGTACAGCACTGGGTACAGCACCGGGTACAGCACTGGGTACAGCACTGGGTACAGCACCGGGTACAGCACCGGGTACAGCACTGGGTACAGCACTGGGTACAGCACCGGGTACAGCACTGGGTACAGCACTGGGTACAGCACTGGGTACAGCACTGGGTACAGCACCGGGTACAGCACCGGGTACAGCACTGGGCACAGCACTGGGTACAGCACTGGGTACAGCACTGGGTACAGCACTGGAATGGCAGACAACAAGTGTGTGATCATTTGTGCTTGCCCATCTGCACATACAGGCTGGAGGTGATTTGAACCTGAAGGGGAGGGGATGGTGCGGGGGATGAACAAGCAACTTCCATTTAAATAAACTTACATGAAAAAATCATCCTGTACAAAAAGAGCTAGATACTTTTCCTATTTTCTTAGTTACTAAGAAGCTAATTACTTAGTTACTATACTGCACGGTGGCGCAACGGTAGAGTTGCCGCTTTACAGCGAATGCAGCGCCTGAGACCCGGGTTCCATCCCGACTACGGGCGCTGTCTGTACGGAGTTTGTACGTTCTCCCCGTGACCTGTGTGGGTTTTCTCCGAGATCTTCGGTTTCCTCCCACATTCCAAAGACGTACAGACAAAAGTTGCAGGTTAATTGGCTTTGTAAATGTAAAAACTGTCCCTAGTGGGCGTCGGATAGTGTTAGTGTGCGGGGATCGCTGGTCGGTGCGGACCCGGTGGGCCAAAAGGGCCTGTTTCCTCGCTGTATCTCTAAACTAAACTAAACTACTGGTTAGAAACATAGAAAATAGGTGCAGGAGTAGGCCGTTCGGCCCTTCGAGCCAGCACCGCCTTTCAATATGATATGTGAGGAAGATGCAATAAGGCTGCAGGGTGACTTGGACAGGTTGTGTGAGTGGGCGGATACATGGCAGATGCAGTTTAATGTAGATAAGTGTGAGGTTATTCACTTTGGAAGTAAGAATAGAAAGGCAGATTATTATCTGAATGGTGTCAAGTTAGGAGGAGGGGGAGTTCAACGAGATCTGGGTGTTCTAGTGCATCAGTCAATGAAAGGAAGCATGCAGGTACAGCAGGCAGTGAAGAAAGCCAATGGAATGTTGGCCTTCATAACAAGAGGAGTTGAGTATAGGAGCAAAGAGGTCCTTCTACAGTTGTACCGGGCCCTGGTGAGACCGCACCTGGAGTACTGTGTGCAGTTTTGGTCTCCAAATTTGAGGAAGGATATTCTTGCTATGGAGGGCGTGCAGCATAGGTTCACTAGGTTAATTCCCGGAATGGCGGGACTGTCGTATGTTGAAAGGCTGGAGCGATTAGGCTTGTATACACTGGAATTTAGAAGGATGAGGGGGGATCTTATTGAAACTTGTAAGATAATTAGGGGATTGGACACATTAGAGGCAGGAAACATGTTCCCAATGTTGGGGGAGTCCAGAACAAGGGGCCACAGTTTAAGAATAAGGGGTAGGCCATTTAGAACGGAGATGAGGAAGAACTTTTTCAGTCAGAGAGTGGTGAAGGTGTGGAATTCTCTGCCTCAGAAGGCAGTGGAGGGCAGTTCGTTGGATGCTTTCAAGAGAGAGCTGGATAGAGCTCTTAAGGATAGCGGAGTGAGGGGGTATGGGGAGAAGGCAGGAACGGGGTACTGATTGAGAGTGATCAGCCATGATCGCATTGAATGGCGGTGCTGGCTCGAAGGGCTGAATGGCCTACTCCTGCACCTATTGTATAAGTACCCCGTTCCTGCTTTCTCCCCATATCCCTTGATTCCGTTAGTCCGAAGAGCTATATTGTGGCTGTGCATTAGTTTAGTTTAGTTTAGTTTAGTTTAGTTTAGTTTAGTTTAGTTTAGTTTAGTTTATTATCACATGTACTGAGGTACCATGAAAAACGTTATTGTTGAGTGCTGTCCAGTCAGCAGAAAGACTGTACATGACTACCATCAAGCTGTCCACAGAGTACAGATACAGGATAAAGGTAATAACTTTCCGTGTAAGGATAACGTTTAATGCATTACTGTGAAACACTTGGTTTAGCAGCTTAATAGCTCACAGTAATTAAGTCACAGAATTAAGTCACATGAGGGTAATAACCTAAGAACAAGCTTCAAAAACACAGTAACTGCAATTCCACCACACAATGGAAAATTAAATGCTGAGTTTCAATAATAAGTCATTTGAAACTTAATCACCCTTTAAGTGTCCAATATCTGATCTATTCCGTTTTGGACCTATCATGGTTAACGACTTAGTACTTACTGAAGAAGGGTCTCGACCCGAAACGTCACCCATACATTCTCTCCAGCGATGCTGCCTGTCCCGCTGAGTTACTCCAGCGTTTTTTTGTCTCTCTACTACTTACTTATGCGTCTTTTTGAATTTCCCCAAGTTTTTGCTTCAAAAATCTTCGCTGGACTCTCCCAGGAAACTGGCTGACTTTCTCCAACTAGTTTCACTGTCCTGATTAATTGCACTGTTTGCACGACTCGTTATCACCTTCCCCTCAGCCAACAATGAACCATTCTACAATTTCCTTGACCGTCGTCCGCTTTGATCTGCCGCTTTCACGCCTTACCATTCCATATCTCTAGTTTCCCCCTCCCCTGACTCTCAGTCTGAAGAAGGGTCTCGACTCGAAACGTCACCCATTTCTTCTCTCCAGAGATGCTGCCTGTCCAGCTGAGTTACTCCAGCTTTTTGTGTCCATCTTTAAATATCTGCCTAAATATTTCTTAAATGTTGCCTCAACTACCTCCTCCGGCAGCTCGTTCCATACACCCATCACCCTTTATGTAAAAAAGTTACCCTCAGGTTCTGATTAAATCATTCCCCCATCACCTTAAACCAATATCCTCTGGTGCTCGATTCCCTTACTCTGGGCAAGAGACTCTGTGCCTTTACCCGATCTATTCCCCTCATGGTTTTGTACACATCTCATGGTTTTGTACACATCTCATGGTTTTGTACACATCATGGACTCCTTTGGAAATCTCTGCAGCCAGAGGCATGTGGAGGCAAAGTCATTGAACATGCCAGACATCATCAGGCATTTAAACTACAAGGGAACATGTTCTGACGAAAGAGTAAAGGGGTGGTGCAGCGTTAGAGTTATTGCCTTACTGCGACAGAGACCCAGGTTCGATCCCGACTACCGGCACTGTCTGTACGGAGTTTGTACGTTCTCCCCGTGACCTGCGTGGGTTTTCTCCGAGATCTTCGCTTTCCTCCCACACTCCAAAGACGTACAGGTTTGTAGGGTAATTGACTTGGTAAATGTGAAAATTGCACCAAGTGGGTGTAGGATAGTGTTAATGTGCGGGGATCGCTGGTCGGCGGGGAACCGGTGGGCCGAAGGGCCTGTTTCCGCGCTGTATCTCTAAACTAAACAAAAGCACATCAACCATAATCTTACTGAGTGATGGAACAGGCTGGAGGGGCTGATTGGCCTACTCCTGCTTTTCGTGACTATCTTCGGTTTAAACCAGCATCTGCAGTTCCTTCTTACACAATGTGTGTACTAACACCTTTCTAGAAATAAAAAGCACCGGTTCTGGTAATCTGTTCACAATTAATCATTAGATTCTGGCTCTTTCCTGAAGACCCAATATCTTTTTTAAAAAGTTAAATTCAATCTCAAATTATTATGGTCACAGTCACAGTCTAAGAATAAAGGGGAGGCCATTTAAAACTGAGGTGAGAAGAAACTTTTTCACCCAGAGAGTTGTGAATTTGTGGAATTCTCTGCCACAGAGGGCAGTGGAGGTCGATTCACTGGATGAATTTAAAAGAGAGTTAGATAGAGCTCTAGGGGCTAGCGGAATCTAGGGATATGGGGAGAAGGCAGGCACGGGTTACTGATTGTGGATGATCAGCCATGACCACAATAAATGGTGGTGCTGGCTCGAAGGGCCAAATGGCCTCCTCCTGCACCTATGTTTCTACAGTCTAAAGAAGGGTCTCGATCCAAAACGTCACCCATTCCTTCTCTCCAGAGATGCTGCCTGCCACGCTGAGTTACTCCAGCGTTTTGTGTCTGTCTTTGGTGTCAACCAGCATCTGCAGTTCCTTCCTACGGTATCTGATAGCTAACGTCTTCACATCTGAAAATACAGACGAATTCAAGGTCATGTTTCAAGCACCAACTAAATTAACCGACAGAGCTAGAACTTTGCGGTTGCTTTTTGTGGGGCAATTTTGGGCAATTCAACAAATTTCACTCAAAAAAAATCAAGACATTTACATTTAAATTGAAACTTTTATGATCCAAAGCTCTTTAGGAATGTTTTGAAGTTTTAAGAAGTTGGAAATATTTCAAGTACATCACAGTGGATTCCATTTTTGACTGTTTCACAGTGAGCTCAATCTCCATCTCAATGGGGCGGCGGTGGCGCAGCGGTAGAGTTGCTGCCTTACAGCGAATGCAGCGCCGGAGACCCGAGTTCCATCCAGACCACGTGTGCTGTCTGTACGGAGTTTGTACGTTCTCCCCGTGACCTGCGTGGGTTTTCTCCGAGATCTTCGCTTTCCTCCCACACTCCAAAGACGTACAGGTTTGTAGGGTAATTGACTTGGTAAATGTGAAAATTGCACCAAGTGGGTGTAGGATAGTGTTAATGTGCGGGGATCGCTGGTCGGCGGGGAACCGGTGGGCCGAAGGGCCTGTTTCCGCGCTGTATCTCTAAACTAAACAAAAGCACATCAACCATAATCTTACTGAGTGATGGAACAGGCTGGAGGGGCTGATTGGCCTACTCCTGCTTTTCGTGACTATCTTCGGTTTAAACCAGCATCTGCAGTTCCTTCTTACACAATGTGTGTACTAACACCTTTCTAGAAATAAAAAGCACCGGTTCTGGTAATCTGTTCACAATTAAACATTAGATTCTGGCTCTTTCCTGAAGACCCAATATCTTTTTTAAAAAGTTAAATTCAATCTCAAATTATTATGGTCACAGTCACAGTCTAAGAATAAAGGGGAGGCCATTTAAAACTGAGGTGAGAAGAAACTTTTTCACCCAGAGAGTTGTGAATTTGTGGAATTCTCTGCCACAGAGGGCAGTGGAGGTCGATTCACTGGATGAATTTAAAAGAGAGTTAGATAGAGCTCTAGGGGCTAGCGGAATCTAGGGATATGGGGAGAAGGCAGGCACGGGTTACTGATTGTGGATGATCAGCCATGATCACAATAAATGGTGGTGCTGGCTCGAAGGGCCAAATGGCCTCCTCCTGCACCTATGTTTCTATGTTTCTACAGTCTAAAGAAGGGTCTCGATCCAAAACGTCACCCATTCCTTCTCTCCAGAGATGCTGCCTGCCACGCTGAGTTACTCCAGCGTTTTGTGTCTGTCTTTGGTGTCAACCAGCATCTGCAGTTCCTTCCTACGGTATCTGATAGCTAACGTCTTCACATCTGAAAATACAGACGAATTCAAGGTCATGTTTCAAGCACCAACTAAATTAACCGACAGAGCTAGAACTTTGCGGTTGCTTTTTGTGGGGCAATTTTGGGCAATTCAACAAATTTCACTCAAAAAAAATCAAGACATTTACATTTAAATTGAAACTTTTATGATCCAAAGCACTTTAGCAATGTTTTGAAGTTTTAAGAAGTTGGAAATATTTCAAGTACATCACAGTGGATTCCATTTTTGACTGTTTCACAGTGAGCTCAATCTCCATCTCAATGGGGCGGCGGTGGCGCAGCGGTAGAGTTGCTGCCTTACAGCGAATGCAGCGCCGGAGACCCGAGTTCCATCCTGACTACGGGCGCCGTCTGTACGGAGTTTGTACGTTCTCCCCGTGACCTGCGTGGGTTTTCTCCGAGATCTTCGGTTTCCTCCCACACTCCAAAGACGTACATGTTTGTAGGTTAATTGGCTTGGTCATAGTGGGTATAGGACAGTGTTAATGTGCGGGGATCGCTGGTCGGCGCGGACCCGGTGGGCCGAAAGGGCCTGTTTCCGCGCTGTATCTCTAAACTAAACAAAAGCTCAGGGAAGCTTCAGACTCTCAGTCTGAAGAGGGTCTCGACCCGAAACGTCACCTATTCCTTTTGTCCACAGTTACTCCAGCATTGTGTGTCTATATGCTGTCCGACTCGCTGAGTTACCCCAGTGTTATGTGTCTATCTTCCAAGTAAGGAATACGATTTTCAAAATGCCACATTATAATATTATAAATACTGCAATTTACTGACTGCAAAATCTTCCATTTAAGAGTAGTGCAAACTTTAGTAAACTGAGGCTACCAGCTGAGAGAGAAAAAAAATGATAACACCTGCCACTTACAGTACAAGACGGATTGAATGCTTAACAGGCAGAATTGGCACTGCCATGCATTTTCAGCTATGAATTAATTAGCATTTAGTAAGCTACTGCATGTGACAAACGCTAATCGGAGTCTGTTCCTATACATTAGTGAGATAACCAACTGGGCCCTGTAATCACTTGCTTAAAACTGCCAGGAAAGCAAAGTTGGGTCCATTTGTGTTCACCACTAAGTAACATTGGCAGGAGCCCAAGGTCCACATGGTTCAACACCACTGAAACTGAGGAAGGTAAAGAGAAGAGAAGTGTAGGAAAAGGAACTGCAGATGCTGGTTTAAACCGACGAGAGACACAAAAAGCTGGAGTAACTCAGCGGGTCAGGCAGCATCTCTGGAGAGAAGGAATGGGTGACGTTTCGGGTCGAGACCCTTCTTCAGACCCGCATTACTTGAAGCTGGCAGCTTCTGAAAGTGGAGACAAAGTGAAGGCATGATTGGCTTTGCCGCGCTTTAATATAATTTGCAGGTGGAGCCCAAGGCTTTGTTGTTAATCTCTGTTAATGACAGGGAGACGAGAGGAGCCAGCATTGGCCTGATGGGCAGAATGGCCTCCTGATGGGCAGAATGACCTCCTTTAAGAAGGGACTCGACCCAAAACTTCTCTCCAGAGATGCTGCCTGTCCCACTGAGTTACTCCACTGAGTTACTCCAGCTTTTTGTGTCTATCTAAGGGAAATAGACGGTTGGGGTGATCTAGAATCAGCAGTCAGCTGATCCCAACTTTCATCTAGATAAATTTGAAATGACAGAGAGAACATCAATTGGAAGGTGGAGGATTAAAGCAAAAAGAGAATCGAAAACACACTCTGTTCTTTTTATCCTCTGAACATGTCGTGCTAAAGTCTTATCTGAACCAGGAACTTCATATCAAGTTCATGTTGCAGTTGTATCAGACGTTGATGAGGCCACATTTAGAGTATTGTGTTCAGTTTTGGCCACCAACTTATAGGAAAGATGCTGTCAAGCTGTAAAGGGTGCCCGTGCAGATTTACGAGGATGTTGCCAGGACTTGAGGGCCCGAGCTATAGGGAAAGGTTGAGTAGACTAGGACTTTCTTCCATGTAGCGCAGGAGGATGAGGAGTGATCTTATGAAGGCGTGCAAAATGAGAGGAACAGATCGGGTAAATGCACAGTGTCTTTTGCGCAGAATAAGTGAATCGAGAGGACATAGGTTTAAGGTGAAAGGGTGAAAGATTTAGTAGGTTTTTTACATTAAGTAGTAGTTTTTTTTACACAAAAGTGTGGTTGGTTTATGGAACGATCTGCCAGAGGAGGTAGTTGAAGAAGGTACTATGGAGAAGATAGGTTTAGTGGGTTATGGGCCAAGCACGGGCAGGTGGGACTAGTGTAGATGGGACATATTGGGCAGCGTGGGTTTGGCTCAATGGCTCCATGCTGTCTGATTCTAAATTATAAAGAGTCAATGGAGAAGAAGCAGAAACAACAACAAACTTTGCTCCTAATGCAGCAGATGTGGGAGTTAGAAACATAGAAACATAGAAAAATCGATGTGGGAGTAGGCATTCGGCCCTTTGAGCCAGCACCGCCATTCAACATGGGGTATGTCAGGGGGTATGGGGAGAAGGCAGGAATGGGATACTGATTGATAATGATCAGCCATGATCACATTGAATGGTGGTGCTGGCTCGAAGGGCCGAATGACCTACTCCTGCACCTATTCTCCATTGTCTATTGATCATGGCTGATCATCCAAAACCCCGTTCCTGCTTTTTCCCCATATCCCTTGATTTCTTAGACGTAAGAGCTAAATCTAACTCTCTCTCTTGAAAACATCCACTGAATTGGCCTCCACTGCCTTCTGTGGCAGAGAATTCCACAGATTCACAACTCTCTGGGTGAAAATGTTTTTCCTCATCTCAGTCCTAAATGGCCTACCCCTTATTCTTAAACTGGGACCCCTGTTTCTGGACTCCACCAACATGGGGAACATTTTCCCTGCATCTAGCCTGTCCAATCCTTTAAGAATTGTATATGTTTCTTTTCTCCTTGTTGATGTCAGGCAGACGATACAGGAGTATGGTTGCGCATACCACCAGACTTAAGAACAGTTTCTACCATCAGGCCATCAGGCTTCTGAACACATAAACACATTTCAAATCAGATATGTTGATTATTTTTAATATTGTCTTTTTACCTATTTTTAATATTGTCTTTTTACCTCACTAATGTCATTTTTTAATCTTATTTATCCTTGGAATATTACTGCTGAGGTGACCCGTTGTCTTGTCAAATACATTTCATTGTACCGTTGAACCTGTGCCAACATACATATGACAAATAAAATGTATTATTATTATTATTATTATTATTATTTATTATTATTAAGATCCCCTCTCGTTCTTCTAAATTCCAGTGAATATAAGCCCAGTCGACCCATTCTTTCATCATTTGTCAGTCCCGCCATCCTGGGAATTAACCTGGTGAACCTACGCTGCGCTCTCTCAATGTTCCCTCAATGAGTTGTCTCGGGGTCTGAGACTACAGGACATCAAGGGGAAGGCACAGATAAACCAGGTCTAGGAACTGAGCCATCGCGGGCTAAGGTCAACCAGGCTTCACGACAGATGTTGAAAAAAAAAACCAGGACGAAAGGCAGGAGTTTAAACCGAGGGTGTTCAGCGGAATACAGATCAGCTCCTGCATCACAAGAGCAGTCTCAGACTGATGCGATGTTTTACTGCGAGATCAACTGAAAAATAGCAACTGCATCCAGCCGAGTACAAAACCAGGTTGTGGAGACTGCTGTGATCCTGCGGGCACCAAATAGAGCAATGCAGCCTTTCTTGAAACGATTAAAGCTGTAAAGTAGAAACGTTCAAAGTGGGGATTTTGCTCAAAAAATGTTCTGTTGGTAGTCAGCGTGATGCCTTCCTTCGAGCATTAGGATAAACAAAGCCGAGGTTTTCCCTTGAAGATAGATACAGAAGGCTGGAGTAACTCAGCGGGATCAGGCAGCATCTCTGGAGAGAAGGAATGGGTGACGTTTCGGGTCGAGACTCTTCTTCAGACTGCGGCATTTTGTGTTTATCTTGAGCTGTATACAAATTGGAGCAGAAGTAGGATTAGAGAATCTTCATTCCTGAAGCCCTCTTCGCCTTTTAATAAGATACGCACAGAATGCTGGAGTAACTCAGCGGGTCAGGCAGCATCTCTGGAGAGAAGGAATGGGTGATGTTTTGGGCCGTGAACCTTCTTCAGACTGAGAGTCAGGGGAGAAGGAGACACCGAGATATGGAAGGGTGAGGTGTGAAAACGAGACATCAAAGGGGACACTGAATGAGGAAAATGTCGGATAGATCATTGTTGGCTAATGGAAGTGACAATGAAGCATACGGAGATAAAAATTAATCAGGAGGACAGTCAGACTGGTCGGAAACCAGGATGGGGAAGAGGAACAAACACAATGGCAGTGAATGCTTAGCATTGTGAGGTGTAATATCAGGCCATCTTTACTTGTCACGGGGTTGTGAAGACAGGCATAAGAGCCGTCAAACAAGGGCCCAGGCCCCTATCTCCTGATAATCTGCTGAGATAATTAAGCTGGAAAGAGTGCAGAGAAGATTTACGAGGATGTTGCCAGGACTCAAGGACCTGAGCTGCAGGGAAAGATTGAGCAGGCTCAGACTTTATTCCTTGGAGCGCAGGATGTAGAAAATCTTGATGGGAATAGATTTTGGGGCGGCGCGGTGGCGCAGCGGTAGAGCTGCTGCCTTACAGCGCCAGAGACCCGGGTTCGAACCTGACTATGGGCGCTGTCTGTACGGAGTTTGTACGTTCTCCCCATAACCCACTTCGGTTTTCTCCGAGATAGACAATAGACAATAGGTGCAGGAGGAGGCCATTCGGCCCTTCGAGCCAGCACCGACATTCAATGTGATCATGGCTGATCATTCTCAATCTTCGGTTTCCTCCCACACTCCAAAGACGTACAGGTTTGTAGGTTAATTGGCTTGGTGTAAATGTAAAAATTGTTCCTCCTCGTGTGTGTAGGATAGTGTTAGTGCACGGGGATCGCTGGTCGGCGCGGACTCAGTGGACCGAAGGGCCTGTTTCCGCGCTGTATCTCTAAACTAAACTAAACCAAACTACTGTCTCACAGCCCCAGAGAGCCGGGTTCGATCCTGACCAACTCAGATGTGAGAGTGCCCTCCATCAAGACATGGCTGGGGACCAACGTGGAGACATGTGCCTTGAAAGCCACTGCATGATTAGTCCGATGAATCAAAAATAAATAAAAATAACTGTGCCGGAAGGGAATCATCTACATATGAGGCAGAGTGATGAACAAGGCTTGCGGGGAATGCAACTGTTCTTCAGATCCCAATGCCAACAAGGCTGCAGCTGATAGGAAGGAACTACAGATGCTGGTTTATATCAAAGAGCGAGACAAAGTGCTGGAGTAACTCAGCGGGTCAGGCAGCATCTCTGGAGAACATGGATAGGTGACGTTTTGGGTCGGGACCCTTCTTCACACCCTTCTTCAGACTTCTGAAGAAGTAAATCCATGCTCACCTCTCCATGTTCTCAAGAGATGCTACCTGGCCCGCCGAGTTACTCCAGCACATTGTGTCTATCTTTAAGACTGAAGTGTCACGATCCTGACTACGTGCGCTGTCTGTACGGAGTTTGTACATTCTCCCCGTGACCTGCGTGGGTTTTCTCCGAGATCTCCGGTTTCATGTCAGCCATGATCACATTGAATGGCGGTGCTGGCTCGAAGGGCCGAATGGCCTCCTCCTGCACCTATTGTCTATTGTCTATTGTCCTCCTACACTCCAAAGACGCGCAGGTTTGTAGGTTAATTGGCTTGGTAAATGTAAAAATTGTCCCTAGTGGGTGTAGGATAGTGTTAATGTGCGGGGATCGCTGGTCGGCGTGGACCCGGTGGGCCGAAGGGCCTGTTTCCACACTGTATCTCTAAACCAAATTGAAAGTTTTCTTGAGGGACCTGAAGGGTTATGCTCCCGACTGCCAGTCAGAATGGCCATGCCTTTGCACATAATATGGAATTCAAATACACAGGGAGATTAAAAATATACAATGCAAGATACGTTAATTGTTCCATTTATTGGATCGTGGAGGGAACAAAATTGGAATCCTCCAGAGCCGAATGTGAGGATTTATAAAGTGATCTTATAAAGTAGCTGCCTTTCCCAGTCAATGGGGTTCCAATCAGACATAATTTCTAAGCATTTTTGTTGCAGCGTTAATGATTCTCATGTGGAAATCTTTGTATTAGAGTCAATCAGCACGGAAACAGGCCCTCGCACAATGGCATTTTACCAAAATAACATAATCAGTGCTTTGTGTAGGAAAATAAAACTGCAGATGTTGGGTAAAATCGAAGGTAAACACAAAATGCTGGAGTAACTCAGCAGGTCAGGCAGCATCTCGGGAGAGATGGAATGGGTGACGTTTCGGGTCGAGACACTTCTTCAGACTGATGTCAGGGGGGCGGGACAAAGGAAGGATATAGGTGGAATAAGAAAATAACTGCAGATGCTGGTACAAATCGATTTATTCACAAAATGCTGGAGTAACTCAGCAGGTCAGGCAGCATCTCGGGAGAGAAGGAATGGGTGACGTTTCGGGTCGAGACCCTTCTTCAGACTGATGTCGGGGGTGGGACAAAGGAAGGATATAGGTGGAGACAGGAAAGAGGGAGATCTGGGAAGGATGAGGGGAAGGGAGGGACAGAGGAGCTATCTGAAGTTGGAGAAGTCGACGTTCATACCACCCGGCCGCAAACTGCCCAGGCGAAATATGAGGTGCTGCTCCTCCAATTTCCGGCGGGCCTCACTATGGCACTGGAGGAGGCCCATGACAGAGAGGTCAGACTGGGAATGGGAGGGGGAGTTAAAGTGCTGGGCCACCGGGAGATCAGTTGCGTTCATGCGGACCGAGCGCAGGTGTTCAGCGAAGTGATCGCCGAGCCTGCGCTTGGTTTCGCCGATATAGATAAGTTGACATCTAGAGCAGCGGATGCAATAGATGAGGTTGGAGGAGGTGCAGGTGAACCTCTGTCTCACCTGGAAAGAATGTTTGGGTCCTTTGATGGAGTTGAGGGGGGAGGTAAAGGGACAGGTGTTGCATCTCGTGCGGTTGCAAGGGAAAGTGCCCGGGGTTAGGGTGGTTTGGGTAGGAAGGGGCGAGTGGACCAGGGAGTTGCGGAGGGAACGGTCTCTGCGGAACGCAGAGAGGGGAGGAGATGGGAAGATATGGCCAGTGGTGGGGTCCTGTTGTAGGTGACGGAAATGTTGGTGGATAATATGTTGGATCCGCTGGCTGGTGGGGTGGAAGGTGAGAACGAGGGGGATCCTGTCCTTGTTGCGAGTGTGGGGATGGGGAGCAAGAGCGGAGCTGCGGGATGTAGAAGAGACCCTAGTGAGAGCCTCATCTATAATGGAGGAGGGGAAGCCCCGTTTTCTGAAAAACGAGGACATCTCGGAAGCCCTAGTGTGAAACACCTCATCCCGGGCGCAGATGCGGCGTAGACGGAGGAATTGGGAGTAGGGGATAGACTTTTTGCAGGGGACCGGGTGGGAAGAAGTGTAGTCCAGATAGCTGTGCGAGTCGGTGGGCTTGTAATAAATGTCCGTCACTAGTTTTTCTCCTGTGATGGAGATGGTGAGGTCCAGAAACGGGAGGGAGATGTCAGAGATAGTCCAGGTATATTTAAGGGCAGGATGGAGGAGACAGGAAGATAGAGGGAAATCTGGGGGGAGGGGAAGGGAGGGACAGAGGAACTATCTAAAGTTAGAGAGGTTAATGTTCATACCGCTGGGCTGCAAGCTGCCCAAGCGAAATATGAGGTGCTGTTCCTCCAATTTGCGGTGGGCCTCACTATGGCACTGGAGGAGGCCCATGACAGAGAGGTCAGACTGGGAATGGGAGGGGGAGTTAAAGTGCTGGGCCACCGGGAGATCAGTTGCGTTAATGCGGACCGAGAGCAGGTGTTCAGCGAAGCGATCGCCGAGCCTGCGCTTGGTTTCGCCGATATAGATAAGTTGACATCTAGAGCAGCGGATGCAATAGATGAGGTTGGAGGAGGTGCAGGTGAACCTCTGTCTCACCTGGAAAGAATGTTTGGGTCCTTTGATGGAGTTGAGGGGGGAGGTAAAGGGACAGGTGTTGCATCTCGTGCGGTTGCAAGGGAAAGTGCCCGGGGTTAGGGTGGTTTGGGTAGGAAGGGACGAGTGGACCAGGGAGTTGCGGAGGGAACGGTCTCTGCGGAACGCAGAGAGGGGAGGAGATGGGAAGATATGGCCAGTGGTGGGGTCCTGTTGTAGGTGACGGAAATGTTGGTGGATAATATGTTGGATCCGCTGGCTGGTGGGGTGGAAGGTGAGAACGAGGGGGGTCCTGTCTTTGTTGCGAGTGTGAGGATGGGGAGCAAGAGCGGAGCTGCGGGATGTAGAAGAGACCCTAGTGAGAGCCTCATCTATAATGGAGGAGGGGAAGCCCCGTTTTCTGAAAAACGAGGACATCTCGGAAGCCCTAGTGTGAAACACCTCATCCCGGGCCCAGATGCGGCGTAGACGGAGGAATTGGGAGTAGGGGATAGACTTTTTGCAGGGGACCGGGTGGGAAGAAGTGTAGTCCAGATAGCTGTGCGAGTCGGTGGGCTTGTAATAAATGTCCGTCACTAGTTTTTCTCCTGTGATGGAGATGGTGAGGTCCAGAAACGGGAGGGAGATGTCAGAGATAGTCCAGGTATACTTAAGGGCGAGATGGAGGAGACAGGAAGATAGAGGGAAATCTGGGGGGAGGGGAAGGGAGGGACAGAGGAACTATCTAAAGTTAGAGAGGTTAATGTTCATACCGCTGGGCTGCAAGCTGCCCAAGCGAAATATGAGGTGCTGTTCCTCCAATTTCCGGTGGGCCTCACTATGGCACTGGAGGAGGCCCATGACAGAAAGGTCAGACTGGGAGTGGGAGGGGGAGTTGAAGTGCTCAGCCACCGGGAGATCAGGTTGGTTAAGGCGGACTGAGCGAAGGTGTTGAGCGAAGCGATCGCCGAACCTGCGTTTGGTTTCGCCGATGTAAATAAGTTGACATCTGGAGCAGCGGATGCAATAGATGAGGTTGGAGGAGGTGCAGGTGAACCTCTGTCTCACCTGGAAAGACTGTTTGGGTCCTTGGATGGAGTTGAGGGGGGAGGTAAAGGGACAGGTGTTGCATCTACTTCAGCATGTTCGATTTGCTCCTCCCCATGCATGTCCCCAGTCTGTAGAGACTGCGCCAGGTTATCCACAGTTGGCCGGAACCTGGTGGGAGTTTCTCAGAGGGATCGATTGCCATGTGAGTGTCTTCCAGAGATTTCTCTAGTTGCTCTTCCCAGAGTTTGATCCTTCTGGACGATGCACTGCAGTCCAGGGGATGGACAGAAGAGAGGAAACTTCTGCGTGATTTCAAACGCTGAGGTAGCAAAGGGTGGTCATGTAGTGGGTGTCTTTCATCCTCTGACTGTCTGAGGAGTTCTTTTGTGTCGATTTTTGTGTCGATAATCAGTGCTTTACTGGGTTCTGCAGCTCATTGTGAAGTGCTACAGTTTCTGCTGCAGATTTCCCACAAAGCACTTGTACAAATTCACTTGAAGAGTTTCTTGAAGGGGGTTGGACGCATGAGAGGCAGGAAACATGTTCCCAATGTTGGGGAATCCAGAACAAGGGGCCACAGTTTAAGAATAAGGGGTAGGCCATTTAGAACGGAGATGAGGAAAAACTTTTTCAGTCAGAGAGTTGTAAATCTGTGGAATTCTCTGCCTCAGAAGGCAGTGGAGGCCAATTCTCTGAATGCATTCAAGAGAGAGCTAGATAGAGCTCTTAAGGATAGCGGAGTCAGGGGGTATGGGGAGAAGGCAGGAACGGGGTACTGATTGAGAATGATCAGCCATGATCACATTGAATGGTGGTGCTGGCTCGAAAGGCCGAATGGCCTCCTCCTGCAGCTATTGTCTATTGTCTATTGTCTTCTCCAAACGTCCACCATTCTTACAAACGCCACAGTTTTCCAGTTTTCTCTCTGCTCCTGCAGCCACCCTAACTTAACGATGGAGACTTTGGTCCAGAACTTGCTCTCAGAGTAATGCTGTGGTGCTTGCATTACTCAGTTTAGTGTCGTTTAGTTTAGGGATACAGAGCAGAAACTGGCCCTTCGGCCCACCGAGTCCCTGCGACCAGCGATCCCCGCACACTGACCCTATCCTACACACACACTAGGGATAATTTACACGTATACCAAGCCAATTGGCCGACAAACCCGTACGCATTTGGAGTGTGGGAGGAGACCAGAGATCCCGGGGAAAACCCACGCAGGTCACGGGGAGAAGGTGCAAACTCCGTACAGCAGCACCCGTAGTTGGGATCGAACCCAGGTCTCTGGTGCCGTAAGGCAGCAACTCAACCGCTGCGCCACCGTGACCGCCCCAAACTAAACAGCATCCCTTATCTCTCTGACCTACAATGTAAATGTATTACCCCCATCAGACTTCTCAAAGCAGGACTTGAACCCATCACCTTCTGACCCAGAGACAGGAATGCTCCCCATTGAGCCAGGGTTGACAGATATGGATATGGGTAAATGACACAGGAAAATCAGCAGCTTCAGACTGGAGAAGGGACCCAAATCAAAATCACACCTGTGCAAGAAGTTGCAGAGATTTGCCAACGCAGCCCAGTCCAGAGGCAGTGCAGTGTAGGTTCACCGGGTTAATTCCCGGGATGGCGGGACTGACACATGATGAGAGAATGGGTCGACTGGGCTTGTATTCACTAGAATTTCGAAGGATGAGAGGGGATCTTATAGAAACGTATGAAATTCTTCAGGGATTGGACAGGCTCGATGCAGTAAAAATGTTCCCGATGTTGGGGGAGTCCAGAACCAGGGGTCGCAGTTTAAGAATAAGGGGTAGGCCATTTAGGACTGAGATGAGGAAAAACCTTTTCAGCCAGAGAGTTGTGAATCTGTGGAATTCTCTGCCACAGAAGGCAGTGGAGGCCAATTCAGTGGATGTTTTCAAGAGAGAGTTAGATTTAGCTCTTAGGGCTAATGGAATCTAGGGATATGGGGAAAAAGCAGGAATGGGGTACTGATTTTGGATGATCAGCCATGATCATATTGAATAGCGGTGCTGGCTCGAAGGACCAAATGGCCTACTCCTGCACCTATTTTCTATGTTTCTATGCTTCTACGTTTCTATTATACAAAACAGCACCTCCACTTCCCCCGCCATCCATCAACTTCATCTATACTTCACTTGGCTTTGAGAAAGCAGCCAACATAATCAAGGACCACTCACACCTCTGTTATTCTCTCTTCCCCCTATCTCGTCAGGCAGAAGATACAATAGTTTACCCACCAGATTCAAGAACAGCTTCTGTTATTAGACTTTTGAATGAACCTCTCGAATGCCAGCAATGAGTTCCCGATCTTCCAATCTACCCCATTACAGACCTTGCACTTTTTTGTCACCTGTACTTTCTCTGTAGATGGAACGCTATATTCTGCAGAAACAAGGAATTACAGATCCTGGTTTACAAAAAGAAGATACAAAGTGCTGGAGCATCCCAGGAGAACATGGATAGGTGACGTTCCACAGAGTGCTGGAGTAACTCAGCGGGTCAGGCAGCATCTCTGGAGAACATGGATAGGTGACGTTTCACAGAGTGCTGGAGTAACTCAGCGGGTCAGGCAGCATCTCAGCAGAACATGGATAGGTGACGTTTCACAGAGTGCTGGAGTAACTCAGCGGGTCAGGCAGCATCTCAGCAGAACATGGATTGGTGACGTTTCACAGAGTGCTGGAGTAATTCAGCGGGTCAGGCAGCATCTCAGCAGAACATGGATAAGTGACGTTTCACAGAGTGCTGGAGTAATTCAGCGGGTCAGGCAGCATCTCTGGAGAACATGGATAGGTGACGTTCCACAGAGTGCTGGAGTAACTCAGCGGGTCAGGCAGCATCTCGGGAGGACATGGATAGGTGACGTTTTGGGTCGGGACCCTTCTTCGGACTGAACTATATTCTGCACTGTTTATTTTCCCTATTCTCTGATGTATTCATGTCTGGTAAGATTTGCTCGGATAATATGTATAACAAGGTTTATCACTGTATCTCTGTGACAAAAATAAATCAATGCTCGTATCATTTGAGTGGAAATCATGTCGCAGTTTAAGACTTTATTGAAAACAAGCAGCCCTCAGAGTGCTGCATTTCTTCAATCCTGTACATGAACACAAACAGATTTTAGTGCAGTTTAGTTTAGTTTAGAGATACAGCAAAGAAGCAGGCCCTTCGGCCCACCGAGTCCGCACTATTCAACATTCACCCATTCACACTGGTTCTATCCTACACAATAGGAATAATTTACAGAAGGCCAATTAATCTACAAACCGGTAGGAAAGAACTGCAGATGCTGGTTTAAACCGAAGATAGACACAAAAAATTGGAGTAACTCAGCGGACAAGCAGCATCTCTGGAAACATAGAAACATAGACAATAGGTGCAGGAGGAGACCATTTGGCCCTTTGAGCCAGCACCGCCATTCAAGGTGATCACGGCTGATCCTCCACAATCAGTAACCCGTGCCTACCTTCTCCCCATATCCCTTGATTCCACTAGCCCCTAGAGCTCTATCTAACTCTCTTTTAAATTCATCCAGTGAATTGGCCTCCACTGCCTTCTGTGTCAGAGAATTCCACAAATTCACAACTCTCTGGGCGAAACAGTTTCTTCTCACCTCAGTTTTAAATGGCCTCCCCTTTATTCTTAGACTGTGTGGTCCCTGGTTCTGGACTCCCCCAATATTGGAAACATTTTTCCTGCATCTAGTTTGCCCAGAGAAGGAATGGGTGACGTTTCGGGCAGGAAAAGGGGACGCCCAACGAGATCTGGGTGTCCTAGTGCATCAGTCATTGAAAGGAAGCATGCAGGTACAGCAGGTGGTGAAGAAAGCCAATGGAATGTTAGCCTTCATAACAAGAGGAGTTGAGTATAGGAGCAAAGAGGTCCTTCTGCAGTTGTACAGGGCCCTAGTGAGACCGCACCTGGAGTACTGTGTGCAGTTTTGGTCTCCAAATTTGAGGAAGGATATTCTTGCTATTGAGGGCGTGCAGCGTAGGTTTACTAGGTTAATTCCCGGAATGGCGGGACTGTCATATGTTGAAAGGCTGGAGCGACTAGGCTTGTATACACCAGAATTTAGAAGGATGAGAGGGGATCTTATCGAAACATGTAAGATTATAAAGGGTTGGACACGTTAGAGGCAGGAAACATGTTCCCAATGTTGGGGGAGTCCAGAACAAGGGGCCACAGTTTAAGAATAAGGGGTAGGCCATTTAGAACGGAGATGAGGAGGAACTTTTTCAGTCAGAGAGTCTATTGTCTAAATCTGTGGAATTCTTTGCCTCAGAAGGCAGTGGAGGCCAATTCTTTGAATGCATTCAAGAGAGAGCTAGATAGAGCTCTTAAGGATAGTGGAGTCAGGGGTATGGGGAGAAGGCAGGAAGGGGTACTGATTGAGAATGATCAGCCATGATCACATTGAATGGCGGTGCTGGCTCAAAGGACCGAATGGCCTCCTCCTGCACCTATTGTCTATTGTCTTTCCAGAGATGCTGCGTGTCCCACTAAGTTACTCCAGCTTTTTGAGTCTATCTTCAGACGTGGTTAAATGATGTTTTGAGTCGGGACCCTTCTTCGGACTCAGAGCGCACACTGAAGAACTGTCCCGACCCAAAAGATCATCGATAGGTGTTTCCCCCAGAGATGCTGCCTGACCTGCTGAACTAATCCAGCACTTTGTGCCATTTTGTTTTGCATTTATATAGTTGTTTATCGATACCCTGGAATCAGGACACAGTTGGAACTGCAAACTAAGTGGACTGATAGATACCAAATTCTGTTTAATCACTAACAACCACAATTCTGTCCCTCTGCGATTCAACCTAGTATTTTGTAATTCAAGAACCCAAAACACCGACGCTTAACTTAATGAATCATTTTGAAAACATCCAGAATTTAATCGACATAAATCTGCCCGTTTGCAATGCTGACTGTGTTGTTGGTGTGCGGGACACAAATATCTCTGCCTGCCTGCCTGCCTGCAGACAATGTCATGTTAATTGCTTGCATTAAGCAGCCATCTGTTTCCCAGGGCAGGGGGTTACTTGACACCCTTTGTTCTCTGCTCCAAAAGAACGACCATCCGCAAGCTTTAAAATAAAAGCAAGTTATGCAGCTTCACGAGTCCCACTGATCCGACAGCACCTTCCCAGTGGAGTTGTCGGTGTGGGCCAGTGAAAACGTACGTACGTCTCACCCGCTGATACGATCTTTGCCCCGGGTTCAGCTGGGCAACTTTCGTCTGCGGTTTTTCTTCCCCGAGACACGGACCATTTGATAGCTTGGTTATCTTGACAGTGTCTCTCTCACCTGTAGCAGCCTGACAGATATTGGTGTGCTGCAGCGTGTCAAACACCACCATCAGTAATTCTTTCTGCCGTCCCATTAAACGGCACAGATAAAGGATCGCGACCGGAGCCGAACAAAAACAAAGAACGCTTATTGCTCATGCTGAAGACGCCTCTCGAATTAGGTTGGGGGTGCGGACGGAGAGGGGGGGGCGCAAGGGGTTGGAAGGTGAACATCCTTCTGCAGACTGTAAAACACAATACAATACAATACAATATATCTTTATTGTCATTGTGCAGGGGTACAACGAGATTGGGAATGCGCCTCCCATACGATGCAATAAATTAAATAGCTAATCAGTATTAATTTAAACAACCCAATCAAACAAAATTAGAAACAGTTTTAAAACCGAATAAAGTGCAAGTAGATCTGTGCCGGTTCACTGTGCGATGTGACCATCCGGCTCAGCAGGACCGGTTCATGGCAGCTTTGGCCCTGGGGATGAAGCTGTTCCTGAGTCTGGAGGTGCGGGCGTAGAAGGCCTTGTATCATCTGCCCGATGGTAGAAGTTCGAACAAACTGTTGCAGGGGTGTGAAGAGTCTTTGTGGATGCTGGTGGCTTTTCTGAGGCATCGTGTGTTGTAGATGCCCTCCAAGGCTGGTAGCTGTGTTCTGATGGTCCTCTGAGCTCTATGGACTACCCGCTGAAGAGCTTTCCTCTCTGCCTCCGTGCAGCTGAGATACCACACAGGGATGCCATGTGTTAGGATGCTCTCTATGGTGCAGCGGTAGAAGGTCGTCAGCAGCTGTTGGGGTAGACCAGACTTTTTCAGTGTTCTTAGGTAGAACAGTCTTTGCTGTGCCTTCTTGACCAGCGCAGCAGTGTTATTGGACCATGTTAGGTCCCCCGAAATGTGAGTTCCCAGAAACTTGAAGCTGGACACTCTCTCCACACTGTCCCCATTCATAAGGATCGGGGCGTATTCCCTGTTGTGTGACCTACGGAAGTTGATGATCAGCTCCTTGGTCTTGGAGGTATTTTGGGACAGGTTGTTATCAGAGCACCAGTCCGCCAACACGATGCCAAAGTTCGATTGGAAATCAAATTAATTACGATGGTTCAAAGTTTTGTAATATTATGACCAGAATAACTTTAAGTCAGGAAAGGATCCAGTTCAGTTTACTGTCACGTGTACCGAGGTACAGTGAAAAGCTTTAGTTGCGTGCTAACCAGTCAGTTGAAAGACAATACATGATTACAAACGAGCCATTTACAGTGTACAGATACATGATAACGGAATAACGTTTAGTGCAAGGTAAAGCCAGCAAAGTCCGATCAAGGATAGTCCAAGGGGCACCAATGAGGTGGATAGTAGTTCAGCACTGCTCTCTGGTTGTGATAGGATGGTTCAGTTGCCCGATAACAGCTGGGAAGAAACTGTCCCTGAATCTGGAGGTGTGTGTTTTCACACTTCTGTACCTTTTCCCGATGGGAGAGGGGAGAAGAGGGAGTGGCCGGGGTGCGACTGGTCCTTGATGATGCTGCTGGCCTTGCCGAGGCAGCGTGAGGTGTAGATGGAGTCAGTGGAAGGGAGGTTGGTTTGTGTGATGGTCTGGGCTACGTCCACAATTCGCTGCAATTTCTTGGATGGAGCTGTTCCCAAACCGAGCTGTGATGGTATCCCGATAAAATGCTTTCCAAACCTCTTCAAACTTCAAACTGCTTTCTCCCAACCTGGGATTGTAGCATGTTATTCATGATTTACAATAATGAACGGCAGAAATAATAACTACCATTGCAACTCATGAAACTGCAGCAATTATTCAACTATTCCACACTTTGGCCTGATCCAAAGATTGAAAGGCTGCAAATTCACAGCATGAAACACAGAACTGCTTAATCCATTCAGGCTGGTGGATGAAAGCAAACGGGACAGTCATACAAGGAAAGGTTGAACAGACTGGGCTGGTATTCACTGGAATTTAGAAGAATGAGAGGAGATCTTATGGAGACGTATAAAATTATAAAAGGACTGGACAAGTTAGATGCAGGAAAAACATGTTCTCCATGTTGGGGGAGTCCAGAACCAGAGAGTCACAGTTTAAGAATAAGGGTTTGTCCATTTAGGACTTAGATGAGGAAAAACATTTTCACCCAGAGAGTTCAATGTTCATACCGCGTTCATACTTCAATGTCCATACTTCTCCAACTTTAGATAGTTCCTCTGTCCTTCTCTTCCCCTCCCCTTCCCAGTTCTCCCTCTATCTTCCTGTCTCCACCTATATCCTTCCTTTGTCCCGCTCCCTTGACATCAGTCTGAAGAAGGGTCTCGACCCGAAACGTCACCCATTCCTTCTCTCCCGAGATGCTGCCTGACCTGCTGAGTTACTCCAGCATTTTGTGAATAAATACCTTTGATTTGTACCAGCATCTGCAGTTATTTTCCTACACCTCCTGTCCAAGGAGGGGTAACATGGAACTAGTGTGAACGGGGGATTGGAGTCGGCATGGACTCGGCAGACCGAAGGGTCTGTTTCCACAATGTATTTTTAAAAACTAAACCAAACTAAAATTAATCCATCTTGATATGTGAAGCCTGCAAATGATTTATTAGTCATTAAGCTACCCTAATATTACATTGAATAGCTTCTCTCACTGTCTCAGTGTAAACTTGGGGAAAAAATACAATCTTAAGCAATTTTATGGGGCACGGTGGCGCAGCGGTAGAGTTGCTGCCTTACCACGCCAGAGACCCGGGTTCAATCCTCACTACGGGTGCTGTCTGTGCGGAGTTTGTACGTTCTCACATTGACATGCGTGGGTCTTCTCCAGATTCCTCCCACACTCCAAAGACTTGTAGTTTGTAGGTTAATTAACTGAGGCGAGAAATGGATAGGTTCATCTTACAAACCCAAGTTTTCAGCCAGAGAGTTGTGAATTTGTGTAATTCTCTGCCACAGAACCCAGTGGAGGCCAATTCACTGGATGAATTTAAAAGAGAGTTAGATAGAGCTCTAAGGGGCTAGCGGAATCAAGGGATTATGGGGAGAAGGCAGGCCCGGGTTACTGATTGCTGATGATCAGCCATGATCACAATGAATGGCGGTGCTGGCTCGAAGGGCCAAATAGCCTCCTCCTGCACCTATTTTCTATGTTTCTATGTTTCTGTGTTAATTGGCTTGATATAAATGTAAATTTTCTCTAGTGTGCGTGGATCACTGGTCGGCACGATCTCGGTGGGCCGAAGGAGCCTGTTTCCGCGCTGTGTCTCGAAACTAAACTAAACTAATTGAGACCGTGCCTCCATTTTTTTTTTCTGACAAACTTCGGTTGGGCCAAATCTAATAACCTGAAAGGCAGCAGCGGTGTTGGTGATAACAATGAGGTATTGGCAAAACGTTGCAGGGATAAATGACGGGATCATATTGCATCTGCACTCTCACCCCAGCCAGCCAGCGGAGAGCAGGTGTGGTAAGAGAGTCCTTTCCCACACCACTTATGTTCAACCCTTGACAATCTCAATAGTCAAGTGTAAGATTTCCTGGGGGTAGAGAGAGAGAGAGAGAGAGAGAGAGAGAGAGAGAGAGAAAGGCTCTTTGGGTGATTTGAGAGGTGGCACTTAAGCACACTTCCAGTCCATTGAGCATCTTGGGTTTGTAAGATGAACCTATCCATTTTTCTTCCTGACAGGAGGCCGCATGGGGGAGGGGAACGCACGGAGTCTTTTACCCAGAGTAGGGGAATCATGAACCAGAGTTACTCCAGCATTTTGTGTCTACCTTCGGTTTAAACCAGCATCTGTAGTTCTTTTCCACAAGGTCATAGGTTTAAGGTGAGTGGGGCAGGATTTAACAACTTATTCACATGGAGGGCGGCAGGTATATGGAACGACCTGCCCGAACCATCCTACCACAACCAGAGAGCAGTGCTGGACTCTATGGTGACCCTCGGACTATCCTTGATCGGACTTTGCTGGCTTTACCTTGCACGAAACGTTATTCCCTTATCATGTATCTATACACTGTAAATGGCTCTATTGTAATCATGTCTTTCCGCTGACTGGTTAGCACGCAACAAAAGCTTTTCACTGTACCTCGGTGCACGTGACAGTAAACTAGACTGAAACTAAACTGAAACATTGAGGCGAATACAATAACAACATTTAAAAGACTTTTGGACAGGTACATGGAAAAGAAAAGTTTGGAGGGGTGTGGGCCAAACGCGGGCAAATGGGACTGGCTTAGATTAGTTTAGTTTAGTTTACTTTAACTTAGTTTAAAGATACAACACGGAAACAGGCCCTTCAGCCCACTAGGTCCGCGCCGACCAGCGATCCCCGCACACTAACACTATCCTACACCCTACACTAGGGACAATTTTTACATTTACATTTATACCAAGCCAATTCACCTACAAACCTGTACGTCATTGGAGTGTGGGAGGAAACCGAAGATCTCGGAGAAAACCCACGCAGGTCAGGGGGAGAACGTACAAACTCTGTACAGACAGCACCCGTAGTCGGGATCGAACCCGGATCTCCGGCGCTGCATTCGCTGTAAGGCAGCAACTCTACTGCTGCGCCACCGTGCCGCCACCATTAGGTACTCTAAATGATTTGCATGCACGACCATGTAAGTCAGAGGCAAGACTGTTCTCATAAGATCATAAGTTGAAAGGAGCAGAATTAGGCCATTTGGCCCATCAAGTCTACTCCGCCTTTCAATCACGGCTGATCTATCTCTCCCTTCCAACCCCATTCTCCTGCCTTCTCCCCATAACCCCTGACACCCATACTGATCAAGAATCTATCTATCTCTGCCTTATAAATATCCACTGACTTGGCCTCCACAGCCTTCTGTGGCAAAGAATTCCACAGATTCACCACCTTCTGTAGATTCACCACCTTCTGTAGATTCACCTCTGGCAATCGGTGTTGACTGCTTTTGAGTTTGGAAGCAAGTGAGACTTTAGACAATAGACAATAGACAATAGGTGCAGGAGGAGGCCATTCGGCCCTTCGAGCCAGCACCGCCATTCAATGTGATCATGGCTGATCATTCTCAATCAGTACCCCGTTCCTGCCTTCTCCCCATACCCCCTGACTCCGCTATCCTTAAGAGCTCTCTCTAGCTCTCTCTTGAATGCATTCAGAGAATTGGCCTCCACTGCCTTCTGAGGCAGAGAATTCCACAGATTCACAACTCTCTGACTGAAAAAGTTTTTCCTCATCTCCGTTCTAAATGGCCTAGCCCTTATTCTTAAACTGTGGCCCCTGGTTCTGGACTCCCCCAACATTGGGAACATGTTTCCTGCCTCTAACGTGTCCAACCCCTTAATAATCTTATACGTTTCGATAAGATCCCCTCTCATCCTTCAGAAGGACTTGATGATGCATCAATACTCTGCCTTTACCAAGCAGAAGCCTTTCCCACTTATTCCCGTACAAATATAGATGTACAACCTTTCAGAGCAGCAGCAGATAGACACAGCATGTTGGAGTAACTCAGCGGGACTGACAGCGTCTCTGGAGAAAATAAATGTTGTATACAAAATCATGAGAGGAGTAGATCGGGTAGATGCACAGAGTCTCTTGCCCAGAGTAGGGGAATCGAGGACCAGAGGACATGGGTTCAAGGTGAAGGGGAAAAGATTTAATAGGAATCCGAGGGGTAACCTTTTCACACAGAGTGGGGGTGGGTGTATGGAACGAGCTGCCGGAGGAGGTAGTTGAGGCTGGGACTAGACACATAGAAACATAGAAAATAGGTGCAGGAGTAGGCCATTCAGCCCTTCGAGCCTGCACCGCCATTCAATATGATCATGGCAGATCATCCAGCTCAGTAACCTGTACCTGCCTTCTCTCCATACCCCCTGATCCCTTTAGCCACAAGGGCCACATCTAACTCCCTCTTAAATATAGCCAATGAACTGGCCTCAACTACCTTCTGTGGCAGAGAATTCCACAGACTCACCACTCTGTGTGAAGAAATGTTTTGAAGAAACGACTATCCCATCGTTTAAGAACCTGTTGGGCAGGTGTAGGTATAGGACAGGTTTGGAGGGATATGGACCAAGCGCAGGCAGGTGGGACTAGTGTAGCTGTGACATTGTTGGCCGGTGTGGGCGAGTTGGGCCAAAGGGCCTGTTTCCACACTGTATGACTCTACGACTCTATGAATGTGTGACGTTTCGGGGTGGAGACGGTTCTTCAGACTGAGAGTCAGGGGGAAAGCCAGGTTTAGTTGCCAATCATGGGTTTGTACCAGCGTCTGCAGTTCCTTCCTCCAACCTATGTAGCAAACGACCAGAATACCCAAGCCGGCTTGTAATGGCCGTTTTAATTGGCACCTCGGAGATTAATTGACGCTGTCCTCGAGTCGGGGAAAGGTTCGTTAATGCAAGGCAAGCTGTGCAGACCAGCTGTGCGCGAGTCAGCGTTGTCACTAAACAGCGGCACGGTCAAGTGAAAACGCACAAGACAAATTATATATAAAGGAATACAGACCTCCAGGATCACTGGTCCAGTGGAGATACAAGGTGTACGGCGCAGCGAGGAGTTTCTTCAGCACATTCAATGGCGGTTCACCGCACCGCGAAACACGCGCCGTGATTCTGCTTGAGCGACGCAGTGCCCGCACATCCCTCCGTCTCCTCACTCGGCACGGTGGCGCAGCAGTAGAGTCGCTGCCTCACAGCGCCGGAGACCCGGGTTCCATCCCGACTGCGGGTGCTGTCTGCACGGAGTTTGCACGTTCCCCCCGTGACCTGCGTGGGCTTTCTCTGGGAGCTCTGATTTCCTCCCACGCTCCCAACACGTGCAGGTTTGTCGGCTGATTGCCTTGGTATCATTGTAATTTGTCCCCAGTGTGTGTTAGGATAGTGTTAGTGTTCGGGGACAGCTGGTCGTCGCGGACTCGGTGTGCTGATGCCCAATCCAACCTGGCGTAGCAAGCTCACCACAGGAGCCCGTGCAGAGAACAGTCGCACTGCAGAGGCCCAGAGGAAACGCACCGCGCGCAAGGCCCGGCTACCTCCACTTCCGCTGCAGCACCCATCCACTTGTGTCCTACGTGTGGGCATGCCTCCCGGGCCCGGATTGGCCTCACCAGTCACTTCCGGACCCACAGTCACCAATCCTCCAACTGAAAGTGAAGTCATGGTCATCTTCCAACCCGACGGACGAACAACAACAACATTTCCATGCTGTATCTCTGAACTGAACTAAATCTAAACTACTAACTAAACACTCCCGTCCTGCAGAAAGTCCAGAAGCTTGAAAACGCGAACTGCCAGACTCAGGAACAGCCACTTCCCCTCTGTTATCAGGCTTCTGAACGGTCCTTCCATAAGCTAGGCTACTGTCCGATTCACCTCTACCCCATTGCGGACATTGGACTTTGTCTCTGGAACTGATGCGCTACAATGCTGAGAACTATATTCTGCACTCTGTATCTTCCTCTTTCCTCTATTTATTGCACTTGAGTTTGGTTTAATATGGGATATCTTTGGTGAACCTTTCGGATCGAATGCAAAAAAAAGCTCTTCACTGTACGTCAGTACACGTGAGAATAATAAACCTAGATAGTAATCTTCATAAAACACTCGTTATAGGTAATAGACATTAGGTGCAGGAGGAGGCCATTCGGCCCTTCGAGCCAGCACCGCCATTCAATGTGATCATTGCTGATCATTCTCAATCAGTACCCCGTTCCTGCCCTCTCCCCATACCCCCTGACTCTGCTAACCTTAAGAGCTCTATCTAGCTCTCTCTTGAATGCATTCAGAGAATTGGCCTCCACTGCCTTCTGAGGCAGAGAATTCCACAGATTCACAACTCTCTGACTGAAAAAGTTTTTCCTCATCTCAGTGCTAAATGGCCTACCCCTTATTCTTAAACTGTGGCCATTCTGGACTCCCCCAACATTGGGAACACGTTTCCTGCCATACTTGGAGCATTGTCTTAAGTGAAGCCTCATTTAAGGAAAGTGAAAGGTATAGAGAGGGTGCAGGAGGACTGGTGAAATGATCTTAGGTACGGTGATAAACATAATCAGAAGAAAGGCACAACATATCATTGGTCGTTCAGAACGTTGTAGTAATCAGCATTGCTGGCTCAGTCCCTGCGATCTAACTTTGTACAAATTGGGTTCCAAGTTCAGAGATGCAGCATGGAAACAGACCTTTCAGCCCACCGAGTCCACGCCAACCAGCCATCACACGTTCACATTAGTTCCAAGAAATGTGTGGTATCAATAGGGCAAAAAACATATTTGCAATAACCAAAAACAAAATGGAGATTCGGTCAAAGATAATCAACCGAGAAATCCCAAAGAAGATTTCAGTAGAAACGTAAATATTTTATTATTCCGTGGTGTGAATGTGGAACTTGATAACACAGGAGGTGGTTGAAGCAAATAATTTTGATGCATTTAAAAGTGGCTTTGCAAGTGTACGAAGGAGAAGGGAACTGAGTAGGAAGGAACTGCAGATGCTGGTTTAAACCGAAGATAGACACAAAATGCTGGAGTAACTCGGCGGGACAGGCAGCATCTCTGGAGAGAAGGAACGGGTGGCGTTTCGGGTCGAGACTCTTTTTTGCATATCTTTCATTAATTTGTTCTATATCTCTCTCCATCGTCTATATATCTTGTATCCCTTTCCCCTTACTCTCAGCCTGAAGATGGGTCTCGACCCGAAACGTCACCCATTCCTTCTCTCCAGAGATGCTGCCTGTCCCGCTGAGTTACTCCAGCTTTGTGTGTCTATCTTTGAAAGAATAGGTAAATTCTAAATGGTTGACATTTATTGCTGGCTTGAATTGACTGATGATGGATGGATGAATTCAAGGATTGATTGATTGATTGATTGATTGACACAGCAGGAAGCAGGCCTTCCGGCCCTCCGAGTCCACTCCGACCATCAATCACCCGTTGACACCAGTTCTATGTTATCCCACTTTCTCATCCACATGCGAGGGGCATTTTACAGAGGCCTGCCTAACCTACAAACCCGCACGTCCTTGGAATGTGGGATGAAACGGGAAATCTTGAATGAATCTCACGGGGGTCATTTGGAGAACGAGCAAACTCCACACAGACAGCACCCGAGGTCAGGATCGAACCAGGGTGTCTGGAGCTGTGAGGCAGCAGCTCTACCCACTGCACCACTGCGACTTACACTTAAACTGTGGCCACAGTTAGACAATAGACAATAGGTGCAGGAGTAGGCCATTCGGCCCTTCGAGCCAGCACCGCCATTCAATGTGATCATGGCTGATCATTCTCAATCAGTACCCCATTCCTGCCTTCTCCCCATACCCCCTGATTCCGCTATCCTTAAGAGCTCTATCTAGCTCTCTCTTGAATGCATTCAGAGAATTGACCTCCACTGCCTTCTGAGGCAGAGAATTCCACAGATTCACAACTCTCTGACTGAAAAAGTTTTTCCTCATCTCAGTTCTAAATGGCCTACCCCTTATTCTTAAACTGTGGCCCCTTGTTCTGGACTCCCCCAACATTGGGAACATGTTCAGACTTGTCGTTCACGAGCTGTACGATGATTTCAGACACCCTGAGATCTAAGGAATGTAATCTCCAGTTATCTTTTTGCAAACCCGTCTCCTTTCACATCAATCTATCTCATTCAGGAGAAGGCCACTCTATTGCAAACAGATAGCCAACCCGTTCTTCCAATCTCAACATCAAGCACAAATCTCACTTTCAGTCCCTTTCATCTATTCAAAAAACATGTTCAAATCATTTTCTTTTACGTACAATTGCAAAGTGGTAATTAGGCACTGATTATTTAATTTGTGAGATTCTGGCTTCAGGTTCACATTATAATTAGTTGGGAAATAAAATACAAAGTTTACAACCATATATAAACAAAAGCATAACTTTGCTAAAGAAATAAGGTTTCCTCCTTCATAAACTACAGGATTTCTGCTTCCACCTTTCATTAACCCCATTCTGGTTTACTGGAGGATCGATAATCAATAAACCAGCCAATTCCCCATCTATATACTGAAACTCTCGTTCGTTTGTTTGTTTGTTCCTGAACTACAGCCAAAACGGTACACGATAGCGCGACAATTTTAGGCCCACCTTACTCACCGTCGTCCCTTTGGTGCTAATGGAAGAAGTTTCATTGAAATCGGTGTTATATTTTTAAAGTTATTCACATTTTAAAGTTTAAATCTATCTCCTGGGGAGGGAGGGAGGGGGTGGGAGGGGGGTGTGGAGGGAGTGGAGGGGGGAAGAGGGAGGAGAGGGTGCTGCACCAATGCAGGATAGGTGTGGGCCCAACGGGTCCACTTGGTCTAGTTTTAAACTAAATTTGGGGATGAACAGAAAAGCAGGGGCCATTTGTGAGAATCGGATTAGATAATCAGAGAGAACCGAGTTGCTTTGTTTTAAATGGTCATATTTATTTTCTCCTGAAGAGGTACAGGGAGTAGGGGTTAGTGAAAACTGTACCGTCTCGGTTCAAGAACAGCTTCTTCCCAACTACCATCAGTCAGAGAGTCATGCAACATGGAAAGAGGTCCTTCGGCCCAACTTGCCCACACTGCCCAGCTACACTAATCCCACCTGCCTGTGTTTGGCTCATATCCCCCCACACCCATCCGATCCGCGTCCCTGTCTGAATGTTTCTTAAACGTTGTGAAGGTAGACGCAAAATGCTGGAGTAACTCAGCGGGACAGGCAGAGAAGGAATGTTCACCCCTCATCCTCCTGCGCTCCAAGGAATAAAGTCCTAGCCTGCTCGACCTCTCCCTGTAGACCAGGCCCTCGAGTCCTGGCAACATCCTCGTAAATCTTCTCCGCACTTTTCCAGCTTGACAATACCTTTCCTACAACAGGATGGCCCCTCCTCCCTGTACCCCATCACCTTATATATTCAAAGATAGACACAGAAGTGCTGGAGTAACTCGGCGGGACAGGCAGCATCTCTGGAGAGAAGGAATGGGTGACGTTTCGGGTCGAGACCCTTCTTCAAACTGAGAGTCAGGGTGAAAGGGATACAAGAGATATAGACGGTGATGTAGAGAGATATAGAACAAAGGAATGAAAGACATGCAAGGAAGGTTCTCAACCCGAAACGTCACCCATTCCTTTTCTCCAGAGATGCTGCCTGTCCCGCTGAGTTACTCCAGCATTTTAGAAACATAGAAACATAGAAAATAGGTGCATGAGTAGGCCATTCAGCCCTTCGAGCCTGCACCGCCATTCAATATGATCATGGCTGATCATCCAGCTCAGTAACCTGTACCTGCCTTCTCTCCATACCCCCTGATCCTTTAGCCACAAGGGCCACATCTAACTCCCTCTTAAATATAGCAAATGAACTGGCCTCAACTAGCTTCTGTGGCAGAGAATTCCACAGACTCACCACTCTCTGTGTGAAGAAATGTTTTCTCATCTCGGTCCTAAAAGACTTCCCCCTTATCCTTAAGCTGTGACCCCTGGTTCTGGACTTCCCCAACATCGGGAACAATCTTCCCGCATCTAGCCTCTCCAACCCCTTAAGAATTTTATATGTTTCAATAAGATCCCCCCTCAGTCTTCTAAATTCCAGCGAGTACAAGCCCAGTCTATCCAGTCTTTCTTCATATGAAAGTCCTGCCATCCCAGGGATCAATCTGGTGAACCTTCTCTGTACTCCCTCTAAGGCTAGAATGTCTTTCCTCAGATTAGGAGACCAAAACTGTACGCAATACTCCAGGTGCGGTCTCACCAAGGCCCTGTACAACTGCAGCAGAACCTCCCTGCTCCTATACTCAAATCCTCATGCTATGAATGCTAACATACCATTCGCTTTCTTCACTGCCTGCTGCACCTGCATGCTTGCTTTCAATGACTGGTGCACCATGACACCCAGGTCACGTTGCATCTCCCCTTTTCCTAATTGGCCACCATTCAGGTAATACTCTGCTTTCCTGTTCTTGCCGCCAAAGTGGATAACCTCACATTTATCCACACTATGTGCGCATCTTCCTTGTAAACCAGCATCTGCATTTCCTTTCTTACAGTTTCTATCTTCAGGCGATTGAACAGCACAAACTCCAACTAAACTACGAACTGCTGTGGCAAGAAAACACCCTTGGCACTTGGTGGGACCAAAAATCACTTTTAGGAAATAAAAGTCCATTATAAAAGTCATTTTATTATTCCACATTTCATTAATACCGCTGCATTCTGTGAAGATTGCAAATCACTGTGCCAATCTTTTTTTCTCACTTCGTACTGTTTAGTGTTTACTGAGGCTCAATAATAGTTGGTGTCTGATTTTCTCCATGGACTTATTCCAAGTTCTGATAACAAGAAAATTGAAAGTTCCCAGGTATGCTGTGTTCTTACTTACTTGACATTAAGGTAGTTATTAACTTGATCTAACTCCACACAGTGCCACACCACACAGTGCCATTAAAAAAAAAACATTTGAGAGGAATACAATGAAAACCAAAATATGGAGCAAATCTGCCACACGTTTACACAATCACACTCCAACATTCCCATCACTGCACTTGCCAAGGAGTCTGAAGAAGGGTCCCGACCCAAAACGTTACCCATCCTTTCCCTCCACAGATGCTGCCTGACCCGCTGAGTCACTTTGTCTTTTGCTCAAGATTCTATTTATTTATTTATTTATTTTAATTTAGAGATACAGCGCAGAAACAGGCCCTTCGGCCCACCGGGTCCGCGCCGCCCAGTGATCCCCGCACACTAACACTATCCTACACCCACTAGGGACAATTTTTACATTTGCCAAGCCAATTAACCTACATACCTGTACATCTTTGGAGTGTGGGAGGAAACCGAAGATCTCGGACAAAACCCACACAGGTCACGGGGAGAACGTACAAACTCCGTACAGACGGCGCCCGTAGTCAGGATTAAACCTGAGTCTCCGGTGCTGCATTCGCTGTAAGGCAGCAACTCTACCGCTGCGCCACCGTGCTGCCCGTTCTAGCATCTATGCGGCACGGTGGCGCAGCAGTAGAGTTGCTGCCTTACAGCGAGCCAGAGACCTTGGTTCAATCCTGACTACGGGTGCTGTCTGTAAGGAGTTTGTACCTTCTCCCCGTGACCTGCGGGGGCTTCCTCCGGGTGCTCCGGTTTCCTCCCGCACTCCAAATGCGTGCGGGTTAATAGGGTAATTGGCTTCAGTAAAGGTAGTAAATTGGCCCTGGTGTGTAGGATAAGCTGGTGTACGGAGATCGCTGGTTGGCCTGGGCTTGGTGGGCTAAAGCGGCTGTTTCCACACTGTATCTCTAAACTAAATTAAACAAAACTAAATGTGCAGTTCCTTGTCTGTGAAAATTATTCTTGTTCCTTTTACTAATGGGCTTCGGCTCAATTTCTAGGGCAAGTGCCAGGGGTCGGAAATATATATATTTTTTTTCTTTTCCAAGTTATCAAATGATCTTTCTCTCCATGATCATACGAGGTGGTAGTTTAGCCAACTTGTGGTCTTATATGAGGAAGGTAAACTGAGTAAGCAATCGGCACTTCGTGTTGTTTACAGCGGAAATTACTTACTTTTGCTCGCGACAGAAATGGACCCCATCTTTTACAGCATAAACGCTCTCTCCGCTCGCCGGCTCCAAAGGTCACTGCCCCTTGGAGCCTTGTCACCTTTTAAAATAATTACTCTCCATCATTCTGATGTTATGCTGACCGGCCTTGCCAATATAATTCAAGGAAAGAAAGGCATTGCCCCGAGCAGATTACCAATCCTTCAGGCTTGCTGTGCTCCCATGCTCATTCGGGAGTCTCCAGCAATGGAACATTAATCTCCTTGACCAGTTCTGCAAGCAAACCACCAGAGGAAAAACCAAGAGGCATTAACACGCACGGGAGCGGCGCGGTGCCACGGCGGTAGAGTCGTTGCCTTACAGCGCCAGTTCCATCCTGGCCGCAGGTGCTGCCTGTGTGGAGTTTGCACGATCTCCACACCTGTGACCGCCTGGGTTTCACCGAGGGATACGGGGAGAAGGCAGGCACGGGTTACTGATTGTGGATGATCAGCCATGATCACAATGAATGGCGGTGCTGGCTGGAAGGGCCAAATGGCCTCCTCCTGCGGTCAAAATGGCGGCGCTGCTCTAGCAGCTGCGGCTTACCTGCGGTCCATTTGTCTTTTGTGTTTTTTGTTGTTTTTTGTAGTGTTTAGATGTGATGTCGTGTTTTTTGTGGTTGTGTACTTTGTGTGTGGGGGGGGGGACTGTAAAATTGTAAAATTGTCTCTTCCGAATGGAGACCCGACCTTTGTTTTCTGGGCGGTGTCTCCGTTCCCGCTGCGGCCTACCATCGGCCAAACACCTGGAGCTGGCGGCCTCCAGCTGGGACCACCTGGGCTCTGGTTCGCAGAGCCCGCGGACTGGACTTACCTTCTGCGGAGCTGGCAGCCTTCGGAGGCTTCGGCGCGGGCCGCGTGGATGTCGGAAGCTTGCAGCCCTCTGGGTGGGGGCCGACATCGGGAGCTCCGGCAGCGGCAGCGTCTTCGCCCGTCCCAGATCGCGGGGCTTGGGTCGGCCCGCCGCGGACCTTTCACCGTCCGGCGCGGCCTGGAACGTGGCAACTTCAACTGCCTGACCGCGGGAGAAGATGGCAGGGGAAGAGAAAAGACATTCTGGCCTTCCATCACAGTGAGGAGGCGACTGGGATCACTCACTGTGATGGATGGTTCTGTTTTTTTGTTTTGTGTTAGTTTGTGATTGTGTAATTGCTTATTTTATTGCTCTTACTGCTGGACTGTGGGTGACGAAATCTCGGCCAAAAGACTTGTTTTTTTTGGATGACAATAAAGGTTATTCTGATTCTGATTCTGATATTTTATGTTTCAATGTTTCTATGTATCAATAGGGCAAAAAACATATTTGTAATAACCAAAAAGAAAATGGAGATGCTGTCAAAGAAAATCAACCGAGAAATCCCAAAGAAGATTTCAGTAGAAACGTAAATATTTTATTACCCCGTGATGCGAATGTAGAACTTGATAACACAGGAGGTGGTTGAAGCAAATAATATTGATGCATTTAAAAGGGGCTTTGCAAGTGTACAAAGGGGAAGGGAACGGAGTAGGAAGGAACTGCAGATGCTGGTTTAAACTGAAGATAGACACAAAGTGCTGGAGTAACTCGGCGGGACAGGCAGCATCTCAGGAGAGAAAGAATGGGTGACGTTTCAGGTCGAGACCCTTCTTCAGACTGAGTCTAAGACGAAGAGAACAGTGGGTTATACCGATAGATTTGGATAAGGAGAGATGGGATGTGGCTTGAGTGGAGCATTTACCGACTAAGGTTTAGTTTAGTTTAGTTTATTGTCACGTGTACTGAGGTACAGTGAAAAGCTTTTTGTTGCGCGTTATCCAGTCAGTGGGAAGACTATACGTGATTACAATCAATCCGTCCACATACAGAATGGGGGGAATAACGCCTAGTGCATGATAAAGTTCAGTGAAGTCCAATTCAAGATAGTGTGAGGGTCTCCAATGAGGTAGATGGTAGGTCGGGACCTCTCTCTAATTGGTGATAGGTGCAACGTTTAGAGCAAGGTAGAGCCAGCAACGTCTGATCAAGGATAGTCCGAGGGTCACCAACGAGGTAGATAGTAGTTCAGCACTGCTCTCTGGTTGTGGTGGAATGATTCAGTTGCCTGATAACAGCTGGGAAGAAACTGTTCCTGAATCTGGAGGAGTGTGCGTTTTCAAACTTCTAACCCCTTTGCCTGATGGGAGAGGGGAGAAGAGGGAGTGACCGGGGGGGCGAGACTGGTCCTTGATTATGCTCCTGGCCTTGCCGAGGCAGCGTGAAGTGTAGATGGAGTCAATGGAAAGGAGATTTAACTGATGAAGAAAAATAGAAACTTAGAAAATAGGTGCAGAAGGAGGCCATTTGGCCCTTCGAGCCAGCACTGCCATTCATTGTGATCATGGCTGATCATCCACAATCAGTAACCCGTGCCTGCCTTCTCCCCATATCCCTTGATTCCACTATCCCCTAGAGCTCTATCTAACTCTCTTTTAAATTCATCCAGTGAACTGGCCTCCACTGCCTTCTGTGGCAGAGTATTCCACAAATTCACAACTCTCTGGGTGAAAAAAATTCTTCTCACCTCAGTTTTAAATGGCCTCCCCTTTATTCTTAAGACTGTGGCCCCTGGTTCTGGACTCCCCCAACGTTGGGAACATTTTGAACATTGGGAACAATACGCTGCCTGGGAACAGTGGCCTGTTTTCGTGCAGAATGTTCCTATGAAACTCTTTCGACTGCGTTGAAAGGGTTATTTTAGCCAACAGGTTTTTGAGGCAATCCAGTCGCTGCCAAAATGGAGACACGTTTTTCTGGACGAACCTGCTTCTCATCAATTTGAAAAGAAAACACATCAGGGAAATCACGTTGTCAACTTGATGAGGAGGAACTGCTCATCGTTGGCCGAGTGCAAGTGCAAATGTGTTTAGAAAAAGGACAAAAAACAATTGGAGAGAGTGGTTTGAAAGCAAGCAGAGTTCATATTTACGTAGCCTTTAACGATGCAGCATGCCCCAGGACACTTCAACCAAGGATTATTAAATGAAATTTGACACTAACACACAGAAGGAACCAAGCAAGACACGAAGGGAAGTAAAAACAGGAAAACCCTGGGAACACTCCACAGGTCAGGCAACAATGGAAGAGTGAGAAACGGAAAGGGGCGGCCCGGTGGCGCAGCGGTCGAGTCTGAAGAAGGGTCTCGAGCCGAAACATCACCTGTTCCTTGGCTCCAGAGATGCTGCCTGACCCGCCGAGTTACTCCAGCTTCATCTTCGGTTTAAACTGGCATCTGCAGTTCCTTCCAACACAGTTGCTTGAGTTATAGACAATAGACAATAGACAATAGGTGCAGGAGTAGGCCATTTGGCCCTTCAATAGACAATAGACAATAGACAATAGACAATGGGTGCAGGAGTAGGCCATTCGGCCCTTCTAGCCAGCACCGCCATTCAATGTGATCATGGCTGATCATTCTCAATCAGTACCCCGTTCTTGCCTTCTCCCCATATCCCCTGACACCACTATCCTTAAGAGTTCTATCTAGCTCTCTCTTGAATGCATTCAGAGAATTGGCCTCCACTGCCTTCTGAGGCAGAGAATTCCACAGATTTACAACTCTCTGACTGAAAAAGTTTTTCCTCATCTCCGTTCTAAATGGCCTACCCCTTATTCTTAAACTGTGGCTCCTGGTTCTGGACTCCCCCAACATTGGGAACATGTTTCCTGCCTCTAATGTGTCCAACCCCTTAATAATCTTATACGTTTCAAAAAGATCCCCTCTCATCCTTCTAAATTCCAGTGTATACAAGCCTAGTCGCTCCAGTCTTTCAACATATGACAGTCCTGCCATTCCGGGAATTAACCTAGTAAACCTACGCCGCACGCCCTCAATAGCAAGAATATCTTTCCTCAAATGTGGAGACCAAAACTGCACACAGTACTCCAGGTGCGGTCTCACTAGGGCCCTGTTCGTTGCTACCTTATATGGAAACAAGACACCAAAGTGTTGGAGTAACTCAGCGGGTCAGGCTGCATGTTTAGAAAACGGATAGGTGACCATTCAGGTCAGGACCCTTCTTCAGATTGAGTCTGGAAAGATTTGAAAACAAGTTTGGGGATTTTATGTCAAACATGTTGCAACGGTGCAGGGGGTATTGAGCACATGGATAGGGGTAAACACAACCAGTTTAGTTTAGTTTAGAGATAAAGCGGGGAAACCGGTCCCTCGGCCCACCGATTCCGCACGGTCCAGCAATTCCCGCACACTAACGCTATCCTACACACACTAGGATCAATGTACAATTTTACCAAAGCCAATTAACCTGCAAACCTGTGCATCTTTGGAGTGTGGGAGGAAACCGGAGCACCTGGAGAAAACCCACGCAGGTTATGGGGAGAACGTACAAACTCCGTACAGACAACACCCGTAGACAAGATTGAACCCGGGTCTCCGGCGCTGTAAGGCAGCAGCTATACTGCCCTAGCAGGGATTGAAGAGGTGGAAGAGTCCAGCCTGAAGAAGGGTCCCAACCCAAATCATCCAAGTTCTTCAGAGATGCTGCCTGACCCGCTGAGTTACTCCAGCACTCTGTGAAACGTCACCTATCCAAGTTCTCCAGAGATGCTGCCTGACCCGCTGAGTTACTCCAGCACTCTGTGAAACGTCACCTATCCATGTTCTCCAGAGATGCTGCCTGACCCACTGAGGTACTCCAGCACTCTGTGAAACGTCACCTATCCATGTTCTCCAGAGATGCTGCCTGACCCGCTGAGTTACTCCAGCACTCTGTGAAACGTCACCTATCCATGTTCTCCAGATGCTGCCTGACCCGCTGAGTTACTCCAGCGCTCTGTGAAACGTCACCTATCCATGTTCTCCAGAGATGCTGCCTGACCCGCTGAGTTACTCCAGCACTTTGTATCTTTTGTTTTGTAGCGATTGATGGATTGAACATGAGCTTAATTACAAAACAGATCAAAATTGTTCAATACCATGTCCAGATGAGTTTTGGATTTTTATTCATCTGTCTGATGCATCAGAACAGAGGAGTGTGTTTGAGAGATCAGTCTTAATTACAACTGACAGCTAGCTTCAGTTGAGTTGATTACAAAGCACCACATCTGCCTTCTTGGTGATCACTAATTGCAATTAGCTTGCTAAGTGATCCATACATGGTAAACCTTACTTTTCACTGGAGTCGTTGATAAATACTCAAGTAACAGCAGAAATTGCTCAATGCCCACATGTCAGTACTTGTCTCAGGTCTCAGGGAACATGATTTTTCATTGTTATTCTTTTGGCAATCTGAGGCGCTCAAGTTGGGGAAAGTCACATTACAATTGGCAAACATGATTCAGTCCAATCCTCCCATGACCATGAGTGATAACAGCACTGAATCCACAAGCACTCACCTGGTTCATGTTCATAAGTGATAGGAGCAGAATTAGGCCATTCAGCCCATCAAGTCTACTCCGCCATCCAATCACGGCTGATCTATCTCTCCCTCCCAACACCATTCCCCTGCCTTCTCTCCATACCCTCTGACACCCGTACTAATCAAGAATCTATCTATCTTTGCCTTAAAGATATTGACTTACTTGGCCTCCAGAGCCTTCTGTGGCAAAGAATTCCACAGATTCACAACTCTCTGACTAAAGAAATTTCACCTCATCTCCTTCCTAAAGGAATGCCCTTTAATTCTAAGGCGATGACCTGTAGTCGTAGACTCTCCCACTAGTGGAAACATCCTCTCCTCATCAACTCTATCCGGGCCTTTCACTGTTCTGTATGTTTCAATGAGGTCCCCCCCTCATTTTTCTAAACTCCAGCGAGTACAGGCCCAGTGCCGACAAACGCTCATCATAGGTTAACCAATTATTCCTGGGGTCATTCTTTCGTGTGAGCACAGTTGGCCTCATAAAGGGGAGAATGAACAACACTTCTGTCCCCTTGCCTGGAGAAAGGTCTCGACCTGAAACGTCACCCATTCCTTCTCTCCAGAGATGCTGCCTGTCCCGCTGAGTTACTCCAGCGCTCTGTGTTTGTCTTGCATCCTTTTAGTTGCATGGTGCGAAAGTTCAGGAATTACACTGAAGCAAGACGCTGACTTAAACCACAGATAGATACAAAAAGTGGGAGTAATTCAGCGTTACGGGTCGAGGTGACCCGGTAGAGGAACTCGGCCTGTACTCGCTGGAGTTTAGAAGCATGAGGGGGGGGGGACTTCATTGAAACTTGCTGGATAGTTAAAGGCCTGCATAGAGTGGATGTGGAGAGGATGTTTCCACTAGTGGGAGAGTCTAGGACCAGAGGTTACGTTTCGGGTCAAGAGATTTCAAGATCTCAAGATCAATTTATTGTCACGTGTACCAATTAAGGCACAGTGAAATTTGAGTTCCCATACAGCCACACTAAGTGAAAAGCAACAAGACACACAGCCACACAAAATAAAGTTTAACATAAACATCCACCACAGCGGATTCCACATTCCTCACTGTTATGGAATGTTATAAAGTTCAAACACCTTCCTCTTTGTTCACCCGCAGTCGGGGCTGTTGAACCGTCCGCGGTCGCCGCTGCCGACTGTCCGAGGCCCTCGCGTCGGGATGATCGAAACTCCCCGCGTCGGGACGGTTGAAACTCTCTCCGCGGCACGGAGCTCCCGAGTCGGCCTCTTCTCACCGGAGACGGCGGGCTTCACGATGTTAAAGTCCCTTCTTCAGGCTGAAGTACAGCATGTGAGCAGACCCTTTAGCCCACAATGCCCTGGCCGAAGGTGATGCCAAGATAAACTAATCTCACCTGCCTGTACATGGCCCATATCTCTCCATTCCCTGCTTGTCTAAAAGCCTCTTAAATGTCAGTACGTACCTGCCTCCACCACTCCCTCTCTGGCACCCAAGTTTATTGTAAGAAGCCAGAGCCGCTAGTTTTTAGGCTTCTCAAAAGCCATTCACATCTCTTGTGAGGATAGACTCCTCAGTGTCCTGGAGGTGTGTAATTGGACAAGCCTGGCCTGGCCACAAAACCCAGGAGTGGTTCATGCCTCATGGTAACTGTTTACTCTCATTCAGTCAGAGAGTTGTAAATCTGTGGAATTCACTGCCTCAGAAGGCAGTGGAGGCCAATTCACTGAATGCATTCAAGAGAGAGCTAGATAGAGCTCTTAAGGATAGCGGAGTCAGGGGGTATGGGGAGAAGGCAGGAACGGGGTACTGATTGTGGATGGTCAACCATGATCACATTGAATGGTGGTGCTGGCTCGAAGGGCCGAATGGCCTCCTCCTGCACCTATTGTCTATTGGTGCAGTGAACACTGCAATAGTGTGTGGCTTCAGCTGCTGATGATTCGTGTAGCGTCGTGCATGTATATAGACATGGGCATTCAGAAGGCATTTATTACCCTGCTGTGATTAATGCCTTCAACAGTTTAGTTTAGTTTAGTTTAGAGATACAGCGCGGAAACAGGCCCTTCGCCCCACCGAGCCCGCGCCGACCAGCGATCCCCGCACACTAGCACTATCCTACACACACCGGGGACAATTTACACTTATACCAACCCAATTAACCTATAAACCTGTGCGGCTTTGGAGTGTGGGAGGAAACCGAAGATCTCGGAGAAAACTCACACGGGTCACACAGGGAGAACGAACACACTCCGTATTATTTAGTTTAGTTTAGTCAAGCTTATTATTGTTGTGCACGGAGGTACAGTGAAAAACCTTTGTCAGTGTGCTATCCAGTCAAAGAAAAGACTACACCTGAATGCGATCATGCAATCTGCAGTGCCCGGATGAAGGACAAAGGGTACAACATTTAGCGTAGGATATAACAATGAAGTCCAAAGTTAATGAATGCGTCAGCACCATTATCTGTTGTTAGATTAAGGGTCAAAAGGAGGATTGTTAAAAGGAAAGTTGTTGACCAGAGCTGATAATCATTCTCAATAAATACATCTGTGTAAGAAAATAACTGCAGATGCTGGTACAAATCAAAGGTATTTATTCACAAAATGCTGGAGTAACTCAGCAGGTCAGGCAGCATCTCAGGAGAGAAGGAATGGGCGACATTTCGGGTCGAGACCCTTCTTCAGACCCTTTTGAAGAAGGGGAGAAGAGTCTCAACCCAAAATGTCGCCCATTCCTTCTCTCCTGAGATGCTGCCTGACCTGCTGAGTTACTCAAGCATTTTGTGAATAAATACCTTCAATAATACATCTGCTCAACCCGGCCACTCCCTCTTCTCCCCTCTCCCATCAGGCAGGAGGGACAGAAGTATGAAAACTTCTACACGCCTCCAGATTCAGGGACAGTTTCTTCCCAGCTGTTATCAGGCAACTGAACCATCCCACCACAACCAGAGAGTGGTCCTGAGCTGCTATCTACTACAGGTGCTCCTCAACGTACAATGGGATTACCTTCCAATAAACCCATCGCAAACCGAAAATATCGTACGTCAAAATGCCTTCAATACGCCTGATCACGTGGCCGGAAGCGAGCTGCGGGTCGCGGCCGTTGCCCAGCGTTTGCACCGTTGTAAAGTCGAAATATCGTATGTCGAAGGATCGTTAATCGGGGAGCACCTGATTGGAGACCCTCAGACTGCCTTTAGACACAAAATGCTGGAGTAACTCAGCGGGACAGGCAGTTGGGACAGCACGGTGGCGCAGCGGTAGAGTTGCTGCCTTGCAGCGAATGCAGCGCCGGAGACTCAGGTTCGATCCTGACTACGGGTGCTGTCTGTACGGAGTTTGTACGTTCTCCCCGTGACCTGAGTGGGTTTCCTCTGAGATCTTCGGTTTCCTCCCGCACTCCAAAGACGTACAGGTTTGTAGGTTAATTGACTGGGTAAATGTAAAAATTGTCCCTAGTGTGTGTAGGATAGTGTTAATGTGCGGGGATCGCTGAGCGGCGCGGACTCGGTGGGCCGAAGGGCCTGTTTCCGCACTGTATCTCTAAATCTAAATCTAGCTCAGACCTAGTAGTAGATAGAGAAAAGGCAGCTTTCCCCAGACAATAATTAAAAAGACACAATAACATGTATAAATTAATAGACACAAGTAACTGCACAAATGATTATTTTCTCTACAATACAATACAATACAATACAATACAATACAATATATCTTTATTGTCATTGTACCCAGGGGTACAACGAGATTGGGAATGCGCCTCCCATACGATGCAATAATTTAAGTAATTAACAGCAACCCAACGAAACAATTGTAACAGTTTTTAGACAGGGTAAAGTGCAAGTTGATCTATGCGTTGTGGCCATCCGGCTCAGCAGGACCGGTTCATAGCAGCTATGGCCCTGGGGATGAAGCTGTTCCTGAGTCTGGAGGTGCGGGCGTAGAAGGCCTTGTATCGTCTGCCCGATGGAAGGAGTTCGAACAGACTGTTGCAGGGGTGTGAAGAGTCTTTGTGGATGCTGGTGGTTTTTCTGAGGCATCGTGTGTTGTAGATGCCTTCCAAGTCTGGTAGCTGTGTTCCGATGGCCCTCTGAGCTCTATGGACTACCCGCTGTAGAGCTTTCCTTTCTGTCTCCGTGCAGCTGAGGTACCACACAGGGATGCCATGCGTTAGGATGCTCTCTATGGTGCAGCGGTAGAAGGTCGTCAGCAGCTGTTGGGGTAGACCAGACTTTTTCAGTGTTCTTAAGTAGAACAGTCTTTGTTGTGCCTTCTTGACCAGCGCAGCAGTGTTATTGGACCATGTTAGGTCCTCCGAAATGTGAGTGCCCAGAAACTTGAAGCTGGACACTCTCTCCACACTGTCCCCGTTGATAGAGATCGGGGCATATTCCCCGTTATGTGACCTACGGAAGTTGATGATCAGCTCCTTGGTCTTGGTGGTATTTAGGGACAGGTTGTTATCCGAGCACCAGTCCGCCAGGTTCTGCACCTCCGCTCTATAGTTTGTTTCATCCCCGTTGGTGATAAGCCCGATCACCGTTGTGTCGTCTGCAAACTTGACAATGGTGTTGGTGTCGAATGCAGGAACACAGTCGTGTGTGAAGAGGGAGTAGAGCATGGGGCTCAGAACACAGCCCTGTGGTGTGCCGGTACTCAGGGTGATAGTGGAGGACAGGTGCGGGCCCATTCTCACTGCCTGCGGTCGTTCCAGCAGGAAGTCCAGGATCCAGTCACATAATGACGAGCTGAGGCCTAGCTGGTGGAGTTTGGTGATGAGCTTGGTGGGGATGACCGTGTTGAAGGCGGAGCTATAGTCTATGAATAGCATCCTCACATACGTGCCCTGTCTCTCTAGGTGAGTCAGTGTGAAGACCCAGAGAGATGGCGTCCTCTGTGGATCTATTTGCCCTGTATGCAAATTGATGTGGGTCCAGTGAGTCAGGGATGCTGGATTTGATGTGTGAGAGGACCAGCCTCTCAAAGCACTTCATGACTATCGGCGTTAGGGCAACCGGGCGGTAGTCGTTCAGGTTGGAGATCTTTGTTTTTTTCGGCACCGGAACTATGATAGCCGACTTCAGGCACTTGGGGACCGTAGCCAGAGATAATGACAGGTTAAAGATCCTGGTGAATACCTCAGCCAGCTGTTCAGCACAGTCCTTCAGTACCCTTCCTTGAACTCCATCCGGTCCTGCAGCCTTGCGTGGGTTGACCCTTTGCAGAGCGCGTTGTACCTCCTGTGTGTTCAGTTGCAAGACCTGTCCCACCGCCTCGGCTGGGGTTCTTTCACTCAAGGTTGTTTTGCCAGTTTCAAAGCGGGCAAAGAAGGTGTTAAGCTCGTTGGTCAGTGCCATATCGCTGTGGGGGCAGGCAGGGCTGCTCTTGTAGACAGTGATGTCCCTGACACTCTGCCACATGCTTCTGGTGTCCGTGGTGTTGAAGTGGTCTTCCACCCGTTGCCTGTGGGTGTCTTTGGCCCTTTTAATACCTTTGTTCAGGTTTGACCTGGCAACACTGTATGCTGAAGTGTCACCAGATTTAAAGGCATTGTTGCGTGCCCTCAGCAGGTTCTGTACCTCCTTGTTCATCCAGGGTTTCCGGTTTGGGAACATCTTTATCTCCTTGCCCACTGTGACATTCTCCACACAGCAGTTGATGTAGGAGAGCACAGTGGATGCGTATTCCTCCAAGTCTACCTCTGAACCGTAGGTGGCCTGTTGTGTACAACATGGAAGCAGGGACCAGGAAGTCATCCACTGCATTTGGACTGAAGTTATTGACAAAAATAGTTCATAGAATTTGCCTGAGGAAAACCAGGCAAACATAAATGGCCCACACTTCTGAAAATTAACAGTTTATAAGAACTTATCTCTCAGTGTGATGGAATGAACGGTCTATACATCATCAGCAAGCTTCTTAAGATCTCAGTAAGAACTGATCAAAGAGTTTTCAGAACTCTTTTGATTTTATCTGAAACACATGGTTTAGATCTTTAAGAGATGCTTAACATCTCAGCAATCACTTTCCACCATCTCAAACAACAGAAAGAATATTCTGAGTGAAAGCTCTTATCAAGAGTATGACATCTCCTCACATTTATAGCACTCCGTATATTATACATTTAGGGCAAATATAGCCTAATTGTTCAGAAGCAGAACAAATAAGAAAATATTGCTTGTGCATGAAGGTACTGCAGATGGTGGTTTTAAAACGAAGATAGACGCTAAAAGCTAGAGGAACTCAGCGGGGCAGGCAACATCTCTGGAGAAAAGAGGTGACGTTTCGGGTCGAGACCTTTCTTCAGACTGAGAGTCAGGGGAAAGGGAAACATGAGATATAGACGATGATGTCGAGAGATAATAGAACAAATGAATGAAAGATATGCAGAAAATATTGCCTGCAGCATAACCTAACTGGAGCCAAATGGGTGTGCAATGAAAGGCGTGCATTTATTCAGAGAGTTTCTCAACTAAAGGTCAATCAAGGTGTTTTGAAGGCAATAAAGTAAATTTGAAGTGCAGTTCGTTTCCTGTTGTTAGGCAGAACATATAAAAACGTCATTTCCCCACAGCATCTGACCGAGGAATAGGCAGGCAAGGATAATTAGAAACAAGGAACTTCAAATGCTGGTTTACAAAAGAGGACACAAAGTGCTGGAGTAGCTCACCAGTTAGGCAGCATGTCAGGAGAATATGGATAGGCGACATTTTGTGCCAGAACCTTTCTTCAGTCTGATTAGTCGTAGAGTCAAAGCTTGATACAGTGTGGAAACAGGCCCATCGGCCCAACTTGCCCACATCGGCCAACATGTCCCAGCTACACTTGTCCCACCTGCCTGTCCATATTCCTCCAAACTTGTCCTATCCATGTACCTGTCCAACTGTTTCTCAAACGTTGGGATAGTCCCAGGCTCAACTACCTCCTCTGGCAGCTTGTCCCATTCACCCACCACCCTTTGTGTGAAAAAGTTACCCCTCGGATTCTTATTAAATCTTTTCCCCTTCACCTTGAACCTTTGTCCTCTGATTCCCCTACTCTGGGCAAAAGATTCTGTGCATCGACCCGATTTATTCCTCTCTTATAGGATTGTAGGATAATCCCTCTACTCTTTTTCAGAATCGTGCCATCAGTGCCTAGAAATACGAGCTTTAATCCTGAACTCGGGGGCTGTCTCTATGGGTTTGCACGTTCTCCCTGAGACCGCATGGGTTTTCTCTGAGAGCTCCGGTTTCAATAGACAATAGACAATGGGTGCAGGAGGAGGCCATTTGGCCCTTCGAGCCAGCACCGCCATTCAATGTGATCATGCCTGATCATTCTCAATCAGTACCCCTTTCCTGCCTTCTCCCCATACCCCCTGACTCCGCTATCCTTAAGAGCTCTATCTAGCTCTCTCTTGAATGCATTCAGAGAATTGGCCTCCACTGCCTTCTGAGGAAGAGAATTCCACAAATTTACAACTCTCTGACTGAAAAAGTTTATCCTCATCTCAGTTCTAAATGGTCTACCCCTTATTCTTAAACTGTGGCCCCTGGTTCTGGACTCCCCCAACATTGGGAACATGTTTCCTGCTCTAATGTGTCTAACCCCTTAATAATCTTCTACGTTTCGTTAAGATCTCCTCTCATCCTTCTAAATTCCAGTGTATACAAGCCTAGTTGCTCCAGTCTTTCAACATATGACAGTCCCGCCATTCCGGGAATTAACCTAGTAAACCTACGCTGCACGCCCTCAATAGCAAGAATAGTAAGGTTTTCTCCCACATCCCAAAGACGTGTGGGTTTGTAGATGAAGTGGCCACTGTAAATTGCCCCTGGTGTGCAGGGAGTGGATGAAAAAGTGGGATAACATAGAACTAGATTGAATGGATGTTCAATGGTCAGCACTGACTCAGTGGGCTGAAGGGTTTAGTTCCATGCTGTATCTTTCAATGATTCAGTTCTTTTACATCTATCTGAAACACCAAATGGTGCCTTGTACTAAGAGCTAATTATAAGCAAGACTTTTACATCTATTCCAGAGACATCACTTTTTTGATAAATACAATAATAGTTGGATATGATCATTTTATTTTATCTCTAAACATTGACATCACTGGACATCAAGTACACAAGGATAGAGTCCCCCTTGTCCTCACCTTCCACCCCATCAGCCGTCGTATACAACAAATTATCTTCCAACATTTCCGCCACCTCCAACGGGACCACTACTGCCACCACTACTGGCCACATCTTCCCATCTCCACCACTTTCTGCGTTCCGCAGAGACCGTTCCCTTCATAACTCCCTGGTCCACTCGTCCCTTCCCACCCAAACCACCCCCTCCCCAGGTACTTTCCCCTGCAACCTCATCTACTGTATACGCTGTTACAGGTGTCAACCTCTCTACATCGGCGAGACCAAGCGCAGGCTCGGCGATCATTTCGCTCAACACCTTCGCTCAGTCCACCTTAACCAACCTGATCTCCCCGTGGCTCAGCTTCTTCAACTCCCCCTCCCATTCCCAAACTGACCTTTCTGTCCTGGGCCTCCTCCATTGTCAGAGTGAGGCCCAGCACAAATTGGAGGAACAGCACCTCATATTTCGCTTGGGCAGTTTAGACCCCAGCGATATGAACATTGACTTCTCTAACTTCAGATTGTTCCTCTGTCCCTCTTTTTCCCCTCCCTCTTCCCAGTTCTCCCACCAGTCTTCCTGTCTCCTACTACATCCCATCTTTGTCCTGCCCCCTCCCCTGACATTAGTCTGAAGAAGGGCCTTGACCCGAAACATCACCCATTCCTTCTCGCCCGAGATGCTGCCTGACCAGCTGAGTTACCCCAGCATTTTGTGTCTACCTTCACTGGACAGGGCAACATTTATTGCAATCCATAGTTGCTTTTGAACTGGGTGATTTGTTTTGCCATTTCAGAAGTTAATAATGAAGTGCGGCACGGTGGCGCAGCGGTAGAGTTGCTGCCTTACAGCGCCAGAGACCCGGGTTCCATCCTGACAACGGGTGCTGTCTGCACAGAGTTTGTACGTTCTCCCCTGTGACCATGTGGGTTTTCTCCAGGTGGTCCCGCTTCCTCCCACAATCCCCCTGCAACTGTGGGGGTTTCCTCCAGGTGCTCCACTTTCCTCCCACACCCCAAACATTTATGGGTTTGTAGATTAAGTCAAGTCAAGTCAAGTCAAGTCAAATTTATTTGTCACATACACATACTCGATGTGCAGTGAAATGAAAGTGGCAATGCCTGTGGGTTGTGCACAAAAATAATTACAGTTACAGCATATAAATAAAGTTAATAAGTTACTAAACATAGCACAAAAAGTGTCGACAAAAATTTAGTCTCTGGGGTTATCAAAGTTGACAGTCCTGATGGCCTGTGGGAAGAAGCTCCGTCTCATCCTCTCCGTTTTCACAGCGTGACAGCGGAGGCGTTTGCCTGACCGTAGCATCTGGAACAGTCCGTTCTGCAAAAATTGCCCCCTGGTGTGAAGGCAGTTGGTGAGATAGTGAGATGGCGTAGGAATAATGTGAAGGGTAGATTGATGGCCGGCGTGGACTCGGTGGGCCAAAGGGCCTGTATCCACGCCGTTTCTCTAAACTAAACCTTCACTGGAATTTAGAAGGATGAGAGGGGAACTTATAGAAACATATAAAATTCTTAAAGGATTGGACAGGCTAGATGCAGGAAAAAATGTTTCCGATGTTGGGGGAGTCCAGAACCAGGGGTCACAGTTTTAAGAATAAGGGGGAGGCCATTTAGGACTGAGATGAGGAAAAAAACCTCCACCCAGAGAGTTGTGAATCTGTGGAATTCTCTGCCACAGAAGGCAGTGGAGGCCAATTCACTGGATGTTTTCAAGAGAGAGTTAGATTTAGCTCTTGAAGCAGCTCTTGCATCCATATTAGTCTGTTAGGGCCAACGGAATCAAGGGATATGGGGAGAAAGCAGGAACGGGGCACTGATTTTAGATCATCAGCCATGATCACATTGAATGGCGGTGCTGGCTCGAAGGGCCGAATGGCCTACTCCTGCACCTATTTTTCTATGTTTCTATGTTTTCTAAACTTCTAAACTAGAAAATTGGTTGGCGGACAGGAAGCAAAGAGTAGGAATAAACGGGTCTTTTTTGGAATGGCAGGCAGTGACTAGTGGGGTACCGCAAGGCTCAGTGCTGGGACCCCAGTTATTTACAGTGTATATTAATGATTTGGACGAGGGAATTGAATGCAACATCTCTAAGTTTGCGGATGACACGAAGCTGGGTGGCAGTGTTAGCTGCGAGGAGGATGCTAGGAGGCTGCAGAGTGACTTGGATAGATTAGGCGAGTGGGCAAATGCATGGCAGATGCAATATAATGTGGATAAATGTGAGGTTATCCACTTTGGCGGCAAGAACAGGAAAGCAGAGTATTACCTGAATGGTGACCGATTGGGAGAAGGGGAGATGCAACGTGACCTGGGTGTCATGGTGCACCAGTCATTGAAAGCAAGCATGCAGGTGCAGCAGGCAGTGAAGAAAGCGAATGGTATGTTGGCATTCATAGCAAGGGGATTTGAGTTTAGGAGCAGGGAGGTTCTGCTGCAGTTGTACAGGGCCTTGGTGAGACCGCACCTGGAGTATTGTGTGCAGTTTTGGTCTCCTAACCTGAGGAAAGATGTTCTTGCCTTAGAGGGAGTACAGAGAAGGTTCACCAGATTGATCCCTGGGATGGCGGGACTTACATATGAGGAAAGACTAGATAGACTGGGCTTGTACTCGCTGGAATTTAGAAGACTTGAATGTCACTAAAACAAAGGAGCTGATTGTGGACTTCAGAAGGGCTAAACATCCAAGGACGTACACGCCACTGGAGATAAATGGGTCTATTGTGGATAGGGTGAGCAGTTTCAAATACTTGGGAGTCCGCATCGCAGAGGATCTGACGTGGGCAACGCACATTGCCGCACTGGTGGGTAAGGCTAAGTAGCGCCTTTACCACCTTAGACAACTGAGGAAATTCAGAGTGTCGCTGAGGATCCTTCATTGCTTCTACTCTGGGGCTGTAGAGAGCATCCTGTCCGGCAACATTACAGTCTGGTTTGGGAACAGCTCTGTCCAGGACAGGATGGCCCTGCAGAGAGTAGTGCGTTCGGCAGAACGCACCATGGGAACTACACTCGTCCCCCTGCAGGACCTATACATCAGGAGGTGCAGATCCAGAGCAAGCAAGATCATGAGGGACCCCTGCCACCCCAGTAACGGACTGTTCCAGATGCTACGGTCAGGCAAACGCCTCCGCTGTCACGCTGTGAAAACGGAGAGGATGAGACGGAGCTTCTTCCCACAGGCCATCAGGACTGTCAACTTTGATAACCCCAGAGACTAATTTTTGGCGACACTTTTTGTGCTATGTTTAGTAACTTATTAACTTTATTTATATGCTGTAACTGTAATTATTTTTGTGCACAACCCGCAGGCATTGCCACTTTCATTTCACTGCACATCGAGTATGTGTATGTGACAAATAAATTTGACTTGACTTGACTTGACTTGGATCTTATAGAAACATATAAAATTCTTAAGGGGTTGGAGAGGCTAGATGCGGGAAGATTGTTACCGATGTTGGGGGAGTCCAGAACCAGGGGTCACAGCTTAAGGATAAGGGGGAAGTCTTTTAGGACCGAGATGAGAAAACATTTCTTCACACAGAGAGTGGTGAGTCTGTGGAATTCTCTGCCACAGAAGGTAGTTGAGGCCAGTTCATTGGCTATATTTAAGAGGGAGTTAGATGTGGCCCATTTTGCTAAAGGGATCAGGGGGTATGGAGAGAAGGCAGGTACAGGCTACTGAGCTGAATGATCAGCCATGATCATATTGAATGGCGGTGCAGGCTCAAAGGGCCGAATGGCCTACTCCTGCACCTATTTTCTATGTTTCTATGTTTCTAACAATGGGCTGTCGAGTACAATACAATGAAGAAGGACACCAAGTAATTGCCTTCAATAAACTGTAAACCCAGAAATTATTGCACTATCTATAATAATGAATAAATATTGAGCCAAACTATTCTACAGACAGGCGACAGATTTTCCCAAGGCTCCAACTGGAATTAGGATTGTTAACACAACAAAATATATTTATTTTGCTGTAAAGAGTCTGTGAATTCCCAAGGCCATGGAAGTGGTTTGCATACAATGTAATTTCTTTCTTTTGGCAGCATTATATGTCGTTTGATGAAGTATTTCTATGATCTCCAACAGACTAAAATGGATGCAAGAGCTGCTACAAGTTAAAATAAGATGAGCATCGGGCCTTAATCTCAAACACCATTACTGATCTCATCACCTCTGGCTGTCTGCCTTCCACAGCCTCCAACATTATCGTTCCCCTTCTCCCCAGAAGTTACCTTCTCCCCAAAATCCACAAACACAACTGCCCTGGCAGACCCATTGCTTCTGCCTGCTCCTGTCCCACGGAAATGATTTCCACGCACCTCGACTCCATCCTATCCCCCCTGGTCCAATCCCTCCCGACCTATGTCCAAGACACCTCACACGTCCTCCGTCTCTTTAATGACTTCTGTTTTCCGAGCCCCCACTCCCTCATCTTTACCATGGACGTTCAGTCCCTCTACACCTCCAACCCCCACCAGGAAGGCCTTAAAGCCCTTCCTCGACCGCAGAACCATCCAGTTTCCGTCTACTAACACTCTACTCCGCCTAGCGGAGCTGGTCCTCACCCTCAACAACTTCTCCTTTCACTCCTCCCACTTCCTCCAAGTCCAAGGCGTAGCTATGGGCACCCGCATGGGCCCCAGCTATGCCTGCCTCTTTGTAAGGTGCGTTGAACAATCCCTGTTCCAGGCGTACACTGGCCCGATCCCCAAACTCTATCTCCGTTACATTGATGACTGCATTGGTGCTACCTCCTGCACCCATGCAGAACTCATGGACTTCGTCAACTTCACCACCAATTTTCATCCTGCACTCAAATTTACTTGGACAATCTCCGACACCTCCCTCCCCTTTCTTGATCTCACAGTCTCCATCACAGGAAGTAGACTTTTGACTGATGTCTATTACAGACCCACTGACTCCCACAACTATCTCAACTACACTTCTTCCCACCCTGCTCCTTACAAAGACACTATTCCCTACTCCCAATTCCTCCGTCTACGCCGCATCTGCGCCCAAGATGAGGTGTTCCATACCAGAACGTCCGAGATGTCCTCAATCTTTAGGGAACGGGGGTTCCCCTCTCCCATCATAGATGAGACCCTCACTCGTGCCTCCTCGGTACCCCGCAGCTCCACCCTTGCTCCCCCTCCCCCGAGTCACAACAGAGACAGAGTCCCCCCAGTCCTCACCTTCCACCCCATCAGCCGTCGCATACAACACATAATCCTCCGACATTTCCACCACCTCCAATGGGATCTCACCACTGGCCACATTTTCCCATCTCCACCCCTTTCCGCCTTCCGCAGAGACCGTTCCCTCCGCAACTCCCTGGTTAACTCATCCCTTCCCACCCAAACCACCCCCTCCTCTGGTACCTTCCCCTGCAACCGCAGAACATGCAACACCTGTCCCTGTAACCTCCTCCCTCGTCTCTGTCCAGGGACCCCGACAGTCCTTTCAGGTTAGGCAGAGGTTCACTTGCACCTCCTCCAACCTCATCTACTGTATCCGTTGTTCAAGATGTGGACTCTTATACATCAGCGAGACGAAATGCAGACTGGGCGATCATTTCGCGGAACACCTTCGCTCAGCCCGCCTGAACCAACCTGACCTCCCGGTTGCTGGACACTTTAATTTTCCTTCCCATTCCCACACTGACCTTTCTGTCCTCGGTCTCCTCCATTGTCAGAGTGAGGCTAAATGCAAATTGGAGGAACAGCATCTCATATTTCGCTTGGGCAGCTTACAGCCCAGTGGTATGATTTTGATTTCTCTCACTTCAGGTAGCCCCGGCATTCCCTCTCTCTCTATCCCTCCCCCACCCAAGTCGCACCAGCTTCTCGTTCTCACACAGCAAACAGCTAACAATGGCCTGCTTCCTTTATCATCATTACTTTTTTTGCATATCTTTCATACATTGTTCTCTATATTTCTCCTTTCCCTTATCCCTAACCAGTCTGAAGAAGGGTCTCGACCCGAAACATCACCCATTCCTTCTCTCCAGAGATGCTGCCTGACCTGCTGAGTTACCTCAGCTTTTTGTGTCTATCTTCAGACTAAAATGGATTGCTGTCGATCGCATATTCTCAACGACAGACAAAAGAATCACAAGAGGACAGAAGATGGGCGTGTTTCTCCAGGGAACAAATATCAGAACTGTTGTTGCTTGCTATAACAATAGGATGATGTGTGGCCAGCCTTCTACGATTATTCCCACAATTTATGGCCTCCAGACACCACCACCACCATCAGCAAGAGATTTCTGCAGGATGACCCAAAGGTCTCAAGGTCATCAGTGATAGGAACAGAATTTGGCCATTCGGCCCATCAAGTGTACGCTGACAATCAATCATGGCTGATCTATCTCTCCCTCCTAACCCCATTCACCTGCCTTCTCCCCATAACCCCTGACACCTGTACTAATCTAACCTGTACTATCTATCTCTGCCTTAAAGTTATCCATTGACTTGGCCTCCACAGCATTCTGTGGCAAAGAATTCTACAGATCCACCACCCTCTGACTAAAGAAATTCCTCCTCATCTCCTTATTTAAGGAACATCCTTTGATTCTGAGGCTTGTACTGTTTATATAGTGATGAAAGGGAATACTCCAAGAGAGATATTTCACTGGGTTTTGGTTGCTTTTGCCAATGTAAGCAACCATCAAGAGGAACCCAGGGAGCAAAGCAGAGCACAAGCTAATTGACGCACTATGTACCCACAACCTCTTCTTTTCAGCTCAGTTTAGTTTATAATCATGTGTACCGAGGTACAGTGAAAAGCTACTGTTGCGTGCTATCCAGTCAGCGGATAGACAATGCATGATGACAATCAGTGCGTAGATATATGATAAGGGAATAATGTTTCGTGCAAGGCAAAGTCCGATCAAGGATAGTCCGAGGGTTTATAAGAGATATCAAACTGGATCCATACCCTTCTCCTTTCAATCATCCAGCATTTCACCACAAAACATGATAAATCTCAAAGATAGACACAAAATGCAGGAGTAACTCAGCGGGTTGGGCAGCACCTCTGGAGAAAAGGAAGGGGGTGACGTTTCGGGTCGCGACGTCTCAACGCCTCTCTTGAGATAAATCTCAACAAGTTTGGGCTTTCACCATTGCCCTGTTCTTTCTTGAGTGAAGCTATTTCAAGAGATTAGAATGAAAATATATTTGTGGCATACATAGCCGGAGAAAACCCCCCCAATGAGTTGTTGTTTTTGTTCTCTCTGTAGTCCTGCTAGAGTCACTTACTCCACTTCATTGTGTTGTTCAATCTTCTGTTCTAAGGCGTGCAGACATCAGTTTCTACAAGTCTCCACATCCCCTCGTGATAACAAGAACACTCGTCTATATTCAGTGACAGGGCTAACCGTGGCAATTCAATTTATTCACACAGTTCCCTTTCTATTTGTGGACATCAATTGGGAAATAACTTTATATTTTATATAGTGGATGTTTTTAAGGCAGAGATAGACAGATTCTTGAGCAGTGGCAGGGGGTTATGGGGAGAAGACAGGAGAATGGGGTTAGGAGGGAGAGATAGTTCGGCCACGATTGAATGAATGGCGGAGTAGACTCGATGGGCCGAATGGCTTAATTCTGCTCCTATCACTTGTGAACTGAAAAGAATTATAGCACAGGAACAGGCCCTTCAGCCTGCAATTTTGTAAGGTCATAAGGAATAGGAGTAGAGTTAGGCCATTCGGCCCATCAAGTCTACTCTGCCATTCAATCATGGCCGATCTATCTCTTCCTCCTCACCCCAATCTCCTGCCTTCTCCCCATAACCCCTGACACCCGTACTAATCAAGAATCTATCTATCACTGCCTTAAAAATATCCACTGAAATGTCCGTGATGAAGATGATGCCAAGTTAAACTAAACTCCTCTGTCTTCACGTGATCTGTATTCCTCCATTCCCTGCATATCCGTGTGCCTTTCTAAAAACCTCTTACATGCCACTATTGGACCTGCCTCCACCATAGGGTTGCCAACTGTCCCGTATTAGCCAGGACATCCCGTATTTTGAGCTAAATTGGTTTGTCCTGTACGGGACCGCACTTGTCCTGTATTAGGCCCGGGAGGACACTGTAGGCCTGGTCACTGTAGGTCCGGACAGTGTAAATCTGGACAGTGTAGGCCCGGATGCTGAGTGTGAATGTGATGCCTCTGATTTAGCAGTATCAGCAACATTAAATCAAGGAGGACGACCAGTGGCTTTCATGTCTCGTACTCTCCAAGGTAGTGAATTGCATTACCCACCCGTCGAAAAGGAAGCTACTGCAATTATTGAAGCAGTGAGGAAATGGAGTCATTTCCTTGCTCGCCAGCACTTCACTTTGATAACAGATCAGCGTTCAGTAGCTTTTATGCTAGATAATCGGAAGCGAACGAAGATTAAAAACAGTAAAATTCATGAATGGAGGATTGAATTATCTGCATATAGTTATTCAATTGAGTACCGCCCTGGTAAGGATAATGTTGCTCCGGATGCATTAACTCGAGCATTTTGTGCCTCTGTTCATTCTTCTGCACTCACTGATCTTCACAATGGGCTGTGTCATCCTGGAGTCACTCGTATGTTACACTATGTTCCTTCCAAAAACTTACCTTTCTCTACAGAAGATGTGAAGATGATGTGTGCTTCATGTAGAATCTGTGCTGAATTAAAACCAAGATTCTTCCGTCCTGAAGAAGGAAGATTGATCAAAGCTACTCAACCTATGGAACGTTTGAGTATTGACTTCAAAGGGCCTTTACCATCCTCCTCTCAAAATGTTTGGAGTCACTGTGATGGACGTTTGTGTTGGGGTCATGTGTCTTGTGTTCTTTTTTTTTTTCTTTTTTTGTGTGACTGTTATGTAATTTCGTTCGGTACCTTGGTACCGAATGACAAATAAAGCTCTGTATTCTGTATTCTTGTCCATGCCCCATCCAAGCAAGTTCAAGCCATTTCGCCCCTCTAAACCTTTATGTCCCTCTAAACCTTTTCCCATCCACACACCTGTCCAAGGGTCTTTTAAAGACAGACATAAAATGCTGGAGTAACTCACCGGGACAGGTGGCAACTCTGGAGAGAAGGAATGGGTCGAGACCCTTCTTGCGACTGAGAGCCAGGGGGAGATTGAAACGAGATATGGAAGGGTCATGTTACAAAAGAGAATGTAAGATGTGAAAACGAGAGATCAAATCACACCACGATCAAGGCAATGTAGAATAGTTCATTGTTGGCTGAGGGGAAGGTGACAACGAGGCTTGCAAACAGTGACATTAATCAGGAGGACAGTGAAACTGGTCGGAGAACAAGGGTGGGGGAGGGACAGAGAGAGAGGGAAAGCAGGGGTTACTTGAAGTTAGGGAAATCAATATTCATACTGCTGGGTTCTAAGCTACCCCAAAAAAATATGAGGGTCTTTTAAAAGATTCAAGATTCAAGATTCAATTTATTGTCACATGTACCAATTAAGGTACAGTGAAATTTGAGTTACCATACAGCCATACTAAGTGAAAAACAACAAGACACACAGCCACATAAAATATAATTTAACCTGAACATCCACCACAGCGGATTCCACATTCCTCACTGTGATGGAAGGTAATAAAGTTCAAACATCTTCCTCTTTGTTCACCCGCGGTCGGGGCTGTTGAACGTCCACAGTCGCCGCTGCCGACTGTCCGAGGCCCTCGCGTCGGGGCGATCGAAACTCCCCCCGTCGGGACGATTGAAACTCTCTCCACGGCTTGGAGCTCCCGAGTCGGCCTGTTCTTACCAGAGACCGCGGGCTTCACGACGTTAAAGCCCACAGGCCCCGCGGTTGGAGCGCTCCACAGTCGATCCTAGGCAAAGGATCGCAAGCTCCACGATGTTAAAGTCCGCGCCGCGCCCGCGGCTTGAAGCGCCGGGCCGGTCTCCGGGGAAGGCCGCCAACTCCTCGACGTTAGGCCGCGGTGGGGACGGAGATACGACACGGAGAAAAATCACATCTCCATCGAGGTAAGAGATTGAAAAAAAGTTTCCCCCAATTCCCCCCACCCCCACATAAAACAAACCAAGGAACACTATGTTGCTGTTGTATCTGCTTCAACTACCTCCTCCAGCAGCTCATCCTGAAAAAGCTGCCCCTCAGGTTCCTACTAAATCTTGCCCCTATCACCTTAAACCTATGTCCTCTGGTTGCCAATTGCCCTCCCCAGGGTAAACGAGGCGCATTCACTCCATCGATTCCTCTCTTGACCTTATATACTTCTACAGGATCACCTCTTCATCCTCCCCTGCTCCAAGGAATAAAGTCCTTGCTTGCCCAGTCTCTCCTCACAGCTCAGGCCCATGAGTCCTGACCACATCCTCATAAATTGGCTTACGGCTGACTGGTTAGCACGCAACAAAAGCTTTTCACTGTACCTCGACACACGTGACGATAAACCAAACCGAACACAATAAATATGTAGGCAGATGCTGGTTTAAACTGGTTTTAAAATGTTCCCAATGTTGGGGGAGTCCAGAACCAGGGGCCACACAGTCTAAGAATAAAGGGGAGGCCATTTAAAACTGAGGTGAGAAAAAACATTTTCACCCAGAGAGTTGTGAATTTGTGGAATTCTCTGCCGCAGACGGGAGTGGAGGCCAATTCAAAGCTTGTGTTGCGTGCTAACCAGTCAGCGGAAAGACAACACATGATTACAATCGAGCCATTTACAGCTTTGCAGTTACATGATATGGGAGTTGTGAATCTGTGGAATTCTCTGCCTCAGAAGGCAGTGGAGGCCAATTCTCTGAATGCATTCAAGAGAGAGCTGGATTGAGCTCTTCAGGATAGTGGAGTCAGGGGGTATGGGGAGAAGGCAGGAACGGGGTACTGATTGAGAATGATCAGCCATGATCAAAATGAATAGCGGTGCTGGCTCAAAGGGCCAAATGGCCTCCTCCTGCACCTATTTTTCTATGTTTCTATGTTTCTAAACTGAAGATAGACACAAAAGCTGGAGTAACTCAGCGGGACAGGCAGCATCTCTGGAGAAAAGAAAGAGGTGAAGTTTCGGATTCGGAGGGTCGAGATGAAAAATAATAATAATAATAATAATAATAATATAATAATAATAATAATATTCATTTATTGTCGTTGCAACAAGTACAACGAAATTAAAAAATAGCAATCCTGACGGTGCGTAAAAACATATATGCAATAAATGCAAAACAAATAAATACCAATATATTAAATACAAAACTTTTAACAGTGTGACCTATTGCAGAAAGTAGTGTTCAGTTCTCGTATAGCCCTGGGGTAAAAACTGTTCTTGCGTCTGTTTGTTCGGGATTTGATCGACCTGAAACATCGACCAGAGGGCAGAAGAACAAAAGGGTCTCGACCCGAAACGTCGCCTATTCCTTTTCTCCAGAGAAGCTGCCTGACCCGCGGAGTTAAACTAAATAACTCCTCTGTGCACTATTCCCAGCTTAACATGTTGAAACATTTTCTCTTTACAGAGATATTTAACATATTTTTATTCTACTGTTTATTTTCTTGTGCAACCAAAATGATCAAGTAGACATTGAAAAAGATATATTCCAACCAATTTAAACCTTCTATAAAAACTATTCCCAGTTGTGGCACATGTGATACCAGTCTTGCCTCGGTACAAAATGGTCCTGGGTTTAGGCCAGTCGAGAGAGCTCATTTAGACTGGCTTCTCAGTTGAATACCATGGGAATGTTTCACTTGGATAATATGTCACATCAAAGCTCCCTTTAGTTTAGTTCAGTTTAATTTATTTAGTTTCGAGATACAGCACGGAAACAGGCCCTTCGGCCCACCAAGTCCGCAACGACCAGCGATCCCCGCACACTAACACTATCCTACACACACCAAGGACAACTTTTACATTTATACCAAGCCAATTAACCCACAAATCTGCACGTCTTTGGAGTGTGGGAGGAGACCGAAGATCTTGGAGAAAACTCACGCAGGTCACGGGGAGAACGTGCAAACTCCGTACAGACAGGGTTGCCAACTGTTCCATATTAGCCGGGACATCCCGTATTTTGGGCTAAATTGGTTTGTCCGCTATGGGACCGCCTTTGTCCCATATTAGGCCCAGGGGGTGCTGTAGACCCGGGGGCTGTAGGCCCCGACACTGTAGGCCCCGATGCTGTAGGCCCCAACACTGTAGGCCCCAACACTGTAGTCCCCGACGCTGTAGGCCCCATCACTAAAGGCCACGATGCTGTAGGCCCCGACACTGTAGGCCCCAACACTGTAGGCCCCGACGCTGTAGGCCCCAACACTGTAGGCCCCAACACTGTAGGCCCCAACACTGTAGGCCCCGATACTGTAGGCCCCGACAGTTTAGGTCCCGACACTCTAGGTTTTCGACATTTTAGCTTCTGACAGAGGCCCGGGGGCCGCCTAACGGAGGTCACGTGGGGCGCGGGGCTGTGACGTCACTTTGTCCAGTATTTGGGATAGTTGGCACCCCTAGCTAAGATGCAGAACAGAGCGAATGTCTGTGCCCTCTGCTTGCCATGCCTTTGTCCCACCTTAGAGGAGATGGGGAGAGAGTACAGAAACATCAGAGACCCAGAGCGGACACAGTTGAGTGCTGTGCCAACTACCATGGAGAGAAAGCTACAATAAGGAAAAGGAACGACTGCTCAATAATATTTAGATTGGTACTGAGAGTCATAGAGGTATGCAGCCTGGAAACAGGCCCATCAACAGCATCTACACTAGTCCCAAGAGAGGCACAAAAAGCTGGAGTAACTCAGCTCGGTCAGACAGCATCCCTGGGGAAATGGAATTGGTGACGCTTCGGCTCGAGACCCTTCTTCTGACCCGAAACTTCACCTGTTCCTTTTCTCCAGAGATGCTGTCTGACCCGCTGAGTTACTCCAGCTTTTTGTGTCTATCTTTGGTTCAAACCAGCATCTGCAGTTCCTTCTTTCACTAGTCCCACCTGCCTGCGTTTGGCTCGTATCCCTCTCAACCCATCCTATCAAAGTACCTGTCCAAATGTTTCGTAAACGCTCGTGTTTATGTTCTTTTCTCGTGTCCAAACGATGAGCCCTTGATGACTGCTACACCAAGCGAAACCTTTATTTCGCCATGATCAGTGACAAATTCCTTTTGGAAAAAGTCCTTTGACAATGCAATAGTGCCTTTGAGGACAATACTATAGACAATAGACAATAGACAATAGGTGCAGGAGTAGGCCATTCAGCCCTTCGAGCCAGCACCACCATTCAATGTGATCATGGCTGATCATTCTCAATCAGTACCCCGTTACTGCCTTCTCCCCATACCCCACTCAGAGCACACTGCACTCCGACAAAGCACCATCATTCAAAGGATATCTTGCACACAGCGATCAGTGGCTTCAGCACCATGAGAAGTGTACCTAATTAGCTTGCTGTTAAGAAAACAGTCCACTTAAAGCCAACATCAAATGTACATGTTTGTTCCTTTATCTGATCTTTGCAATGAGATTTTCACAAAACTACTTGCAGAGTATGTGAACGTAAAACAAAAAGTCCTGTTGTGAGAGATCCCAAAAGGAAAATGCAATTCTGGTGCTTAAATTGCACAAGAAGATAGTTTTTATCGAGTAAACATATTAGAATTCTGCAGCAATTATGCATGAAGTGAAGATGTTTCATTTCTGAGTGCCATTTAAGTGCCTTCAATTGAGAAAGATCAAATTCCACGCTGATTTAACACTTAAAATATATTTGCCAGCTACAATTTTCTTTTTATTGGGGGGTTTTTTTCTTGTTCACAGATAGATGTTGCAAGAACTATCATTTAAGATCCAGTCGCATTGGCAATATATGACATGTTTAGTTTAGTTTAGAGATACAGCGCGGAAACAGGCCCTTCGGCCCACCGGGTCCGCGCCGACCAGCGATCCCCGCACACTAACATTATCCTACACCCAATCGGGACAATTTTTACATTTACCAAGCCAATTAAGCCAAGATCTCGGAGAAAACCCACGCAGGTCACGGGGAGAACGTACAAACTCCGTACTGACAGCACCCAGTGGGCTGCGCCACCATGACTGCCCATGTTTTCTATTACTCTTTTTAACGATATACTCGTACAGTATGATGCTTCAGTGTGAGGTGTAATTAATTTTTCAAAGCAAAATTGTTAAATATTCATGAATCCCTTAAAACCGCTGCATTAAGAAGTTTGTACGTTCTCCCCGTGACCTGCGTGGGTTTTCTCCGAGATCTTCGGTTTCCTCCCACACTCCAAAGACGTACAGGTATGTAGGTTAATTGGCTGGGTAAAATGTAAAAATTGTCCCTAGTGGGTGTAGGATAGTGTTAATGTACGGGGTTCGCTGGGCGGCACGGACTTGGAGGGCCGAAAAGGCCTGTTTCCGGCTGTATATATATGATATGATATCTCTAAGACTAAACTAAACATGAGAAGTAAAACCCCTGTCCCACTTAGGCGATTGTTTAGGTGACTAGGCTGTCTCCACACGGTCGCTGGGGTGTCGCCCAGACGGTCGTGAGTCGTCTCCAGAGAGTCGTTGCCTTTTTCTGGTCGCCGCTGGATTTTGAAATGTTAAAAAAATTTTGGTGACTGTTGGTTTGACGCCAATGATCGTAGCTTGACGTCTCCTGACGTGGGCGCTGTCGTAGGTTGTCTCCAGGTGACGTAGGTTGTCGCCGGTGCTGACTTCGGTGAATTCCATTACCTCCGTCAACCGGCGACAGGTACCGGCGTCAAAACCGGAGACCAAAATGACGTGAATTGTCTTCAGTTGTCGCCGACACGGCCGTAGCTTGTCGCGGGTGGACGTAGGTTGACTTCGGTTATCGTAGGTTGCCGCCTGTGTGGTCGTAGGTTGTCGTAGGTGCGGTCGTAGGTGGACGTCCTAGTCGTGACGATTGGGTCGCCGGTTGTCGGTGGCTTGCCATAGCTTGACGTCGACGAGGTGGTTGGTTGTTGTAGCTTGCCGTAGACATTGTCTTGGGGGGGGTCCAGTCGCCGTTGTCTCGGCGACCTGCTACAACTATTGCAGTCGCCGGCAGTCGCCTAAAAAATCGCCCAAGTGGGACAGGCCCCTAAGACTTCTTCCACAATCCCACAAAAACAAATATAAAATGAGTGCTAAATAAAATCCCAGAGCAAATTCTGCTGCTGATTCTGTCATCATGGAACCAGTCAAGAGGTAAAAGCTTGAGCAAACAATTAAAACAGAACGCTTCATTAATCTTCATTGTCAATGGAAAAGTTCTGCTATATTAGTTGCAGCAATGGGTAGCAAGCTGCCTACATCTGAGATGCAGATTTACCTTGAAAAGTCAATTGGTAAAAAAACAACTTTCAAAATATGCAACATATCCTTTTATCTTTTTAGGATTAAGTAAATGTTTACATATCTCATGCATTGTTAACTATCTCTGTGCCTGGCAGAACGCTTCTGAAAGTGGTCATCAGGTCATAAGGAATGGGAGTAGAATCAGTAGGAAAAAAACTGCAGATGCTGGTTTAAAGAAAGAGGGGGTTAAAGATAGGAGCAATGAAGAGATGGTGACAGATATAGGAGCAGCACGGTGTCAGGACAAATCTTTTGTTTGTTTGTTTGTTTTTAACTGTAAAGTTGCACTGTAAAGCGTCTTTGAGTATCCTGAAAAGCGCTATATAAATTAAATGTATTATTATTATTAAATTAAAGGTAGACACAAAATACTGGACGGGTCAGGCAGCATCTCGGGAGAAAGTAATAAGTGACCCATTCCTTCTCTCCTGAGATGCTGCCTGAGCCGCTGACTTACTCCAGCATTTTGTGTCTACCTAGGAGTAGAATTGGGCCATTTGGCCCATCAAGACTACTTCACCATTTAATCATGGCTGATCTATCTCTCCCTCCTAACCCCATTCTCCTGCCTTCTTTTCACCCACATGTTTAGACCGTAATGTTGTATCCTTATTGTTTTGATGTGTTTATGGTTTATTCTTAATTGTTAACTGTATGTTTGTGCTGTCATTTGTGAGCGGAGCACCAAGGCACATTCGTTGTATATGCACATACTTGGCCAATAAACTTATTCATTCATTCATTCATTCATCCATTCTCCCCATAACGTCTGACACCCGTACAAATCAGGAGATGGGCTATTACTGTGTAGGAAGGAACTGCAGATGCTGTTTCCGCGCTATACCTCTAAAACAAAATAAAACTAAAAACTAAGTCAGAGATTACGCCAGCCCTCATCTCTCCCCTCAGCTGGGGATCCCACAACGCTGGTCTAAACAAGAGCAAGGCTGGCTGAATAAATATGTATCCTTCAAACAACAACTGTAAAGAAAAACACAAAATGCCGGAGCAACCCAGCGGGTCAGGCATCATTTCCCTGATGAGATACTGACCTGCTGAGTTACTCCAGCATTTGTGACTTACCTTAGTAAACCAGCGTCAGCAGTTCCTTGTCTTTACACCCGTAAATTGAAATTCGAGTATTATCATCATTTCTGTTTCTTGTGCATCTGGTGTTCACAGAGGGATGTCTTGTTTGCTACATGATAAATTTTCTATATAACAAGAAAGTAACTTGTGTGGGAAAGAACTGCAGATGCTGGTTTAAATCGAAGATGCACACAAAATGCTGGAGTAACTCAGGATGAAGAAAGTAACTTCATTAGCCATGTTAGAGAGTGGGTAGAAAGGAACTGCAGATGCTGGTTTATACCGACGATAGACACAAAGTGCTGGAGTAACTCAGCGGGTCAGGCAGCAACTCCGGAGAAAAAGGATGGGTGACGTTTCGAGTCAGAATGGAACGAGGGTTCCAACCCAAAACGTCACCCATCCTTTTTCTCCAGAGATGTGTCTATCTTCAATGTTAGAGATCTCTGCTAAACATTGCACGGTGGCGCAGCGGTAGAGTTGCTGCCTTACAGCGAATGCAGCGCCGGAGACCCGGGTTCGATCCCGACTATGGGTGCTGTCTGTACGGAGTTTGCACACTCTCCCCGTGATCTGCGTGGGTTTGCTCCGAGATCTTCGGTTTCCTCCCACACTCCAAAGACGTGCAGATTTATAGGTTAAATGGCTTGGTAAATGTAAAAATTGTCCCTAGTGGGTGTAGGATAGTGTTAGTGTGTGAGGATCGCTGGGCGGCGCGGACCCGGTGGGCCGAAAGGGCCTGTTTCCGCGCTGTATCTCTAAACTAAACTAAACTAAATTGCAATGTATAATGTCCAGATCTTCTATAGAGAGCATAGTGATTGGAACAGCCTCGTTCACCAACTTAAGCACCCAGGGATGAAGGAAACTAAAGAGTGGTGGACATTGCGGTCCATCACACGCTACTCAGCTCTTCACCATTGAATAGATCCATTGAGGCACTGCCTCAAAAAGGTAGCTGAATATCGTCGAAGACCGACATCACCCTGGCCTTTCTCATTTCGTTTATTTTAGTTTACAGATACAGAATGGTCTCACGGAGTCTGCACCGACCAGCGATCCCCGTACACTAGCACTATCCTACACACACTAGGGACAATTTACAATTTAACCAAGTCATTTAGCTCACGAACCTGCACGTCTTTGGAGTGTGGGAGGAAGCCGTAGCACCCGGAGAAAACCCACGCGGGTCACGGGGAGAAGGTACAAACTCCGTACAGACAGCGCCCGTGGTCAGGATGGAACCCGGGTCTCTGGCGCTGTGAGGCAGCGACTCTATACCTCTGCGTCACCAAGCCACCCCGATATTTGGCTTCTACGAGCAGGCGAATGTACAGGAGCCTGAAAACCATGACCACCAGGTTCAAAAACAGCTTCTTCCCTTGTAAGAAAATAACTGCAGATGCTGGTACAAATCGAAGGTATTTATTCACAAAATGCTGGAGTAACTCAGCCGGTCAGGCAGCATCTCAGGAGAGAAGGAATGGGCTACGTTTCGGGTCGAGACCCTTCTTCATACCTTTGAACACTGCACAACACCAACCTCAGCAACTGTGATCTTCCATAGACTCCGCCTTTTGTATGCACTGCAGACTTTGTTTTTATACTATTTGGTTGCCTAACATTACGATTGATAATTTATCGTATTATTGATTATTATATATTTATCCGTAAGTTGCTGTGTTTCAGGACCTGTTAAGCCAGGGAAAGTTCTCTTGACACAACTTTCTTGACAATATTTCAATTACATTTTCCATTCTTTAGGTAGTTACTTTCAAACCGAATACAAGATACTATATTTATAAATATTGTTTCTCCACCAAAATACAAATGTGATTTATAAAAAAATAGAAACATAGAAAATAGGTGCTGGTGGAGGCCATTTGGCCCTTCGAGCCAGCACCGCCATTCAATATGATCATAGCTGATCATCCACAATCAGTAACCCGTGCCTGCCTTCTCCCCATATCCCTTGATTCCGCTAGCCCCTAGAGCTCTATCTAACTCTCTTTTAAATTCATCCAGTGAATTGGCCTCCACTGCCCTCTGTGGCAGAGAATTCCACAAATTCACAACTCTCTGGGTGAAAAAGTTTTTTCTCACCTCAGTTTTAAATGGCCTCCCCTTGACTCCCCCAACATCGAAACATATAAGATTATTAAGGGGTTGGACACGTTAGAGGCAGGAAACATGTTCCCAATGTTGGGGGAGTCCAGAACAAGGGGCCACAGTTTAAGAATAAGGGGTAGGCCATTTAGAACGGAGATGAGGAAAAACTTTTTCAGTCAGAGAGTTGTGAATCCCTGGAATTCTCTGCCTCAGAAGGCAGTGGAGGCCAATTCTCTGAATGCATTCAAGAGAGAGCTAGATAGAGCTCTTAAGGATAGTGGAGTCAGGGGGTATGGGGAGAAGGCAGGAACGGGGGGGGGGGGGGGTACTGATTGAGAATGATCAGCCATGATCACATTGAATGGCGGTGCTGGCTCGAAGGGCCAAATGGCCTCCTTCTGCACCTATTGTCTATTGTCTATTGGGAACATTTTTTCCTGCACCTAGCTTGTCCAGTCCTTTTATAATATATGCAAAGTATTTTATGATAAAATGTGGAGGAAGGAATTGCAGATGCTGGTTTAAACCAAAGATAGATGCAAAAAGGTGGAGTAACTCAGCGGGGCAGGCAGCATCTCTGGAGAGAAGGAGTGGGTGACGTTTCAGGTCGAGACCCTTCTTCAGATTCTTTCAAGGTAACAGCTCTAAGATTAATTGCCTTAAGGTATTCACCCAAAAGCATAACTCTTTGACTAATCTCCTTGTCTTGCGCACAAGTAGCACTCGGGGGAGAAGATAGGAATGAGTGGGAGTCTCGCAGTCCTTCAGATAAATCCTGGCATTCACTGGGATCATGGACTCATCTGTACTTAATCTCAATCCGTCCGTCTTAGCAAAAATCTATTGGGCATGAATTTTAAATTATTAGTTTTAGTTTTTAGTTTTAGAGATTTTGTTTTAGGGATTTAGAGCGTAAACAGGCCCCTCGGCCCACCGAGTCCGCACGGGCCAGCGATCCCCGCACATTAGCATTGTGGACAATTAGGCGACAATTTTCACATTTATACCAAGCCAATTAACATACAAACCTGCACGTCTTGGTAGCGGGTCACGGGGAGAACGTACAAAGTCCGCACAGACAAAACCCACGCAGGTCACGGGGAGAACAGACAAAAAAATAATATATCCTTGTCTACTTATACAGACGGCACAGCCGTAAAGTTGCTACCTTACAGCGTTTACAGCGCCCGAGACCCGTCTCGGGCGCTGTAAGCGCTGTAAGGTAGCAACTTTACCGCTGTGCCGTCTGTATAAGTAGACAAGGATATATTATTTTTTTCTTGGGGGAGAGTTCTACTCTCAGTTTTGGGTCTGCCATTCTGCTTGACAAAATGTGTCCTCAAAATCACCCTGAATATCTTATAAGTGACTGTAGGGTCACGTTCCCCAGCCCAACACTCCCTCACTAGCGGAAGAAATATTCTTCTTATCTGCTTCCTCGTTTCCTTCCAAAATCCTTGAAATCCTCACTTAAAACCTTCCCTTAACCTTCCACATTCCAGGAGCAGATGACACGTCTCACACTAAAGAGCCTTCAGTGAACAACAAAGATTTAATTAAAGAAGCAGGAATTTAAAAAAAAGTTTCCACTACTTGACTTAGCTTTTCTTTCATCAAGATTAATGCTTAAGAGTTTCCTTGACAGCAACATTGGGTGTGGAGAGGATGTTTCCACGAGTGGGAGAGTCTCGGACAAGAGGTCATAGCCTCAGACTAAAAGGACGTACATTTAGAAAGGAGAAGAGGAGAAATTTCTTTAGTCAAGACGGTGGTGAATCTGTGTAATTCATTGCCACAGAGCACTGGCCAAGTCAATGGATATTTTTAAGGTGGAGATTGACAGGTTCTTGATTAGTACGGGTGTCAGGGGATGTGGAGAAGGCAGGAGAATGGGGTTGAGGGGGAAAGAAAGGTCAGCCATGATCGAATGGTGGAGTAGACATTAACGGGCGACCAGACAATGGTAGTGCAACGAGACCTGGGTGTCCTTGTTCAACAGTCACTGAAAGTAAGCATGCAGGTACAACAGGCAGTGAAGATAGCTAATGGCATGTTGGTCTTCATAACATGAGGAGTTGAGTATAGGATCAGAGTGGTCTTTCTGCAGTTGTACAGGGCCCTGGTGAGACCACACCTGGAGTATTGTGTGCAGTTTTGGTCTTCAAATTTGGGGAAGGACATTCTTGCTATTGAGGGAGTGCATCGTAGGTTCACGAGGTTAAATCTCGGGATGGCGGGACTGGCGTAGGTTGAAAGACTGGAGCGACCGGGCTTGGAATTTAGAAGGATGAGAGGGGATCTTATCGAAACATGTAAGATTATTAAGAGATTGGACACGCTAGAGGCAGGAAACATGTTCCCGATGTTGGGGGAGTGCAGAACCAGGGGCCACAGTTTAAGAATAAGGGGTAGGCCATTTAGAACGGAGATGAGGAAAAACCTTTTCACTCAGAGAGTTGTGAATATGTGGAATTCTCTGCCTCAGAGAGCAGTGGAGGCCAATTCCCTGGATGCTTTCAAGAGAGAGTTAGATAGAGCTCTTAAAGATAGCGGAGTCAAGGGATATGGGGAGAGGGCAGGAACGGGGCACTGATTGTGGATGATCAGTCATGATCATCATGAATGGCGGTGCTGGCTCAAAGGGCCAAATGGCCTCCTCCTGCACCTATTGTCTATTGACCTGATCCACATTCTCCTGCCTGCACTGCACTCACTCATTGTACACAAGCGTTTTGCCCTCTCCCGCTGTGAATGTTTCATTTCTTTAGGCAGTTCCAATACTTTATTGCGTGCATATCTCTTCATTCCCATTGCAAAACAGGACGTTTAGAATAGAGACAGAACAAGAAGCCACAAGGACCCCATGGGCAAATAAACACATTCCCCACAAAAATACGATTGAAATGTTTCTTTCGAAGCTTTGTGCACCCGTCAGTGCCTCAATAATGTGATTAATCACTACGCCTTTTGGTGCGTTTAATGTTCTGCGTCCTCTTCATTTCACAAAAAAACAGCATTGGACTGCTTTGACGTTGCCGTTTAGACTGATTAATCTTGTATTTAAACACTGATCCCTCTTCAACGTCGCAGGACGTGGCAGCACGTTGATAGAGTGGTACAGAAGGCGTTTGGGTTGCTTGTCTTCATCGTGCAGGGGGGCATTGAGCCCAGGAGTCAGGAACTCAAGTTGTGTGGCTTTATACGGCTTTGGTTTGGCTGCATTTTGCTCAGTGGATACAGATATCTGTTCGTCTCATTCCAGCAAGGGGTGAGAGGCTGTGGAGGGGGTGCAAAGGAGGGCCGAATGGCCTCCTCCTGCACCTATTGTCTATTGTCTATTGAGGTACACCAGAATGCTTAACGGGCTTACCCCCCCCCCCATATCAAAAATCGTCTAACCCACCACTCTATCTATAAGTCCCTCAGGTCGGCCGACTTGGGGCTACTCACTATCCCACGGTCTAGGCTTAAGCTCAGGGGTGACCGCGCTTTTGCGGTTGCAGCTCCTAGACTGTGGAACAGCATCCCTCTCCCCATCAGAACTGCCCCCCTCCATCGACTCCTTTAAGTCCAGGCTCAAAACCTATTTCTGCTCCCTAGCGTTTGAGGCCCTCTGAGGGGGCGCTGTGAACTGTTTATGTATGTGCTGTTATGTTTGTGTGCCATTGTATGTTCATTTCTTAGTACCTGAACTGATGTACAGCACTTTGGTCAACGTGGATTGTTTTTAATGTGCTATACAAATAAAATTGACTTGACTCGACTTGACTTGCTTAGGAGAAAAACTGCAGATGCTGGTTTAAATCGAAGGTATACCCAAAATGCTGGAGTACCTCAGCGGGTCAGGCAGCATCTCGGGAGAGAAGGAATGCGTGACGTTTCGGGTCGAGACACATTCCTTCTCTCCCGAGATGCTGCCTGACCCGCTGAGGTACTCCAGCATTTTGTGTACACCCTTTAGCAGAATGCTGCCTGGATCAGAGGGTATTACCTATCAAGAGAGATTGGAGAAACTGACCTTTCTGTCCTGGGCCTCATCCACTGTCATAGAGTGAGGCCAAACGCAAATTGGAGGAACAGCACCTCATATTTTGCTTGGGCATCTTACACCCCAGCGGTATGAATATTGATTTCTCTAACTTCAGGTAATCCTTGCTTTCCCTCTCTCTCCATCCCTCCCCCACCCTTGTTCTCCAACTAGTTTCACTGTCCTCCTGAATACATTTACTGTTTCTATGCCTCTTCCTTAGTTTAGTTTAGTTTAGTTTAGAGATACAACATGGAAACAGGCCTTTTCGGCCCACCGGGTCCGCGCCGACCTGCGATCCCCGCACATTAACACTATCCTATACCCACCAGGGACAATTTTTACATTTACCAAGCCAATTAACCTACAAACCTGCACGTCTTTGGAGTGTGGGAGGAAACTGGAGATCTCGGAGAAAACCCACGCAGGTCACGGGGAGAACGTACAAACTCCGTACAGACAGCACCCCTGGTCGGAATTGAACCCGGGTCTCCAGCACTACATTCGCTGTAAGGCAGCAACTCTACCGCTGCGCCACCGTGCCGCCATAATCCGTTCCTCTCAACCAACAATGAACCATCGCACATTTCCTTGATCACCATCTGTTTTGATCTGCCCTGTTCACACCTTGTATGTTCTTTGTACTCTTCCATATCTCTAGTTTCCCTCACCCCCGACTCTCAGCCCGAAGAAGGGTCTCGACCCGAAACGCCACCTATTCCTTCTCTCCAGAGATGCTGCCTGTCCCGCTGAGATACTCCAGCATTTTGTGTCTCTCTTCTCCTGCCTTCTCCCCATAACCTCTGACAACTGGTACTAATCAAAGTAATAAAAATGACATTCATAAATTACGTGATAAGTTGATAAAAATGTGAAAGGCTGGAGCGTACAGCTTTAAGGTGAGAGGTGCATAGTTTACAGGAGGTGTGTGCGGGGCAAGTCTCTGTGATGCAGAGGGTGGTGGGTGCCTGGAACGTGCTGCCAGGGGTGGTGGTGAAGGCAGATACAACAGTGACATTTAAGAGGCATTTAGATAGGCACATGGATATGCAGGAGATGGGGGACTCGGCGGGAGGGTGGGGGGCCGTGAACGAAGGTGGGGGGGGGGGCTGGCAGGGAGTGGGGGGTGGAGAGCAGATGGGACTGTTTGGTGAGCTTCAGTAATTTTGTTGGTGTCAGAACTTGTTGGCACTTGCGTACTGCCTGGGTGATGTCTGCTGCATGATTTTACTGGGTTGTGTGCAAAACAAAGTATTTCAATGAACCACACACAGTACATGTGACAATAAAGTATCATTGAATTGGAGGGATATGGGTAGGGTTGCCAACTGTCCCTTATTAGCCGGGACATCCCGTATTTTGGGCTAAATTGGTTTGTCCCACACGGGACTGCCCTTGTCCCGTATTAGGCCCGGACGGCATTGTAGGTCCGGACACTGTAGGCCCGGACAACGTAGCCCGGAAACCGTAGGCCCGGACACTGTAGGCCCCGACGCTGTAGGCCCGGGATACTGTAGGCCCGGACAGTGTAGGACCGGACACTGTAGGCCCGGACGGCATTGTAGGCCCGGACACTGTCGGCCCGGACACTGTAGGCCCGGACACTGTAGGCCCGGACACTGTAGGCCCGTACACTGTAGGCCCGGACACTGTATGCCCGGATACTGTATGCCCGGATACTGTAGGCCTGGACACTGTAGGCCTGGGGGCCGCTGTAGTCCCGGACAGTGTAGGTCTGGAGGCCCAGTTGCCGCCGAACGGAAGTTGCGTAGCAATCCGCCTCCCGGCCCGGGTGGCCGCCATTGGTGGAGCGGGAGCACGTGGCCACCGGCTGGGTGAGATTACGTGGGGCGCTGGTCGGTGACGTCACCTTTTGTCCCTTATTTGGGAGTGAGGAAGTTCTAACTGAGGAGCACAGTCTGAAGAAGGGTCTCGACCAGAAACCTCACCCATTACTTCTCTCCAGAGATGCTGCCACCCCCGCTGAGTTACTCCAGCATTTTGTGTCTATCATATCATATCATACCATATATATACAGCCGGAAACAGGCCTTTTCGGCCCACCAAGTCCGTGCCGCCCAGCGATCCCCGTACATTAACACTATCCTACACCCACTAGGGACAATTTTTACATTTACCCAGCCAATTAACCTACATACCTGTACGTCTTTGGAGTGTGGGAGGAAACCGAAGATCTCGGAGAAAACCCACGCAGTTCACGGGGAGAACGTACAAACTCCTTACAGTGCAGCACCCGTAGTCAGGATCGAACCTGAGTCTCTGGCGCTGCATTCGCTGTAAAGCAGCAACTCTACCGCTGCGCTACCGTGCTATCTCTGGATTAAACCAGCACCTGCAGTCCTTCCTACATATTATACCATGAATTCTGCTGGGAAAATAAACTTGTCCAATCTTTATATTAATCAGCAGCCTGTTTTTTTTTTAGACCGCTGTTTAAATGTGCAGGCAAAAAAAAAACAATAAAAGAAATGACTATCAATCACTAGACACCGCACTACAATGTGAGCAAAAGCTTAGGAATAAATTGCTACCATTAAAATTTGAAAAGCACTTTAACTGTTTCCAGCTGGAAAGCAAGAACTTACAGATCTGGCCAATATCAAAGAAAAATTCCATTATTTTCAAAAAGTCATTCGGCATTTCAGAATGAAGGATTTCACTTAATATTTTAACCACTTGGAACCATTTTAATTGATTCCGTACTCACGAGTCGGGGATAAATACACAAATAGAGGTTTATCCCGTAAACCTTCACCCATAGATGTGGAAAGGAATGCAGCAAAAAACAAAGGCACTTAGTTCCATGTGAGTCGCGAGTCAACAGTCAAGAATGTTTTATTGTCAGATGTCCCAGATAGAACAATGAAACTCTTACTTGCAGCAGCACAACACAATATGTAAACATGGTTCACTGTAAACAATATAATAAACAAGAGAAAAAAAAAGTTCAGTGTGTGTATATGTACACACACTCACAAATACACACATACACAAATACACACACATATATACATCGATATGTACACACACTCACAAATACACACACATATATATATATACACCGATCAGCCAAAACATTATGACCACCTGCCTAATATGCTGTTGGTCCTCCGTGTGCAGCCCCATACGCAGCAGCACTGTGTATTGTGACCCATTCCTCCCGTAACCACCATTGAAATTTTCTGTGACTTGTGCCACAGTCGACCTTCTGTCGGTTCGGACCAGACGGGATAGCCTTCGTTGCCCTCGCGCTTTGATGAGCCTTGGGCGCCCAACACCCTGTCTGTCGCCGGTTTGTGGTTTGTCCCTCCTCGGACCACTGTCGGTAGGTACTCACCACTGCTGACCGGGAGCACCCCACAAGCCTTGCCGTTTCAGAGATGCTCTGACCCAGTCGTCTGGCCATAACAATTTGGCCCTTGTCAAAGTCGCTCAGGTCTTTACTCCTGCCCATTTCTCCTGCATCCAACACATCAACTTCAAGAACTGACTGTTCATTTGCTGCCTAATATATCCCACCCCTTGACAGGTGCCATTGTAACAAGATAATCAATGTTATTCACTTCGCCTGTTTTGGCTGATCGGTGTGTGTGTGTATATATATATCAGTCTGAAGAAGGGTCTCGACCCGAAACGTCACCCATTCCTTCTCTCCCGAGATGCTGCCTGACCTGCTGAGTTACTCCAGCATTTTGTGAATAAATCGATTTGTACCAGCATCTGCAGTTATTTTCTTATATATATATATATATACATATATATACATACACATGCACACATACGTACACACAAAAAACAAACAATAATAATAATAATAATAATAATATTCATTTATTGTCATTGCAACGAGTACAACGAAATTAAAAAACAGCCAATCCTGACGGTGCGTACAAACATATATGCAATAAATGCAAAAACAAATAAATACATAAATACAATTAAATTAAGTACAAGATTTTTTAACGGTGTTGCCTAGTGCACAGGTAGTGTTCAGTTCTCGTATGGCCCTGGGGTAAAAACTGTTCTTAAGTCTGTTTGTTCGGGATTTGATTGACCTGAAACGTCGACCAGAGGGCAGATGAACAAACAGACGGTGGCCGGGGTGGGATGGATCTTTTATTATTTTGCCTGCTCTACTGAGGCAGCGCAGGCTGAACAGGTGCTCCAGGGAGGGCAGTGAGCAGCCGATGATTTTCTGGGCCGTCGTGATGACCCTCTGAAGGGCCTTCCTGTCCTTTTCTGAGCAGCTGGCATACCATGTGGTTATACAGTATGCCAGCACACTCTCGATGGAGCAGCGATAGAAGGACAACATGAGCTTCTCCTGCAGGTTGGTTTTCCTGAGGATCCTCAGGAAGTGGAGTCTCTGCTGTGCCTTCTTTACTGTGGTGATGGTGTTGCAATAATAAAAATAATAGTCTATGTAGTACAGAGCTTATTTGAGGTTGTAGTGTTTAAATGCCTGATGGCTGTAGGGAAGAAGCTGTTCCTGAACCTGGGCGTTACAGTTTTCAGGCTCCTGTACCTTCTTTCCGAAGGCAGAGGTGAGATGCATGCATGGCCAGGGTGGTGTGGGTCTCTGATGATGCTGGCTGCCTTTTTGAGGCAGCGACTCCAGTAAATATATAACCAGCAAAGATAGAAACCAAAGGTGGACACGAAAAGGGTGGAGTCACTTCTTCAGACCACACTGCACCCATTAAATTTGAGATTGACTTTAATTTTTTTTAAAGATATGGCTGTCTCCAGGAAAGAGCCCGAATCTAATGTTTAATTGCGAACAGATTACCAGAACCAGTGCTTTTTATTTCTCGGCAAAAAAGTGCTGATGCGCACATTATTGCATGCTGTTGGGGTCTGTGATGGATTGTCGGCCTATAAACTGCATAAGCCAGCAGAGGGCCTTAATTTGTTTCATTAATATTTTATTTTTTAAACGTTAGCAATCTTCTTGTGATATCAAAAATTCTAAAAATGTGAAAACCTAGTTGTTAACTTGATGGAAGTGCCGTTCTGCTACACCAGTAGATACGGGCACAGAAAACATTCTGAGCACAACACATAACATACATGCTTTCTGTTATAAGTAAGGATGTGTGGGAAGGAACTGGAGATGCTGGTTTAAACCGAAAGGGGAAATAAGGGATATCGACAGTGATGTAGAGAGATATAGAACGCATGAATGAAAGATATGCACAAAAGTGACGATGATAAAGGAAACAGGCCATTGCTAGCTGGGGACTAGGTGAAAATGAGTTACAGACAACGAAACTCACCAGGACGACATGGAAACTAGTACAACGGCCCGGGTGGGGGAGGAACGGAGAGAGAGAGAGCGGGGATGCAAGGGTGAAATCAATATTCATACCTGTGTAGGAAAAAAACTGCAGATGCTGGTTAAAATCGAAGGTAGACACACGATGTTGGAGTAACTCAGCTGGTCATGCAGCATCTCGGGAGAGAAGGAATGGGTGACATTTCGGGTTGAGACCCTTCTTCAAACTGATGTCAGGGGAGGGGGCGATCCTGCCAACCCATCTACACTAGTCCTACCTGCCTGCGATTGGCCCATATCCTTCTAAAACCTTCCTATCCATGTACGTGTGTAAACGTCTTTTAAATGTAGTGATACTACTTGCCTCAACTACCTCCTCCATTCCACATCATATCATCATATATATACAGCCGGAAACAGGCCTTTTCGGCCCTCCAAGTCCGTGCCGCCCAGCGATCCCCGTACATTAACACTATCCTACACCCACTAGGGACAATTTTTACATTGACCCAGCCAATTAACCTACATACCTGTACGTCTTTGGAGTGTGGGAGGAAACCGAAGATCTCGGAGAAAACCCACGCAGGTCACGGGGAGAACGTACAAACTCCTTACAGTGCAGCACCCGTAGTCAGGATCGAACCTGAGTCTCCGGCGCTGCATTCGCTGTAAAGCAGCAACTCTACCGCTGCGCTACCGTGCTGCCCAACCTAACCAACCACCCTTTGTGTGAAAACCTTGCCCCTCAGGTTTCTATTAAACCCTCAAACCTATGTTTTTTTGATTCCTCTACTCTGATTCCTATTACCCCGGTGATTTTATACACCTCTCTGATCACCCCACACCCCTCACCCCTCTCGTATTAGGAAGCCATGAACATTGGAAGCAAATCCCCTGAAAACTCCACTTAATCGTGCAGTCTGAAGAAGGGTCTCGACCCGAAACGTCACCCATTCCTTCTCTCCTGAGATGCTGCCTGACCTGCTGAGTTACTCCAGCATTTTGTGAATAAATACCTTCGATTTGTACCAGCATCTGCAGTTATTTTCCTACACTTAATCTTCCAGCAATCGCCACCTTGAATAATCCAGAAAAAATCCTCCATTTGGACTACAGATTTTCCAAGTTTAATGAAAACAATCATCCCCAACATTTACTTTTTTGCCATAGTGGGATTACTAATAATTTCACTTTAATTTCACCTCAACTACACTTTGAAAAAAATGCATTTAAAGAATTAACATTCATGCATTTTGATTGAGAGACATAGAAAAATAGGTGCAGGAGGAGGCCATTTGGCCCTTCGAGCCAGCACCGCCATTCATTGTGATCATGGCTGATCATCCACAATCAGTAACCCGTGCCTGCCTTCTCCCCATATCCCTTGATTCCGCTAGCCCCTAGAGTATCTAACTCGATTTGTGTAATGTTGCTTTGCATTGTGGTGGATATTTGTTGTTGCTTCTATCGACAGTTAAATAACATATAACTTCTGCTTTTGATACCTTTTGGGAAAAGAATGGAGGACCGGCGTGGGGAAACCTCCAAGAGCTAAGGGAGACCACAAATAGAATGTGTTCAAAATGGTTTGTGTTAAAATGGAATACTTGGTAGCTTTGTCGGCGCCCTTTATGTGGCCACTCTTTGCATACCTTGGGTGTGCATAACATAGAATATCACTGTGACCTGTCACATGTGACAATAAAGTATAAAGAATCATTTCATTCATTTATTCATTCATTCATTCATTCATTCATTCTCAAGATATTGTTTTACATCATTTCACCAACACTATTTAACATACAGTTAAAGGACTTCTTTGGTCTGATTTTTCAGACTAAATAGTATTTTTGAGACTAAATTGATTCATAGACCTAAAACAAAGATGGTAATGCTCTAAGTTCCACCCCCACACTCCCCAGCAACTTCCTGGGGAATGTGGGGGTGGAATTTAGTGCATTACCATTTTTAATGGTAATTAAACGCTTAATTTCTTATCGCTCATCAGTTTCTGCTTAATGAACAAGGTTCATAGCCTATATAAAACAGTGAAATAATTGAACATTTGCAAAAAAGGTTACCGAGAGCAGTTGTTATTGGAGGAACTTGCAGGAACAGCATCTCTTATTTCACTTGGGCAACTTACAACCCAGTGGCATGAATATTGATTTCTCTAACTTCAAGTAACCAGCCAGCATCATCAGAGACCCACACCACCCTGGCCACGCTCTCATTTCACCCCTGCCATCGGGAAAAAGGTACAGGAGCCTGAAAACTGTAATGTCCAGGTTCAGGAACAGGTTCTTCCCTACAGCCATCAGGCTGTTAAACACTACAACCTCAAATAAGCTCTGAACTACAATAGACTTATTATTATTATTATTATTATTATTATTATTATTATTATTATTATTATTATTATTATTATTATTATTATTATTATTATTATTATTATTATTATTATTATTATTATTATTATTATTATTAAATTCAAACTCAAAGGATTTGAGTTTAGGAGCAGGGAGGTTCTACTGCAGTTGTACAGGGCATTGGTGAGACCGCACCTGGAGTATTGTGTGCAGTTTTGGTCTCCTAATCTGAGGAAAGACGTTCTTGCCTTAGAGGGAGTACAGAGAAGGTTCACCAGATTGATCCCTGGGATGGCGGGACTTTCATATGAAGAAAGACTGGATAGACTAGGCTTGTACTCGCTGGAATTTAGAAGACTGAGGGGGGATCTTATAGAAACATATAAAATTCTTAAGGGGTTGGAGAGGCTAGATGCGGGAAGATTGTTCCCGATGTTGGGGGAGTCCAGAACCAGGGGTCACAGCTTAAGGATAAGGGGGAAGTCTTTTAGGACCGAGAAGAGAAAATATTTCTTCACACAGAGAGTGGTGAGTCTGTGGAATTCTCTGCCACAGAAGGTAGTTGAGGCCAGTTCATTGGCTATATTTAAGAGGGAGTTAGATGTGGCCCTTGTGGCTAAAGGGATCAGGGGGTATGGAGAGAAGGCAGGTACGGGTTACTGAGCTGGATGATCAGCCATGATCATATTGAATGGCGGTGCAGGCTCGAAGGGCCGAATGGCCTACTCCTGCACCTATTTTCTATGTTTCTATGTTATTGTTATTATTATTATTATTATTATTATTATTATTATTATTATTATTATTATTATTATTATTATTATTATTATTATTATTATTATTATTATTATTATTATTATTATTATTATTATTATTATTAATTTACAGTGTACTATGTTTATATATTGTGTTGTGCTGCAGCAAGTAAGAATTTCATTGTTCTATCTGGGACATCTGACAATATAACACTCTTGATTTTTGGCTTGACTCTATCTATCTTGGCATCTTGCCAAGATGGTCTTCTCTGGTGCATCTCGGCAGACCACCCACTGAAACCCAAACCAGAGAAGATTTACCTCCATAGTAGCACGAACCAGCTGGCTACCAACTTAACACCAGCCACAAACTCGAGTTCATCCTGAACCCTGTCCACAAACCAACTGTGCAGTTGCAATTCATGCAGTGGCCATCTGTTTACTGGTCGACATTGACTCCCCAAACCAGCAAAGCCTCATGTTTAAAACTCTCGTCCCTATTTTCAAATCTCTCCATTCCCTCACCTTGCCTGATCTCTGTGTGTACCTCGGCTCCAAAGGCCTTCATGCCATCTGGACTCCTCCACAGACCAGGACCGGCGGAGACAGTCTGGCCCAAAGCAGCTCCTTCACTGTATACTTCCAAATTTGTTTTCTTGTTTTTCTGAACGTTGAGACCAAGTAAATAGAAATTTAGTATTACAATTATGCTAAACTAAGACTAGATGATAAAATTATATCACCAAACTTTACCAGACACAAACAAAACACACACACAAAGTGCTGGAGTAACTGTTAACAGCCTGGTAAAGTTGAAGAAGGGTCCCAACCCGTTATGTAGACATAAAATGCTGGAGTAACCCAGCAGGTCAGGCAGCATCTCTGGAGAACATGGATAGGTGACGTTTCACAGTGTGCTGGAGTAACTCAGCGGGTGAGGCAGCATCTCTGGAGAACATGGATAGGTGACGTTTCACAGAGTGCTGGAATAACTCAGCGGGTCAGGCAGCATCTCTGGAGAACATGGATAGGTGACGTTTCACAGAGTGCTGGAGTAACTCAGCGGGTCAGGCAGCATCTCTGGAGAACATGGATAGGTGACGTTTCACAGAGTGCTGGAGTAACTCAGGCAGCATCTGTGGAGAACATGGATAGGTGACGTTTCACAGAGTGCTGGAGTAACACAGCAGGTCAGGCAGCATCTCTGGAGAGCACGGATAGGTGACGTTTCACAGAATGCTGGAGTACCTCAGCGGGTCAGGCAGCATCTCTGGTGAACATGGATAGGTGACATTACGCGTTGGGATATCGGTTCAGTCTGAAGAAGGGTCTCGACCCGAAAAGTCACCCATTCCTTCTTTCCCGAGATACTGCCTGACCCGCTGGGTTACTCCAGCATTTTGTGTCTACATTACGGGTTGGGACCCTTCTTCAACTTTACCAGGCTGTAACAGAGTAATTTACAAGATATTTTCACAGCTATGTGGATAGGAAAGGCTGAGAGTGCTATGGGCCAAACATGGGCCAATGTGATGAACTTAGATGTGGCAACTTGGTCGGCGTGGACGAGTTAGGCTGAAGGGCCTGTAGCCGTTTAGTTCAGTTTATTGTCACATGCACCGAGGTACAGTGAAATGCTTTTTTGTTGCGTGCTGACCAGTCAGCGGAAAGACTATATACGATTACAATCAAGCCATCCACAGTGTACATAGAAACATGAAAAAAATAGGTGCAGGAGTAGGCCATTCGGCCCTTCGAGCCAGCACCGCCATTCAACATGATCACGATTGATCATCCACAATCAGTACGCCGTTCCTGCTTTCTCCCCATATCCCTTGATTCCGAAAGTCCTAAGAGCTATATCCAACTCTCTCTTGAGTGCGCGGATGTACAGTTTCCGAGGTGGATGACTATGCGACGAATTACTTAAGTTAAAAGCACAAGACAACTAAAACAAATACTGAAGGTAGACACAAAAAGCTGGAGTAACTCTGCCGAACATACCACTGGTGTGCTGGACACTTTAATTCCCCTTCCCATTCCCACACTGACCTTTCTGTCCTCGGTCTCCTCCATTGTCAGAGTGAGGCTAAACGCTAATTGGAGGAACAGCATCTCATATTTCGCTTGGGCAGCTTGCAGCCCAGTGGTGTGAATATTAATTTCTCTCACTTCAAGTAGCCCCGGCATTCCATCTCTCTCCATCCCTCCCCACCCAAGTCGCACTAGCATCTCATTTTCATCGTACAAACAGCTGACAATGGCCTGTTTCCTTTATCATCGTTATTTTTCTGCAGGTAGACACAAAATGCTGGAGTAACTCAGCGGGTCAGGGAGCATCTCTGGAGAGAAGGAATGGGTGATGTTTCGGGTCGAGACCATTCTTCAGACTTTTTTTGCATATCTTTCATTTATTGTTCTTTATCTCTCCACATCGCTGTCTATATCTCTCGTTTCCCTTATCCCTAACCAGTCTGAAGAAGGGTCTCGACCCGAAACGTCGCCCAGTTATTCCTTCTCTCCAGAGATGCTCTCTGTCCCGCTGAGTTACTCCAGCTTCTTGTGTCTATCTTCGATTTAAACCAGTGCCTACAGTTCACTTCTGAGCCATAAAACAAATACTGGGCTGTGATAAGCATGTTCACTCTTGAAAGCATCATTCCCAGTAATTAACGACCTCGTCATTTGCTGATGAGACCTTTCGCTGTGCGTGTTAGTCGGCAGTGGTGTCACTAAATTCGCTCTCAGGTTTACATTACGGTCCCCTGGCACAAATCTTAACGCGGAACATGGGAATTATCCCCGGTATCAATGTCAGGATTGCTTTCCATCAACATTCAACATCATTAAAAAAACAGCTTGGTCATTATCACCTTATTCTTTGAGGGAACTTGCACTGTACTAATTGGGTGCTGTGTTTCCTACATTATACAACAATGATTACACTTCGAAAGTACTTCATTACCTTAAATCCACTTTGTGATATACTGATGCTGTGTAAGTGACGGAATAAATATAAGGTATCACAAAATGCTGGAGTAACTCAGCGGGTCAGGCAGCATCTCAGGAGAGAAGGAATGGGTGACATTTCAGGTTGAGACCCTTCTTCAGACCCACTTTGTCTGAATAGACAATAGACAATAGACAATAGGTGCAAGAGGAGGCCCTTCGGCCCTTCGAGCCAGCACCGCCATTCAATGTGATCATGGCTCATCATTCTCAATCAGTACCCCGTTCCTGCCTTCTCCCCATACCCCCTGACTCCGCTATCCTTAAGAGCTCTATCCAGCTCTCTCTTGAGTAACTCAGTGGGTCAGACCCGAGAAGAAGAAGGGTCTCGACCCGAAACGTCACCCATTCCTTCTCTCCAGAGATGCTGCCTGACCCTCTGAGTTACTCCAGCATTTTGTGTCTACCTTTGAATTAATACATGCACATATAAATACACTTCAGTCTGAAGAAGGGTCTCGACCCGAAACGTCACCCATTCCTTCTCTCCTGAGATGCTGCCTGACCCGCTGAGTTACCCCAGCATTTTGTGATACCTTCAATTTGTACCAGCATCTGCAGTTATTATTCCTATATAAATATAAGGCTTTCTTTACTTTGTCTTTTAGACACTCTGTTGCGTTGAAGGAAAATAAAACTGAAAAGCTCAAACAGAGATTTTAATTAAGTTTCTTCAATAGTTTTATCTTCTTTTTGAAAATGTCAGCCTGCAATGATTTCAAGTCTTTAATCTCAACTCGTGTTTTAAATGATAATTATAAACTATTTGAACTCAAGTCCTCACAGTTTAGGATGTTATCTTATCTCATTGATTGAAGTACAGTCTTATGACTGGAGGCAAGATGAATAAAGATTCCTTTTGCCGATTTTGGCTGCGTTGCTTGGAGAAGTGGTGGAAATGGAATCCATTTTAATTCATATAGGATTCAACTTTTCAAACGGGTTCAAAAGGTGATTAGAAAAATTACCGGAAGGAAAGGAAAATTGTAGGACTCCGACAAAGAGTAGGGGAGTGAAAAATGGATCGTTTGATCAAACTGCGGGTTTAATGGGCTCATTTTGTGCTGTATCGATTCAAGATTCGAATCTTTTCTCACACACTTTTAGTGGGTAGGAAGGAACTGCAGATGCCGGTTTACACCGAAGATAGACACAAAATGACAACAATGGCAATGAATACGTTTATTAGCCAAGTATGTGCATATACAAGGAATGTGCCTTGGTGCTCTGCTCACAAATGACAACAAATACATATAGTTAACAATTAAGAATAAAGCATAAACACATCAAAACAATAGGATACAACATTACGGTCTAAACATGTGGGTGAAAATAAACCAGAGCAAAAAAGAAACTACAGACTTTGGTTATTGAGTAGAACTACTACACGTGGAAAAAGCTGTGTTTATGTCTGGCTGTGGCTGCTTTGACAGTCCGGAGTCGCCTTCCAGAGGGAAGTGCTTCAAAGAGTTTGTGGCCAGGGTGAGAAGGGTCAGAGATGATCTTGCCCGCTCGCTTCCTGGCCCTGGATGTTGGAGTAACTCAGTGTTGTCAGGCAGCATCTCTGGAGAGAAGGAACGGGTGACGTTTTGGGTCGAGACCCTTTTTCAGACTGAGGGTCAGGGGAGAGGGAGACTGGAGATATGGAAGGGGAAGGTGTGAAAACGACAGATCAAAGCAGTCGATGCTAAGGAAATGTACAATGGTTCATTGTTAGCTGAGGGGAAGGTGACAATGCGGCGTACAATCAGTAAAATTAATCAGAAGGACCGTGAATCTATTCAGAGAACTAGGGTGGGGGAGGGACGGAGAGAGAGGAAAAGCAAGAGTTATTGAAGTTAGAGAAATCAGTACCATTGGGTTATAAGCGGCCCAAGCAAAATATGAGGTGCTGTTCCTCCAATCTGGGTTTGGTCTCACTCTTTTAGTGGGAAGTATACAAGTCCCCATATGCATTGATGGACTCTCCTTGGCATTATTCAACATGTGACGATTTAATATAGTTTAATTTAAAGAAACAGGCCGATCGGCCCACCGGGCCCGCGCCGACCAACGATCCCCGCACATTAACACTATCCGACACCCACTGGGGCAATTTTTTACATTTACCAAACCAATTAACCTACAAACCTGCATGTCTTTGTAGTGTGTGAGGAAACCGAAGGTCTCGGAGAAAACCCACGCGGGTCACGGGGAGAAGGTACAAATTCCGTAAAGACGGCACCCGTAGTCGGGATCGAACCCGGGTCTCCGGCGCTACATTCGCTGTAAGGCAGCAACTCCATCGCTGCGCCACCGTGCCATTACCCAGCGGGTCAAGCAACATCTCTGGAGGACTCGGATAGGTGACGTTTTGGGTCGGGGCCCTTCTTCAGACCAATTGGGGGCGATGGTGGGAGGAAGCTGGGACGAAGGCTGGCAAGTGATAGCTGGATACAGGTGGCGATGGCTTTTGATAGTCATATCTTTGGACAAAGGCCAGAGGTGAAAAGTGAAAGAGTTGTGTTGCGTGCTATCCAGGCACGTCTTATCATCCACGGTGCCTATAATACCAATCACACCACACCACACACTACGATCGGCTGTAAAGCAATCCACAACAAAAACTTCCTCCCTTACAAATCACAGATCGTATCATTCTCCCGGACCGGACCACCCATATTGAAGCAACGACCAAGAAATCACACCAACGCCTCCACTGTCTTAGAAGGCTTAGGAAGTTCGGCATGTCCCCTGCAACTCTCACCAACTTCTACAGATGCACCATCGAAAGCATTTCATCAGGATGCACCACAGCTCGGTTTGGGAACAGCTCCATCCAAGACCACAAGAAATTGCAGCGAATTGTGGACGCAGCCCAGACCATCACACAAACCAACCTCCCTTCCACTGACTCCATCTACACCTCACGCTGCCTCGGCAAGGCCAGCAGCATAATCAAGGACCAGTCTCACCCCGGCCACTCCCTCTTCTCCCCTCTCCCATCGGGCAAAAGGTACAGAAGTGTGAAAACGCACACCCCCAGATTCAGGGACACTTTCTTCCCAGCTGTTATCAGACAACTGAACCATCCCACCACAACTATCCCAGCCATTGCTCCTCCATTAATGGCAGCGTCCGGCAGAATTTCAGCAATGCTAAACTACTATCTACCTCATTGGTGACCCTCGCACTATCCTCGATCTCTTTGCTAGCTTTAACCTTGCACTAAACGTTATTCCGTTATCATGTATCTGTACACTGTAAATGGCTCAATCGTAATCATGTATTTTCTTTTCGCTGACTGGATAGCACGCAACAAAAGCTTTTCACTGCACCTCGGTACACGTGACAATAAACTAAATTGAACTGAACTGCTCTCTGACAAAACGTAGGAGCTGAGAACAGAATAATTAATGAAAAGATTTAGAGAAAGAAAAATATCTCCAAATCCGATCCATCCACAAATAGTAGCAAGGATGATTGGGTTCAATAATATAAAGGGTGGATCTATACACACCGATCAGCCAAAACATTATGACCACTGACAGGTGAAGTGAATAACATTGATTATCTTGTTACAATGGCACCTGTCAAGGGGTGGGATATATTAGGCAGCAAGTGAACAGTCAGTTCTTGAAGTTGATGTGTTGGATGCAGGAGAAATGGACAGGAGTAAAGACCTGAGCGACTTTGACAAGGGCCAAATTGTTATGGCCAGACGACTGGGTCAGAGCATCTCTGAAACGGCAAGGCTTGTGGGGTGCTCCCGGTTAACAGTGGTGAGTACCTACCGACAGTGGTCCGAGGAGGGACAAACCAAACCGGCGACAGACAGGGTGTTGGGCGCCCAAGGCTCATCGATGCTCGAGGGCAACAAAGCTATCCCGTCTGGTCCGAACCGACAGAAGGTCGACTGTGGCACAAGTCACAGAAAATTTTAATGATGGTCACGGGAGGAATGTGTCACAATACACAGTGCATCGCACCCTGCTGCGTATGGGGCTGCACACGGAGGACCAACAGCATATTAAGCAGGTAGTATACGAAAATAACTGCAGATGCTGGTACAAATCGATTTATTCACAAAATGCTGGAGTAACTCAGCAGGTCAGGCAGCATCTCGGGAGAGAAGGAATGGGTGACGTTTCGGGTCGAGACCCTTCTTCAGAGAAGAAGGGTCTGAAGAAGGGTCTCGACCCGAAACATCACCCATTCCTTCTCTCCCGTGATGCTGCCTGACCTGCTGAGTTACTCCAGAATTTTGTGAATTAAGCAGGTAGTCATGTGTAGGAAAATAACTGCAGATGCTGGTACAAATCGAAGGTATCACAAAATGCTGGAGTAACTCAGCAGGTCAGGCAGCATCTCTGGAGAGAAGGAACACCCATTCCTTCTCTCCAGAGATGCTGCCTGACCTGCTGAGTTACTCCAGCATTTTGTGAGGCAGGTGGTCATAATGTTTTGGCTCATAAGTGTAGATTTCTTATTTGATAAGTATCTCATTTAGCAACTATTCACTGGGGGCGGCAAAATCTAGTAGATGCTGAATGATCTGTACCTGCAGCAGAATCCCTCAGAGAATAGAGCTTAAAATGCTATGTCAAATGTTTTACACGGATGGTAATGTATAATTGAGATATAGATTGTAATGAGGACATTGATGTGAGTCTCTGACACTGTAATCATTAATGCAGGATGACATTTTTAATCCTTCAAGCACAGTCACGTGTTAGTTTTGTTAGGTACTCTTAAAGATAGCGGAGTCAGGGGGTATGGCGAGAAGGCAGGAACAGGGTACTGATTGTGGATGATCAGCCGTGATCACAGTGAATGGCGGTGCTGGCTCGAAGGACCGAATGGCCTCCTCCTGCACCTATTGTCTACTGTTCCCTTCATGAAAAAGGCGGCACAGTGGCATGGCTGGTAGAGCTGCTGTTGCCTCAAAGCGCCAGAGACCTGGGTTTGATCCTGCTGACCTCAGGTGCTGTCTGTGTGGAGTTTGAAGGTTCTCCCCGTGACTGTGAGTGTTTCCTCTTGGTGCTCCGGTCTCCCCCTACATCCCGAGGATGTGCGGGTTTGTAGGTTTAATCGTAAATTCCCTCTGGTGTCTCGGGAGCGCATGACAAAGTGGGATAACATGGAGCTGCTGTGAACGGGTGATCGATGGTCTCGGCGCGGACTCGGTGGGCAGAAGCGCCTCTTTCCGTACTGTGTCTCTAAATTAAACTAAATTAAACTAAACTAAGACAGTGTCATTAAATTGTACTACAATTGCCAGAGTGACAGATGGAAACATTGGAAAGGAAATCGAGATACATCAGTGGGTTTAAAAGACTCGAAACGAACAAGAAAATGGAGTGTGGACAGAAAATGCTGGAGTAACTCTGCGTGTCAGGCAGCATCTCGAGAGAGAAAGAATGGGTGACGTTTTGGGTCTCGACCCAAAACGTCACCCATTCCTTCTCTCTCGAGATGCTGTCTGACCTGCTGAGTTACTCCAGCATTTTCTGTCCACCTTCGATTTAAACCAGCATCTGCAGTTTTTTTCCTACAGAAAATGGAGTGGGTATATTTTGTCTTCAAGAATATTGATTGATGAGCAGTTTGAATGAAGGTAGAGAATCATATGTCCATGTTTCGCGGTTCCACGTTTCAAGGCCAGTTTATTGTCACATGTACCAATTAATGTTTGCATATGGAATATGCATTTGCATTTGGGGCGGCACGGTAGCACAGCGGTAGAGTTGCTGCTTTACAGCGAATGCAGCGCCGGAGACTCAGGTTCGATCCTGACTACGGGTGCTGCACTGTAAGGAGTTTGTACGTTCTCCCCGTGACCTGCGTGGGTTTACTCCGAGATCTTCGGTTTCCTCCCACACTCCAAAGACGTACAGGTATGTAGGTTAATTGGCTGGGTAAATGTAAAAATTGTCCCTAGTGGGTGTAGGATAATGTTAATGTACGGGGATCACTGGGCGGCACGGACTTGGAGGGCCGAAAAGGCCTGTTTCCGGCTGTATGTATATGATATGATATGATGATATGATGATAAAACAAGGAGGCCATATGCGGTGTAGAAACAAGCAAATTACAGAGTTTCAAAATGCAAAGTGCTGCAGTCTTAAGCAAAAAAACAGACTGGTCTGAAGAAACACCTCTCTTTTCTGGTTTTCGCCCCCACCCCATCATGCTGAGGAAGGATCCCGACCCGAAACGCCCTCCGTCCATTCCCTCCACAGATGCTGCCTGATCAGATGGAACTGGAGCACTACAATACTGAGAGTTCCATCCTACACTCTTAATCTTCCCATTTGCTCGACCTATTGTACTTGACAATAGAGAATAGACAATAGGTGCAGGAGGAGGCCATTCGGCCCTTCGAGCCAGCACCGCCATTCAATGTGATCATGGCTGATCATTCCCAATCAGTACCCCGTTCCTGCCTTCTCCCCATACCCCCTAACTCCACATCTGCAGTTATTTTCTTATTATACCCCCTAACTCCACTATCCTTAAGAGCTCTATCTAACTCTCTCTTAAATGCATTCAGAGAATTGGCCTCCACTGCCTTCTGAGGCAGAGAATTCCACAGTTTCACAACTCTCTGACTGAATTTTTTTTTCCTCATCTCAGATCTAAATGGCCTACCCCTTATTCTTAAACTGTGGCCCCTGGTTCTGGACTCCCCCAACATTGGGAACATGTTTCCTGCCTCTAACGTGTCCAACCCCTTAATAATCTTATATGTTTCGATAAGATCTCGTCTCATCCTTCTAAATCCCAGTGTATACAAGCCTAGTCGCTCCAGTCTTTCAACATATGACAGTCCCGCCATTCCGGGAATTAATCTAGTAAACCTACGCTGCACGCCCTCAATAGCAGGAATATCCTTCCTCAAATTTGGAGACCAAAACTGCACACTGTACTCCAGGTGCGGTCTCACTAGGGCCCTGTACAACTGCAGAAGGACCTCTTTGCTCCTATACTCAACTCCTCTTGTTATGAAGGCCAACATTCCATTAGCTTTCTTCACAGCCTGCTGTACCTGCATGCTTCCTTTCAGTGACTGATACACTAGGACACCCAGATCTCGTTGTACGTCCCCTTTTCCTAACTTGACACCATTCAGATAATAATCTGCATTCCTATTCTTACCACCAAAGTGGATAACCTCACACTTATCCACATTAAACTGCATCTGCCATGCATCCGCCCACTCACACAACCTGTCCAAGTCACCCTGCAACCTCATAGCATCTTCCTCACAGTTCACACTACCACCCAGCTTTGTATCATCTGCAAATTTGCTAATGGTACTTTTAATCCCTTCATCCAAGTCATTAATGTATATTGTAAATAGCTGCGGTCCCAGCACCGAGCCTTGCGGTACCCCACTAGTTACTGCCTGCCATTCTGAAAGGGACCCATTTATCCCCACTCTTTGCTTTCTGTCTGTCAACCAATTTTCTATCCATGTCAGTACCCTACCTCCAATACCATGTGCTCTAATTTTGCCCACCAATCTCCTATGTGGGACCTTGTCAAAGGCTTTCTGAAAGTCAGAGTACACCACATCCACCGGCTCTCCCCTGTCAATTTTCCTAGTCACATCCTCCAAGAATTCCAGAAGATTAGTCAAGCATGATTTCCGCTTCGTAAATCCATGCTGACTCGGAACAATCCTGTTACTACTATCCAAATGCTCCGCAATTTTGTCTTTTATAATTGACTCCAGCATCTTCCCCACCACTGATGTCAGACTAACTGGTCTATAATTTCCCGTTTTCTCTCTCCCTCCTTTCTTAAAAAGTGCGACAACATTAGCTACCCTCCAATCCACAGGAACTGATCCTGAATCTTGAGTTTGACTTGACTGTTTACCCTTGATTTGTTTGGATAGTGTTCACGGTGGCACAGCAGAGTTGCTGCCTTACAGCACTTGCAGCACCTGAGACCTGGGTTCGATCCTGACTCTGGGCGCTGTCTGTACGGAGTTTCTACATTCTCCCCGTGACCCACGTGGGTTTTCTCCGAGATCTTCGGTTTCCTCCCAAAGTCCAAAGACGTGCAGGTTTGTAGGTTAATTGGCTGGGCAAATGTAAGAGTCATCCCGAGACCCGAGTGTGTGTGGGATAGGGTTAGTGTGCAGGGATCGCTGGTCGGCGCGGACACGATGGGCCGAAGGGCCAGTTTCCACGCTGTATCTCTGAACTAAACTAAACTAAACTAAGAAAACAGACTGGCCCCGACCCGAAACGTCTTGTGTGCATTCTCTCTGCAGATGCTGCCTGGCCCGCTGACAATAGACAATAGACAATAGACAATAGGTGCAGGAGTAGGCCATTCAGCCCTTCGAGCCAGCACCGCCATTCAATGCGATCATGGCTGATCACTCTCAATCAGTACCCCGTTCCTGCCTTCTCCCCATACCCCCTCACTCCGCTATCCTTAAGAGCTCTATCCAGCTCTCTCTTGAAAGCATCCCCCACCTGCAGTATGTTCTTTGCGATGTAAATTGAAGTTGTCATTGAAGCTATTAAATTACCAGAGTGATTCGCAAACCTCTTGTTGGGGAGCACGGGGGTACAGGAGGTACAAATATCGTCAGGTACGGGAGGTACAAATACCGTCATGTTTTTGCCAGATTGGGACATCAATAAAGTACTTTTATTGCCCTCTCTCGCACACCTGCCAGAGAGCAGGGGGCTCTGTGGAGCAGGGAGCTGCCATTGATCAGGGGGCCATAAAGCTGAAGGTGCATCTGGTAACCTGCTCGGGCAGACAGGGCGCGGCGCGGCACGGCACGGGTCGCTTCCCACCTCCCAGCAGGGAGGTCGAGAAACGCTTCCATTTCCTGCGTTGTTTGAAAGCCAGAGCCCAAAGCATCTGGCTCCTCTTAACTCTGCACAAAGTCGAGCGAGATGCAGCAATTACACACTGAAACTGAAATGTCCTCTCCAGTTTGAGTCCCTGTGTCCACTGCTCATTTTGGAAAAGCGGCTACAACTCTGAGATGATTTTGAGTGCCCGGGGGGGGGGGGAGGGAGGTAGATTTATGGCAGAGAGATGATATCATGTCACAACGTCAGTGAAAGGCACCCCCTCCAACTGTCGTGGATTTATTTGCTTTTCTATTACAAACTTTAGCTCTGGACAAAGAGTGAACTCTAAACCACAGATTATAAAGGCATGTTGGTCTCAAAAAGAGACAACTATTTATTGGCTTTTTCATTTGCAATTTAGAAGCCAAATGGGTCGGAAGCAACTGCAGATGCTGGTTTACACCGAAGATTTTTTTTAAAAATGCTGGGGTAACTCAGCGGGACAGGCAGCATCTTGGGAGAGAAGGGATGGGTGAGGTTTCAGGTTGAGATCCTTTTTCACCCGTTCCTTCTCTCCAGAGATGCTGCCTGTCCCGCTGAGTTACTCCGGCATTTTATGTCTATCGTAGGACAGATGTTAAACTGGAAAGAGTTCAGAAAAGATTTGTGAGGGTGGGGAGAGGTTGGTCAGGACACAAACTACATTTCTTGGAGTGCAGGAGGCAGAGGGGTGATCTCATTGAGGTGTACACTGATCAGCCAAAACATTATGACGTGATGAGCCAAAACATTATGCCCACCTGCCTAATATGCTGTTGGTCCTCCGTGTGCAGCCCCATACGCAGCAGGGTGCGATGCACTGTTTATTGTGACACATTCCTCCCATGACCACCATTAACATTTTCTGTGACTTGTGCCACAGTCGACCTTCTGTCGGTTCGGACCAGACGGGATAGCCTTCGTTGCCCTCGCGCATCGATGAGCCTTGGGCGCCCAACACCCTGTCTGTCGCCGGTTTGTGGTTTGTCCCTCCTCGGACCACTGTCGGTAGGTACTCACCACTGCTGACCGGGAGCACCCCACAAGCCTTGCCGTTTCAGAGATGCTCTGACCCAGTCGTCTGGCCATAACAATTTGGCCCTTGTCAAAGTCGCTCAAGTCTTTACTCCTGCCCATTTCTCCTGCAACCAACACGTCAATTTCAAGAACTGACTGTTCACTTGCTGCATAATATACCCCACCCCTTGACAGGTGCCATTGTAACAAGATAATCAATGTTATTCACTTCGCCTGTCAGTGGTCATAATGTTTTGGCTGATCGGTGTATAAGGCCACGAGGTGAATAGATATGGAGAATGCACAGTGTCTTTTACCCAGGAAAGGGGAATCAATAACCAGATGGGTGTAGATTTAAGATGAGAGGGGAAAGATCTAATGAGAACCTGAGGGGCAATCTTTTCACACAGAGTGTGATGGGTGTATGGAACGAGCTGCCAGCGGAGGTAGTTGAGGCAGGAGGTAGAATAGCATTATAAACACATTTGGATCTGTCCCTGGTCAGGAAAGGTTTAGACAATAGACAATAGGTGCAGGAGTAGGCCATTCGGCCTAGTTAAACATATTTCAGCTCTGCTGGAGGTCATTCAAAGTGTTTGTTGCATGGCTTATCATTTATTGTACAAGTTAAAAATGAAATGATTGATTCTTTAGTTATATCATAGCATCATATTTCCTGATCACCCTTGTTGAGTAGCGATCGTAACTGTTCACTGAGCAAGAGTAGATACCCTAATCCATCCTTGCCTGACAGTAACGGTGGTCACGGTAGCGCAGCGGTAGAGTTGCTGCCTCACAGCGCCAGACCCCCCGGGTTCGATCTTGACCACGGGTCCTGTCTGTACGGAGTTTGTACGTTCTCCCCGTGACCTGCATGGGTTTTCTCCAGGGCAGCTCCGGTTTCCTCCCACACTCCAAAGACGTACGTACAGGTTTGTAGGCTAATCGGCTTGGTATAAATGTAAATTGTCTCCATTGTGTGTAGGATAGTGTTTTGGTGTGCGTGGATCGCTGGTCGGCACAGACTCGGTGGGCCGAAGGGCCTTTCTCCGCGCGGTATCTCTAAACAAAACTAAACGAATCGGTCAGTTCCAACTCTAGCAAAATCCATTTCACCGTGAGCAGTCTCATCGGACGAGCAGGTAAATCCATGAATATCAAACACAAGTTTCAAACTTTGAAATGAAATACTGAACGTAACTCAGATGCGCTTATCTTAGCACTGCTGAGCAGCACTGAATGAATGAATGAATGAATGAATGAATGAATGAATGAATGAATGAATGAATGAATGATTGAATGAATGAATGAGTTTATTGGCCAAGTATGTACACATACAAGGAATGTGCCTTGGTGCTCCGCTCACAAATAGCAACACAAACATTCAGTTAACAATTAAGAATAAAGCATAAACACACCAAAACAATAAGGGTACAACATTACGGTCTAAACATGTGGGTGAAAATAAACCAGAGCAAAAAAAAAACTACAGACTTTGGTTATTGAGTAGATTTAGATTTAGATTTTTTTTTTAGATTTAGAGATACAGCGCGGAAACAGGCTCTTCGGCCCACCGAGTCCGCGCCGCCCAGCGATCCCCGCACATTAACACTATCCTACACACACAAGGGACAATCTTTACATTTACCCAGTCAATTAACCTACATACCTGTACGTCTTTGGAGTGTGGGAGGAAACCGAAGATCTCGGCGAAAACCCGAGCAGGTCACGGGGAGAACGTACAAACTCCGTACAGATGGCGCCCGTAGTCAGGATCGAACCTGAGTCTCCGGCGCTGCATTCGCTGTAAGGCGGCAACTCTACCGCTGCGCCACCGTGCCGTAGTAGAACTACCAGTGGCGGAGAGTCTCAGGGATTATTAGTTAGACAAGCAGGTTTTGTCAATTATTGGATGCGCTCTCAGGGAAAGGCTCACAAATTCTCAAGTTATAGGAGTAGAATTAGGCCATTCGGCCCATCAAGTCCACTTCACCATTCAATCATGGCTGATCTCTGCCTCCCAATTCTATTTTCCTGCCTTCTCCCCATAACCCTTGACACCCGTTCTAATCAAGAATTTATCCATCTCTGCCTTAAATATATCCACTGACTTGGCCTCCACAGCCCTCTGTGGCAATGAGTTCCACAGATTAATTACCCTCTGACTAAAGAAGTTCCTCCTCATCTCCTTTCTGAAACAGCGCCCTTTAATTCTGAGGCTACGACCTAAAAGCCTAAACAAGGTGTTGGGAGTTATTAAATAAAATGTGCAGTTACGTTGAACTGGTTTCGAAGCACAAACATTTATAAAACAATATCTCAATAAAACATTCTACAGCAACTGCTTTTATATATTTTTTCCAAACTCTTTTCATATGTCAGAAGCAAATCTATTCAAGAGGACTGAACCTCAGGAAATATCCCAATTATCTCTGAACAATAAAACTAATAATTATAATAATTAAAAAATGAAATGACAATGATAAGAGTTTTAGTTGGCAGAAACAGCCATCTGTTTGCTACTCGATGCCCAAAAACACTGCCCCTTGCATAGAGTCAAGGGATATGGGGAAAAAACAGGAACAGGGTACTGATTGTGGATGATCAGCCATGATCACAGTGAATGGCGGTGCTGGCTCGAAGGGCCAAATGGCCTCCTCCTGCACCTATTTTCTATGTGTCTGTGAGTCATACAGCATGGACACAGGCCCTTCGATCCAACTTGCCCATGTCAACCAAGATGCCCCATCTACGCTGGTCCTACCTGCCTGTGTTTGGCCCATCTATATACTAAAACTCTTGTTTGTTTGTTTGTTTGTTCCTGAACTACAGCCAAAACGGTACACGATAGCGTGACAACTTTAGGCCCGCCTTACTCACCACCGTCCCTTCGGTGCTAATGGAAGAAGTTTCATTGGGTTCGGTGTTATATTTTTTAAGTTATTCACAATTTAAAGTTTAAATCTATCTCCTAGGGAGGGAGGGGGGGGGGGATAAGGGAGGTTGTGGGGGATGGAGTGGGGGGAGGGGAAGGGGGGGTGGAGAGAGCAGGTGGAGGGAGAGGGGGATGGAGGAGGGGGGCAAGGGAGAGGGGAGGGAGGAGGGGGGAAGGGAGAGGGGAGGGGAGGGGGGATGGAGGGAGGGGGAGAGAAGGGAGGGGGAGTGGGGGAGTGGGGGAGGGGAGGGTGCTGCACCAATGCAGGAGAGGTTTGGGCCCAACGGGTCCACTTGGTCTAGTATCCCTCTAAATATTTCCCCGACCTGTACAAATGTCTTTCAAATGTTGTTCTAGTACCTGCCTCATCTCCTCGGGCAACCCATCGCCATTTACCCACCACCTACTGTGCACTACACAGAAACCTTGGCCCCTCTCAACTGTTGAAAGTCCCCGCTGTCAATAAACAAGCTGCATTTGACTTCAACCAAAAAGCAGTCAACAGAACTTGGTATAGAATTCTCATTGACTCCTCCAACGCCTCTTCACAACTTTATCTGGTGGGTAAAGAGCTGATTCAAAGTGGTCTTCATTGCAACTTGCAAGTCAACTTGCAAGGAGGGGTTCACGGGTGATAATCTCCGACCAGGATGAGGCTATAACTCAATCGCTACAACGTGCAAACAAGACGTGTTTGTCACAGAGTCATCCAGCACAAGCGGCAGGGTGGCGCAGCGGTGGTGACCAGGGTTCGATCCCGACTACAGAGTGCTGTTTGTTTGGAGATGGTACATTCCCCTGGTTTTCTCCCGCGATCTTCGGTTTACTCCCACACTCCAAAGACCTACTGGTTTCTAAGTTAATTCTGTGTCTCGGCGAGACCAAGCACAGGCTCGGCGATCGTTTCGCTGAACACCTCCGCTCAGTCCGCCTAAACCTACCTGATCTCCCGGTTGCTCAGCATTTTAACTGCCCCTTCCCATTCCCAAAAGAAAAAACCTTTTCATCCATGGTGTTGCGAATTTGTGGAATTCGATGCCACAGAAGGCAGTGGAGGCCAATTCACTGTGTGAATTTAAAAGAGAGTTAGATAGAGCCAAAATTCACTGAGAGTTAGATAGAGCCAAATTCACTGAGTGAATTTAAAAGAGAGTTAGATAGAGCTCTAGGGGCTAGTGGAATCAAGGGACATGGGGAGAAGGCAGGCACGGGTTACTGATTGTGGATGATCAGCCATGATCACAATGAATGGCGGTGCTGGCTGGAAGGGCCAAATGGCCTCCTCCTGCACCTATTTTCTATGTGTCTAAGTTTCTAAAACCTTTCCTATCCATGTACCTGTCCTGGTGTATTTTAAATGCTGTTATTGTGTGCACTATCATCAATAGATTTACTGCAGTGTGCAATGATCAGCAAGATAGAGTTCCCCACTGAAAACAGCAACCAAAGAGATCCAACTATACCCTTGCCAAGGGAAGGAGATAAAAACTGCACACAATCCTGCCGTTGTGACTTCTCTAGACACTGCAAAATTGCAGTAAGACTTCCTTCAGCCATGTCCAAAAATCAATGAAGGCCAACCTATCGTTTGCCTTCTCAACTGCTTGCTTTATCTGCACATTTGTTTTCAGCGACTAGTGTACAAAGATACTCAAGTTCCTGTGAATATCTTGTGGGAATGAACTGCAGATGCTGGTTTAAATCGAAGATAGACACAGAATGCTGGAGTAACACGGCGGGTCAGGCAGCATCTCTGGAGAGAAGGAATGGGCGACGTTTCGGGTCGAGACCCTTCTCCAATCTTCTCGTGGGTTTTCTCCGAGATCTTCGGTTTTCAATCTTCTTACGTGAAGTTAGATTGCCACCCAGATGCATTTTAAATGGGTCCCACCATCGAGTTGTTTATGTATAAGTCTTCAATGTGACAGCTTCAAGAGCAGTAAAAGCACACACACAATGAGGTAAGGAAGGCTACAAAAACCTGCATACATCTACGTTCAAGAATACGGGCGGCACGGTGGTGCAGCGGTAGAGTTGCTGCCTCACAGAGCCAGAGACCCGGGTTCGATCCTGACTACGGGTGCTGTCTGTACGGAGTTTGCACGTTCTCCCCCTGACCTGCGCGGGTTTTCGAGATCTTCGGTTTTCTCCCACACTCCATAGACGTGCAGGTTTGTCGGCTAATTGGCTTGGTATAAATGTAAATTGTCCCTAATGTGTGCAGGATAGTGTTAGTGCGCGGGGATCGCTGGTCGGTGCGGATTAGGTGGGTCGAAGGGCCTGTTTCCACGCTGTATCTCTAAACTAAATTAAACAGCTTCTTCCCAACAACCATCAGGCTGTTGAACGCTACAAACTCCTACAAACTACAAACTACAAGCTAAAATCAAACCATTCCTCCAATTTGACGACTTTGAAAAAATCATCCACGCATTAATTTCCTCCCGCCTAGAGTACTGCAACTCCCTATACACTGGGATCAGCCAATCATCCCTGTCCCGCCTGTAATTGGTCCAAAACGCCGCAGCGAGACTCCTGACGGGTACCCGTAAAAGGGACCACATCACCCCGATTCTGGCCTCTCTCCACGGGCTCCCAGTACAGTACAGAATCAACTTCAAGCTCCTTCTATTCACATACAAAGCCCTAAACAGGCTTGCCCCCCAATATCAAAAATCTTCTAACCCACCACTCTATCTCCAGGTCCCTCAGGTCGGCCGACTTGGGGCTACTGGCTATCCCGCGGTCTGGGCTTAAGCTCAGGGGTGACCGTGCTTTTGTGGTTGCAGCTCCTAGACTGTGGAACAGCATCCCTCTCCCCATCAGAACTGCCCCCTCCATCCACTCCTTTAAGTCCAGGCTCAAAACCTATTTCTACTCCCTAGCGTTTGAGGCCCTCTGAGGGGGCGCTGTGAACTGATTATGTATGTGCTGTTATGTTTGTGTGTGTGCCATTGTATGTTTGTTCTTAGTACCTGAACTGATGTACAGCACTTTGGTCAACGTGGGTTGTTTTTAAATGTGCTGTACAAATAATATAAGAAAATAACTGCAGATGCTGGTACAAATCGATTTATTCACAAAATGATCCCTTCTTCAGTCTGAAACGTCACCCATTCCTTCTCTCCCGAGATGCTGCCTGACCAAAGGTCTCTACCCGAAACGTCACCCATTCCTTCTCTCCCGAGATGCTGCCTGACCTGCTGAGTTACTCCAGCATTTTGTGAATAAATCGTGCTATACAAATAAAATTGACTTGACTTGACAATGAAACTCCAAACTGCCTTGGTTGCACTTCAGTCATTGGGCATCGCTTTAGGGCTTTTTAATAACCTTCATTGAACTTCTTTTTGTTCTTTATTCTCATATCTACAGAGTACTATGTTTACAGACCTGTCATGCTGCTGCCAATAAGAGGTTTGGGACATAGCACAATGACTCATGCTTTCTTGATCAACAAAAAGACAAATGCACTCTCATTGATCTGATTCTCATTAACGTGTATCTGCGCAGCACAGGGATCAATGGTAATGTAAAGACCGAGATGATATTCAAATTAAAGTCGTGGTCCACAGCCGGTGTTCGGGCATCCTTGGTGTCGTGTCGGATCAACAGTGGGTAGCCGAGTTACCGGCCCCACAAAGTGGGCCTGGGGAGCCGGCTGTGGGGACAGATCTGCCGGCTCGGGCCGGGCCGGAGTTCCAGAGCCCCCGCCCGCAGGGGGGCAGGTTCCACCCGCCGATCAGCCGCGGAAGTCCCGATGAGGTCGGGATCGGCCGCCTCGCCCGGCCCGGGCGACACATTTTCGGGGGGAGCTTCTGGGGGAGGGGTTTCAAGTGCGCTCTCGTAATTTTATTTGGATTGAAGGTGCCAGACCACTTATGAGGTCATGAGGTCACAAGTGATTGGAGTAGAATCAGGCCATTCGGCCCGTCAAGTCTACTCCGCCATTCAATCACGGCTGATCTATCTCTCCCTCCCAAACCCCATTCTCCCGCCTTCTCCCCATAACCTCTGACACTCGTACTAATTAAGAATCTATCTATCTCTGCCTTAAAGATATCCACTCACTTGGCCTCCACAGCCTTCTGTGGCAAAGAATTCCACAGATTCACCACCCTCTGATGAAACAAATTTCTCCTCATCTCCTTCCTAAAAGAACGTCCTTTAATTCTGAGGCTGTGACCTCTAGTCCTTGACTCTCCCACTGGTGGAAACATCCTCTCCACATCCACTCTATCCAAGCCTTTTACTATTCTGGATATTTCATTGAGGTCCCCCCTCATTTTTCTAAACTCCAGCGAGTACAGGCCCAGTGCCGACAAACGCTCATCATAGGTTAACCTGCTCATTCCTGGGATCGTTCTTGTAAACCTCCTCTAGACCTTCTCCAGAGCCAGCACATCCTTCCTCAGATATGGCGCCCAAAATTGCTCACAATATTCCAACAGCGGCCTAACCATGGGGTGACACGGTGGCGCATGGTACAGTTGCTGCCTTACAGCGAATGCAGCGCCGGTGACCCGGGTTCGACCCCGACTACGGGCGCTGCCTGTACGGAGTTTGTACGTTCTCTCCGTGAGCTGCGTGGGTTTTCTCCGAGGTCTTCGGTTTCCTCCCACACTCCAAAGACGTGCAAGTTTGTAGGTTAATTGGCTTGGTAAATGTAAAAATTGTCCCTAGTGGGTGTAGGATAGTGTTAGAGTGCGGGGATCGCTAGTTGGCGCGGACCTGGTGGGCCGAAAGGGCCTGTTGCCACTCTGTATCTCTAAACTAAACTAAACCATTACCGGAATGTTAAGGAATGATCCTGGGATAATACTTGTTGCCGGATAAATGGTGGGAGACTTGGACTGGTTACTTGCACATGTTGAAATCATGCATTTCAGCATTTGAGTAAGCTAATGTAATTTGGAAATGCAATTTGGTGGGTCTAAATGGTCTACTTATTGTCATCGTGGACCAGTAACAATCAATAAGTTAGGGCGCACTGAAATGTTTGACAAGAAGCAAATGTAGATATAATATTGAATTGCTTTAATTTAATCCCGACCAGGAATGTTGTACATTAAAAATTTTCAAACAAATGATCGTTGCCGTTTTCTCTCAAGTTGTTCCAGGGATTGATTTATTTTGAAAGAACTAATTACGATACCGTTTTCAAATTAAATCTCATTATTTCTCAAACATACGTTGCGACTATAAACTTGCCAGTCAATAATCAAGAATTGTCCAGCTTGGTCTTTTTAAGATATTTCAAGCACAATTTCATCCAACTGCCACGTAGTAATCAGGAGTGGCCTGGTGAGTTAGAGGCAATATGGTGGCACAGCGGTAGTGTTGCTGCCTTACGGTGCCAGAGACCCGGGTTCGATCCTGCCGACAGGTGCTGTCTGTGTGGAGTTTGCACGTTCTCTTACAAATGAGCTACTATTGCGCTGAAAGTATAGTTAAGGCTCCTAATACTTAGTTCAGAGATACAGCATGGAAACCAGCCCTCCAGCCCACTGAGTGCACCATCTACCGACGATAGACACAAAATGCTGGAGTAACAGCGGGACAGGCAGCATCTCTGGAGAGAAGGAACGGGTGACGTTTTGGGTCGAGACCCTTCTTCGGACTGAAAGTCACAGGAAAGGGCAAACGAGAGATACAGACGATGATATAGCGAGATATAGAACAAATTTCATGAAAGATGTGCAAAAAAGTAACAATGATAAAGGAAACAGGCCATTGTCAGCTGTGTGCTAGGTGAGAACGAGAAGCTGGTGTGACTTGGGTTGGGGAGGGATGGAGAAAGAGGGAATGCAGGGGCGACTTGAAGGAGAAATTAATATTCATTCCCCTGGGTTGAAAGATACCCAAGCAAAATATTAAGGTTAGGGTTAGTCCATGCTGGCCATCATTCACCCATTCACATTAGGTCCATGTTGCAATAGACAATAGACAATAGACAATAGACAATAGACAATAGGTGCAGGAGTAGGCCATTCAGCCTTCGAGCCAGCACCGCCATTCAATGCGATCATGGCTGATCACTCAATCAGTACCCCGTTCCTGCCTTCTCCCCATACCCCCTCACTCCGCTATCCTCAAGAGCTCTATCCAGCTCTCTCTTGAAAGCATCCAACGAACTGGCCTCCACTGCCTTCTGAGGCAGAGAATTCCACACCTTCACCACCCTCTGACTGAAAAAGTTCTTCCTCATCTCCGTTCTAAATGGCCTACCCCTTATTCTCAAACTGTGGCCCCTTGTTCTGGACTCCCCTAACATTGGGAACATGTTATCTGCCTCTAATGTGTCCAATCCCCTAATTATCTTATATGTTTCAATAAGATCCCCCTCATCCTTCTAAATTCCAGTGTATACAAGCCCAATCGCTCCAGCCTTTCAACATACGACAGTCCCGCCATTCCGGGAATTAACCTAGTGAACCTACGCTGCACGCCCTCCATAGCAAGAATATCCTTCCTCAAATTTGGAGACCAAAACTGCACACAGTACTCCAGGTGCGGTCTCACCAGGGCCCGGTACAACTGTAGAAGGACCTCTTTGCTCCTATACTCAACTCCTCTTGTTACGAAGGCCAACATTCCATTGGCTTTCTTCACTGCCTGCTGTACCTGCATGCTTCCTTTCATTGACTGATGCACTAGGATGCTTCCTTTCATTGACTGATGCCTCACGTTCGCATCCACTCCCTGCACACGAGGGCCATGCCGAACACGATGTACTCGCTGGAATTTAGAAGATTGAGGGGGGATCTTATAGAAACTTACAAAATTTTTAAGGGGTTGGACAGGCTAGATGCAGGAAGATTGTTCCCGATGTTGGGAAGTCCAGAACAAGGGGTCACAGTTTAAGAATAAGGGGGAAGTCTTTTAGGACCGAGATGAGAACGTTTTTTTTCACACAGAGAGTGGTGAATCTGTGGAATTCTCTGCCACAGGAGGTAGTTGAGGCCAGTTCATTGGCTATATTTAAGAGGGAGTTAGATGTGGCCCTTGTGGCTAAAGGGATCAGGGGTATGGGGAGAAGGCAGGTACGGGATGCTGAGTTGGATGATCAGCCATGATCATATTGAATGGTGGTGCAGGCTCGAAGGGCCGAATGCCTAACCCTGCACCTATTTTCTATGTTTCTATAACTAATTGCATTTGCCTGCACATGATCCATATCCCTCCATTCCTGCATGCGCCTATTCAAAAGCTTCTTCAAGTCCACTCTTATATTTGCCACCACCACCACCACCATCTGTGGAAGTGCGTTCCAGTCACTCACCACCCTCTGTACAAACAAAAAACTTGCCCCCTACATCTCCTTTAAACTTCACCCCTACCACCTTAAACCTATGACCTCTGATAGAAGGCTTTTCCACCCCTGGAGTTGTGAATTTGTGGAATTCTCTGCCGCAGAGGGCAGTGGAGGCCAATTCACTGGATGAATTTAAAAGAGAGTTAGATCGAGGTCTAGGGGCTAGCGGAATCAAGGGATATGGGGAGAAGGCAGGCACGGGTTACTGATTGTGGAAGATCAGCCATGATCACAATGAATGGCGGTGCTGCTTGAAGGGCTTCAATGACCTCCTCCTGCACCTATTTTCTAAATTTCTATGTTTAACAGGATGAAAATTACATTCTCCAATTTCAAGTAATCTCTAACCCCCCCCCATCCCTCTTCTCCCCCCCACCCGCTTTCACCTCCCCCTCCCCTTTCTCCCCCTTTCTTTCCCCTCTCCCTCCTCTGTGTCCCATGTGGACTCATGCTGTTACTCCCCTCCCCTTTCTCCCCCACACCTTCTTCCCCAACTCCCCCCCCCCCCTCCCCTCCCCTCCCCTCTCCGTTCCCCACCTGGACTTGAACCTCTGTCTCCCTCTCACTTCCCCTGCTCCTACATTCCTTCCTCAGCTTGACAATTTGCAACTCTTCAACCTTCTGTTTTATGGTCCAACCATTTGCCGATCAAACCACAACCCCCCCCCCCCCCCTCCTCACCTGTGTCCACCTATTACCTGCCACTCTTTGTCCTGCCCCTCCTCTCTCCCAGCATTCTTTCCCCTTCCCCTACCCACACAATCAGTCTGAAGAAGGGTCCCGACCCAAAGCGTCACCTATCCATGTTCTCCAGAGACGCTGCCTGACCCGCTGAGTTACTCCAGCACTCAGTGAAACGTCACCTATCCATGTTCTCCAGAGACGCTGCCTGACCCGCTCAGTTACTCCAGCACTCAGTGAAATGTCACCTATCCATGTTCTCCACAGATGCTGCCTGACCCACCGAGTTACTCCAGCAATTTGTGTCATTTGTAGGAAGGAACTGCAGATGCTGGTTTAAACCGAAGGTAGACGCAAAATGCTGGAGTAACTTTGTGGGACAGGCAGCATCTCTAGAGAGAAGGGACGGGTGACGTTTCGGGTCGAGACCCTTCGTCATTTTCTGTACTAACCAGCCTCTGTAGTTCCCTGTTTCCACTTAACAACGTGCCCCATTGTTGCAAGTGATCCCAGGGTCAGGTTTTCCTCAGCGCTACTTATGTCTGGTGCCGCAAACTATCTGCTGTCTGCTGGACCTCAAACAAAACATCTGCTCTTTATTTAGTTTAGTTTAATTTAGTTTAGTTTGGTTTCGAGATACAGCGCGGAAACAGGCCCATTGGCCCACCGAGTCTGCACCGACCAGCGATCCCCGCACACGAACACTACCCTATACACACGAGGGACAATTTTACATTTAAACCAAGCCAATTAACCTGTACGGACAATTTTACATTTAAACCAAGCCAATTAACCTGTACGTCTCTGGAGTGTGGAGGAAACTAAAGATCTCGGAGAAAACCCACGCAGGTCACCGAGAGAACGTACAAACTCAGTGCAGACAGAACCCGGGTCTCTGGCGCTGCAAGGCAGTAGCTCTACCGCTGTGCCACCGTGACGCCCCGTGCTTATGAAATGTGTTTAACATCAGCCTTGAATGTGACTGCTTAATACTTTCATCCCGTTCCCTGCAAGCTGTGTTTGGCACTGCAGGTTTAATCATTGCTCAAAACACTTTGTGCATGCTATGTCGGGACTTAGCAGACTGCTTTGCACCCCATGAAACCTGCTGTTATGCATTTCGTGATGAAGTGCAATGCACAATCGTGGAACTGCAAATTACTGAACGAGGGAAATAGATTGCCTTGTCCGTTAAGTTTACATAACTTTGCCATGTGGGTTGTGGGTTGAAAGCAAATTGCAGGCCTCAGCTGGAAACCCATTTCAGTAATTTATACCATGAGACAATCGTGATGTTGATTGCAGAAAAGCTAATATTTATTGCTACGTGCTTACATCCCTCATTCGCTCCAGATGTAATTCCAAGTGAAAGTGTTACAGCCAACTTTTATTGGTTTACGTCAAATCTCACGGGCAGTGAAGGAAACACAACACAACACCCAGGTGTACAACCTGCTGCCTGCTTTCTTTAATGTCCTTCTCTCATCACATCCCGTTAGTCTCTGAGGGTGAGAGAGATCTTTCAGGAACAGTATTCAAGTAACCCATGGATCCCTTCTCTGCCCATCCCTCCCCCAACCAAGTCGTTCACGTACGTAGGGTTTTCTGAGATCACAAATTAAGGTTCAAACTGTGAGTAGATTGTAGAAACAAGGAACAGAGATTATGGGGAGAAGGCAGGAGAATGGGGTTAGGAGGGAGAGATAGGTCAGCCATGATTGAATGGCGGAGTAGACTTGATGGGCAAAATGGCCTAATTCTACTCCCATCCCTTATGACCTTATGAGCTTCAAATTCGTCATGTTGAGTCTCATTGTCTGTAACTCGTTTTCACCTAGCCCACAGCAGAGAGGCAGAGAGAGAGAGAGAGAGAGAGAGAGAGAGAGAGAGAGAGAGAGAGAGAGAGAGAGAGAGAGAGAGAGAGAGAGAGAGAGAGAGAGAGAGAGAGAGAGAGGGGAGAGGGGGGGGGGAGAGAGAGAGAGAGAGAGAGAGAGAGAGAGAGAGAGAGAGAGAGAGAGAGAGAGAGAGAGAGAGAGAGAGAGAGAGAGAGAGAGAGAGAAGAGAGAGAGAGAGAGAGAGAGAGAGAGAGAGAGAGAGAGAGAGAGAGAGAGAGAGAGAGAGAGAGAGAGAGAGAGAGAGAGAGAGAGAGAGAGAGAGAGAGAGAGAGAGAGAGAGAGAGAGAGAGAGAGAGAGAGAGAGAGAGAGAGAGAGAGAGAGAGAGAGAGAGAGAGAGAGAGAGAGAGAGAGCATTAAAAGAAAAAGTAATCAGCCTGCAGAACGGCCGTTTCATAAGCTTGGGTATCGTGCGATTGACCTCTACCCCATTGTGGGCACTAGACTTTGTCCATGGAACTGGTGTACTACAATGCTGAAAACGTAAGGCGGCACAGTGGCGCAGCGGTAGAGTTGCTGCCTCACAGCGCCAGAGACCCGGCCTCAATCCTGACTCCAGCTGCTGTCTGTGTGGAGTTTGTACGTTCGCCCCCGTTACCCCATGGGTTTTCGCCGGTTGCTTTGGTTCCTCCCACACTCCAAAGGGGTGCAGTTTATAGGCTAATTGGCTTCACTACAATTGTAAATTGTCCCTAGTGTATAGGATAGTGTTTGTGCTAGTAATCGCTGGTCGGTGTGGACTCGAAGGGCCTGTTTCCTCGCTGCACCTCTAAAGTTGAAAATCTAAAAAAGAGTCTAAACTATGTTCTGCACTCCCTGCCTTCCCCTTTGCTCCACCTCTTGTACTTGACTTTGACCTGATTGTATTTATGTGTGGTATATCCGACCTGAAGGTAGACTCAAATTGCTGGAGTAACTCAGCGGTTTCGGGTCGAGACCCTTCTTCAGACTCAAGGTATATCTGTCCTGGTTGGATAAGGTTTTTCAATGTACGTGTAAAGCTCATCGGTGGAGCATGTCACCGAACATGGCGCAGCGGTAGAGTTGCTGCCTTACAGCGAACGCAGCGCCGGAGACTCAGGTTCCATCCTGACTACGGGCGCCATCTGTACGGAGTTTGTATGTTCTCCCCGTGACCTGCGTGGGTTTTCTCCGAGATCTTCGGTTTCCTCCCACACTCCAAAGACGTGCAGGTTTGTAGGTTAATTGGCTGGGCAAATGTTTTTTTTTAAATTGTCCCTAGTGGGTGTAGGATAGTGTTAATGTGCGGGGATCGATGGGCGGCGCGGACCCGGTGGGAATGTTTCCGCGCTGTATCTCTATATCTAAAAATCTAAAAAAAATCAAATTTCTGAAATTAAGCTTAAATTTACAGCACTTTTAAGCTTCAAAAATGAAATACTTGCAATTAAAACACGACATAGAACAGTACAGCGCAGGAATAGTTCCCTTGATCTATAATTCAACCCTGCACATCTCCAATAAACTTTCCCCCTCTCACCTTATAGCTATGCTCTTGTTAATTTTGTTAAAAAAAAAACCTCTTCTACTGAGGAAAAATACCATAAATTCATCAGTTCCAAGAGCAGAATTAGGCCATTCGGCCCATCAAATCTACTCCGCCATTCAATCATGGCTGATCTACCTTTCCCCCCTAACCTGATACCCGAACTAATTAAGAATCTGTTTCATCTCCACCTTAGAAATATCCATTGATGGTGTCCACAGCTGTCTGTGGCAATGAATTCCACAGATCCACCACCCTCTGACTAAATAAATTCCTCCTCATCTCCTTTCTAAAGGTATGCGTCTGGTCCTAGACTCTCCCACTAGTGGAAACATGCTCTCCACATTCACTCTAACCAGGCCTTTCACGACAATGCAGAATAAATGGGAATTCAACTTGGGGAGGAGGTGTTGGAAAAAAACTGCAGATGCTGGTTAAAATCGAAGGTAGACACACAATGCTGGAGTATCTCAGCGGGTCATGCAGCATCTCGGGAGACGAGGAATGGGCAGAGAAGGAATGGGTAGAGAAGGAATACTACATCCTATCTTTGTCCCTCCCCCTCCCCCGACATCAGTCTCAAGAAGGGCCTCGACCAGAACCGTCACCCGTTCCTCCTCTCCCGAGATGCTGCCTGACCCACTGAGTTAGACAATAGACAATAGGTGCAGGAGGAGGCCATTCGGCCCTTTGAACCAGCACCGCCATTCAATGTGATCATGGCTGATCATTCTCAATCAGTACCCGGTTCCTGCCTTCTCCCCATACTCCCTGACTCCGCTATCCTTCAGAGCTCTATCTAGCTCTCTCTTGAATGCATTCCGAGAATTGGCCTCCACTGCCTTCTGAGGCAGAGAATTCCACAGATTCACAACTCTCTGATTGAAAAGGTTTTTCCTCATCTCAGTTCTAAATGGCCTACCCCTTATTCTTAAACTGTGGCCCCTGGTTCTGGACTCCCCAACATTAGGAACATGTTTCCTGCCTCTAACGTGTCCAACCCCTTAATAATCTTATACGTTTCGATAAGATCTCCTCTCATCCTTCTAAATTCCAGTGTATACAAGCCTAGTCGCTCCAGTCTTTCCACATATGACAGTCCCGCCATTCCTAGTAAACCTAAACTGCACGCCCTCAATAGCAAGAATATAGTTCCTCAAATTTGGAGACCAAAACTGCACACAGTACTCCAGGTGCAGTCGCACTAGGGCCCTGAGTTACTCCAGCATTGTGTGTCTACCTTGTGGAGGAGGTGGTTTGGGATGAGTTAACCAGGAAGTTGCGGAGGGAACGGTCTCCGCAGAAAGCGGAAAGGGGTGGAAAAGAGGGAGACAATAAGGAGGGCAGAGTGGTAGCGTCCCTCCGATATTTGATTCACCAAATGTTTAATTGCACTTGGGACAATTCACTATACCAACGGTGAACATGGTGAACAAAAGGATCATTTTACAAGCTGAAATGAATATGTACCAAAGGAGACTTCTTGCCGCAACTCACAAACGGCTGATATTTTGGGGATTTTGCGGAGGGCAGTCAGCAGGAACGGACACGTAACTGTCGGGAGATGTTCAATTTGTCCGTTTTAAATGGAATCTTTGGCAAAATTGGAAACCCTTCTTCGACGGGATTCAATTGCAGATTAATAGGAGAGGCGAGAAGTGGGAAATAACCAACAATTTCATGGCGGGGCTTAAAGGATATTTACAATTGGATGATCTGAATCATCCATTTGAATCCTGCCTAAAGAATTCACGTCAAGTAGTGGAACTGACCGACAGTGTTAAGCAATATCTTGACGGGTTTTATTTCATTACCATGAGATACATTTGACTTTGAAGCAATTTCCGAGCGGTCCTACAAATTACATTACGAATGTGTCAAAATGGATTGTGTATCAGGTCTCAACATTCTTTCCACAACACATTATTCTGTTGCTTTATGTGACACGAGATCTTTGTGTCAACATCCCCTGTTATTATTCTAATATTCATAAATCAACGGTGTCATTTTTGTCGTACCAAAATAATCACTGTTCAAAGCAATAGTTTGTTTCTGATTATATGCGTCTGCATAACATTCCTTTTATTTATAAGCTAATAGGTTCATAAGTTGCAGGAGCAGAATCAGGTCATTCGGCCCATCAAGTCTGCTCCACCATTCAATCATGGCTGATCCATCTCTCCCTGGTTGAGGAAGAACTTTTTCACTCAGAGAGTTGTGAATCTGTGGAATTCTCTGCCTCAGAAGGCAGTGGAGGCCGATTCTCTGGATGCTTTCAAGAGAGAGCTAGATAGAGCTCTTAATGATAGCGGAGTCAGGGGGTATGGGGAGAAGGCAGGAATGGGGTACTGATTGTGGATGATCAGCCATGATCACGGTGAATGGTGGTGCTGGCTCAAAGGGCCGAATGGCCTACTCCTGCACCTATTGTCTATTGCCTATTGTCTATTAACCCCATTCTCCTGCCTTCTCCCCATAACCCTTGACGCCCTTACTAATCATGAATCCATCAATCTCTGCCTTAAAAATACCCAATGTCTTGGCCTCCACAGGTGCCTGTGGCAATGAATTCCACAGATTCACTACTCTCTGACTGAAGAAATTCCTCCTCATCGCCTTTCTAAAGGTACCGGTATTAGTTTCAATGACCATAGGGATAATATTATACTGAAGATACACAAACTTTGTTTATCAAACAGCAGTGAAATTATAACCACTTGGTCCAATAAAATATTTTTATATATATGAAGAATCAGTCATACAGCACAGAAAAGGCTCTTCAGCTTGCAAACCAACCCGACTGAAGAAAGGTGTCGACCTGAAACGTCACCCATTCCTTCTCACCAGAGATGCTGCCTGTCCCGCTGAGTTACTCCACCATTTTGTGTATGTTTCCCTTCCATTGACTCCGGCTGCACTTCACACTGCCTCAGCAAGGCCACCAGCATAATGATGGACCAGTCTCACCCCCGGTCACTCCCTCATCTCCCCTCTCCCATCAGGTAAGAGACACAGAGGTTTGAAAACACACACCTCCAGATTGAGGGACATGTTTCTTCCCAGCCGTTGTCAGGCAACTGAACCATCCTCTCACCAAATATAGATTAATCCTGACCTCTCATCCACCTCATTGGATTTCTTTGAACTAACTTTAATCAGACTTTACTGGACTTCATCTTGCACTAAACGTTATACCCTTTATCCTGTATCTGTACGCTGCGGACAGCTTGATTGTAACCATGTGTAGACTTTTAACTGACAGGATAGGACGCAACAAAAAGCTTTGCACTGTAACTCGGTGCAGGTGACATTAATAAACTAAACTAAACTAAACTGATTATCCCACCATATCACGCATCCACATTCTCCAGAGGTGCTGTCTGACCCAAAAAGCTGGAGTAACTCAGCAGGACAGGCAACATCTCTGGAGAGAAGGAATGGGTGACGTTTCGGGTCGAGACCCTTCTTCGGATGGGTCTGAACCAGAGAAGCTGCCTGTCCTGCTGAGTTACTCCAGCTTTTTGTGTCTATCTTCGGTTTAAACCAGCATCTGCAGTTCCTTCGTACACAAGTGCTGTCTGACCCGCTGAGTTACTCCAGAACTTTGTGTCCTTCTACTGGTTATCAAGCATCCATTTACACCCACCCTGCACCAGTTCCATTTTCTTCTCCCCAGATTCCAACCAACTCTCCCTGGACTCTACCAACGCACCTAAATACTAGTATAATGGGCAATTAACCTACCTACCCACAAGTCCGTGGGGTATGGAAGTAGGCCATAGTACAAACATGATCATCGAGCTATCATGCAAACTCAGCATACGGTCAAGATCGAATCTGGATCTCTGGAACTGCAAGGTAGTGGCTCCACTAACTGTGTTAATGTGTCACCTTTATTTAAAAACTGATTCTACTCAAGAGTTACACTCCTCACCAACCCCCCCCCCAACTCACCTGAATAGCTCCAGATTCAGGGACAGTTTCTTCCCAGCTGTTATCAGGCAACTGGACCATCCCACCACAACCAGAGAGCAGTGATGAACCACTATCTACCTCATTGGTGACCCTCGGACTATCTTTGATCGGATTTGCTGGCTTTACCTTGCACTAAACGTTATTCCCGTATCATTTATCTATACACTATAAATGGCTCGATTGTAATCATATCAGCCAAAGCATTATGACCACTGGCAGGCGAAGTGAATAACATTGATTATCTTGTTACAATGGCACCTGTCAAGGGGTGGGATATATTAGGCAGCAAGTGAACAGTCAGTTCTTGAAGTTGATGTGTTGGATGCAGGAGAAATGGGCAGGAGTAAAGACCTGAGCGACTTTGACAAGGGCCAAATTGTTATGGCCAGACGACTGGGTCAGAGCATCTCTGAAACGGCAAGGCTTGTGGGGTTCTCCCGGTCAGCAGTGGTGAGTACCGACCGACAGTGGTCCGAGGAGGGACAAACCACAAACCGGCGACAGACAGGGTGTTGGGCGCCCAAGGCTCATCGATGCGCGAGGGCAACGAAGGCAATCCCGTCTGGTCCGAACCGACAGAAGGTCGACTGTGGCACAAGTCGCAGAAAATTTTAAATGGTGGTCACGGGAGGAATGTGTCACAATACACAGTGCATCGCACCCTGCTGCGTATGGGGCTGCACACGGAGGACCAACAGCGTATTAGGCAGGTGGCCATAATGTTTTGGCTCATCGGTGTATTGTCTTTCTGCTGACAAAAGCTTTTCACTGTACCTCAGTACACATGACGATAAACTAAACTAATCTAAGTAGCTCTTCTTCTATCTTGAGACTAGATGTGGAAACAGGTCATGGCTACACCCAGATAAAATCAGACTGCATTTCAGTGACTTACCCAGAGTGCAAACATGCTTTCTACAACACAAATCGTAAATGCCATTTCACCTCATTGCCTCTCGCAAGATGGAAATCATTGCACCCCATCAAAATCTGGAGTTGAAAGCACACATTTTCAGTGTTACCAACACCTGATAGATCATTTACAGCCACACTTTTTTTGCTCCATAGTGAAACATTAACTGAAGCAGTAGATTATAAAACAACAATGACATTTTTCAATCTCTGGAGGATTCTTCACAAAAAAAAAAGATTTTCATCATTTCACCTAAACCCAGTATTATGAACTCTAGTATTATTTTGTAAGCTCTCTAAAGAGAGACTTCAAATCGTGTATGTGCACTCAGCTTATATACAATGCTTCCCTCTTCATGTACCACCTTTTAATTATTCATTTCATAATGTACCATTGAATCAACAAAAGACACAGAGTGTTGGAGTAACGCAGCAGGTCAGGCAGCATCTCTGGAGAACATGGATAAGTGATGCTTCATAGAGTGCTGGAGTAACTCAGCGGGTCAGGCAGCATCTCTGGAGAACATGGATAGGTGACACTTCACAGAGTGCTGGAGTAACTCAGGGGGTCAGGCAGCATCCCTGGAGAACATGGATAGGTGATGCTTCACAGAGTGCTGGTGTAACTCAGCGGGTCAGGCAGCATCTCTGAAGAACATGGATTGGTGACTTTTCAGATAGGAAACCTTCATCAGACTATGAGTCTGACGAAGGGTCCCGACCCGAACAGTCACCTATCCATGTTCTCCACAGATGCTGCCTGACCCGCTGAGTTACTCCACACAACTACATAAAAGTTAGCATAAACATTCCTCACTGGGATGGAAGGCAATAAAGTCTAGTCTTCTTCCTCTCATTCCCCCGCGGTCGGGGCAGTCGAACCACCCGCAGTTGGGGGTGATCGGAGCTCCCGCAGCCGGCGGTCAAAGCCCCAGCGTCGGGGCAGTCGCAGCTCCCGTGGCTTGGAGCTCCCGAAGTCGGTCTCTAACCAGGGGCCGCGAGCTCCACGATGTCAAAGTCCGCAGGCCCCCGCGGTTGGAGCACCAAAGTCGATCCCCGACAGGGATGGCAAGCTCCGCCATGTTAAAGTCCTGCTGGCTCCCGCCCGCGGTTGGAGCTCCCGAGGTCGGTCTCCAGCAAAGGCTGCCAACTCCTCGATGTTAGGCCGCAGTGCGGACGGAGATACGATACGGAAAAAAATCGCATCTTCGTCGAAGTAAGAAATCAAAAAAAGTTTCCCCCACATAAAACCAGTTAAAGAACATTAAAACATACATTTAACACACACTATCAAACAACAAAGAAGGAAGGGAAAGGCCGATCTCTGCCACCTAATCCCATTTTCCTGCCTTCTCTGCATAACCCTCACACCTGTCTATCTCTGCCTTAAAAACATCCACTGACTTGGCCTCCACAGCCCTCTGTGGCAATGAGTTCCACAGATTAACTCCCCTCTGACTAAAGAAATTCCTCCTCACCTCCTTTTTAAAAGAGCGTCATTTAATTCTGAGGCTGTGGCCTCTGGTCCTGGACTCTCCCACCAGTGAAAACACTGGTTGCCTGGAACGATTAAAATTTCTCCTTTGAAAATAATTAGTGGGATTTCACTGAAATTTTGCCCGTAAGTTTCAGTTTCAGTTCACAACCATTTTTGCTCTGTTGGGTGCACTTCCATTGATTCATCAGTAATCTGTGCTATCAGGGCAGGCAGCGCTGTTGGTCGGTGCTTTGATGTGGAGAGATAGCCCTGTACATTGATCAACTAAACCCTCTCTGGTGACTTTCACCTCATCTCTGCTATCAGACACTCTACATCACTTTACAATGCATTTACCTTCTTTAACTACGTTATATTTTGCTTCCAACGGTGCCAATTACTGAGCGGTCACCATTTCATAATCATAATCATACTCATAATCATATATATTTATATGGAACATACTGCAATCATAATATTTTATATATTTTAGTGTTTAACATATATATTGTAGTTTTTTAAATATATATAAAATATATATATATATTCTTTCTATTTTATATATATAATATTTTAATACATATATTAAGTCTATAATATATATAAAATCTACAATCTCTATACTGTCTGTGCACCAGTCTCCCCACATTAAACAAAGCCACGCACAGACGTCCGACCCTATGGAGAGGACAGTCACACTCGCTTCCAGTGACCGCCGATGATGATATATTAAAACACTAATAATATCTATATACTAAAACTCTCGTTTATTTGTTTATTTGTGATCGAACTACAGCCAAACCGGTACATGATAGCGCGACAATTTTAGGCCTACCTTACTCACAGTCATCGCTTTAATGGTGAAGCAAGTAGTTTTATTGAAAATGGTGTTATATTTTTAAAGTTATTCACATTTTAAAGTTTAAATCTATCTCCTAGGGAGGGAGGGGGAGGGAGGTGGGGGGGGGGGGAGGGAGGGAGGGGGAGGACGGTGGATAAGGGGGTTGGGGGGATGGAGAGGGGAAGTGGGGAGGGGAGGGGGAGGGGATGTAGAGGGGAGGGAGGGGGAGGGAGGAGAGGGTGCTGCACCAATGCAGGAGAGGTTAGGGCCCAACGGGTCCACTTGGTCTAGTCTATATTAAATATTAGGATTCCAGATTGACTGGGAATTTCCTTGTGATCGAGAAGGTTTCTGTATCCCCACACACAAACACATCACTGTATTTTAGGACCAGACACAAACAGGACTTGAGCCCAATAGCAGCGTGTGTTTTAGCTGCCAAGATAATTTTGTTTATTCGGCGCCCACAGCCAGCAGGTAATCCATCACCCACTGGTTTTGGACGGCAGCTGTCTCCCATCACGGAGATACTACGACACTGTGAAAATGTGGGAGACATTTCCTACTGGGTATCTGCAAGTGAGCTCGTCCCCTGACACGCTTTGAATAAAGCACCAGGCTGAAAATAAAGGGTAAAGAAAGGACACAAAGTGTTGCAGGATGGAATGGAATACTTTATTGTCACGTAGACATATATATAGAAAATATGTACAGGAGAAGGCCATTTGGCCCATCATGGCTGATCAGCCACAATCAGTCACCCGTGCCTGCCTTCTACCCATATCCCTTGATTCCGCTAGCCCCTAGAACTCCATCTAACTCTGTCTTAAATCCATCCAGTGAATTGGCCTCCGCTGCCCTCTGTGGCAGAGAATTCCACAAATTCACAACACTCTGGGTGAAAAAGTATTTCCTCACCTCAGTTTTAAATGGCCTCCCCTTTATTCTTAGACTGTGGCCCCTGGTTCTGAATATCACATGTGATAAGGCACAATTAAATTATTTGATGGTACACCAAAAAATGTGCAACTAGTCGCCGCATAAACAGCGCTGACAAAGTTACAAAGTACCCCCACGCCAGATCCTCCATGTTCTTCCCCGGTGTTGGCGGAGTCCAGAACTAGGGCTCACAGTTTAAGAATACGGGTAGGCAATTTAGGACTGAGATGAGGAAAAACTTCTTCACTCGGAGAGTGAAATCTGTGGAATTCTCCACCACAGAAGGCAGTGGAGGCCGATTCACTGGATGTTTTCAATAGAGAGTTAGATTTAGCTCTTAGGGCTAAAGGTATCAAGCGATACAGGGAAAAAGCAGGAATGGGGTACTGATTGTGGATGATCAGCCATTATCACAGTGAATGGCGGTGCTGGCTCGAGGGGCCAAATGGCCTACTCCTGCACCTATTTTTCTATGTTTCTATGTTTCTGCAGCAACAGAGGCCCGGGTCCGATCCTGACTCTGGGCGCTGTCTGTACGGAGTTTGTACGTTCTCCCAGTGACCTGGGCGGCACGGTGGCGCAGCAGTGGAGTTGCTGCCTTACAGCGAATGCAGCGCCGGAGACTCAGGTTCGATCCTGACTACGGGCGCCGTCTGTATGGAGTTTGTACGTTCTCCCCGTGACCTGCGTGGGTTTTCTCCGAGATCTTCGGTTTCCTCCCACACTCCAAAGACGTGCAGGTTTGTAGGTTAATTGGCTGGTCAAATGTAAAAATTGTCCCTAGTGGGTGTAGGATAGTGTTAACGTGCGGGGATTGCTGGGTGGCGCGGACCCGGTGGGCCGAAGGGCCTGTTTCTGCGCTGTATCTCAAAATCTAAATCTTCGGTTTCCTCCCACGCTCCAAAGATGTACAGGTTTGTAGGTTAATTGGCGTGGTATAAATGCAAAACGTAAAATTGTCCCTAGTGTGTGTCGGATAGTGTTAGTGTGCGGGGATCGCTGGTCGGTGTGGCTGAAGGGCTTGTATCCATGCTGTATCTCTAAGCTGAACTAAATTAAATATTCAGTAAATGAGGATAATATATATTTTTGGTACACGTGCTCTTGTCCCTAACCTCACCCAGGTGGAGCGAGCGGGTGGCCGTCCTCCAGCAGCTCCCACCGCTGCTGGCCACGTCTAGACCGCTCGTTCTGGCCGGTGACTTCAACTGCATCATCGATGCGGCTGGACGATCCGGCAGTGCCAACCACAGACTGGACGGCACCTCCAAACTCCTGGTGGAAACGGTCAAAGATGCAAAGCTGCGCGACGCCTTCAGTGACCCTGCAGGCGGAGTCCAGCCACGGTTCACCTGGTCAGGACCAAACGGTTCAGCCCAGTCCCGGATAGACTTCCTCTTCACATCGAGGGCCGTCACGGTCAGACACACCGACCTCGCCCCGGTGTTCTTCTCTGACCACTGCCTCCTTCAGGCCACCTGTCACCTACAGGAGGACCGGAAGGCGGGCAGAGGGACGTGGAAGCTAAACGTGGAGCTGTTGACCCCGGAGAACGTTAAGGAGCTAAAGAGGGACTACGCATGTTGGAGAACTGTGAGGCCCCTCTTTGACTCCCAGACACTCTGGTGGGAGGCAACAAAGGAGAACATCAAGAAGTTCTTCGTCTCCAAAGGTGTTCAGAGAGCAAGACAGGGTAAGAGGGAACTGTGTCAACTCCAGACAGATTTGCAGCAGCTACTCCTTCTGCAGAGGAGAGGGGTGGATGTGAGGGAGGAACTGAGAGAGTTGAAGGGCCGGCAAGCTCGGCTCTTTACCTCTGAATCCTCCAAGATCATCTTCCGGTCCAGGGTCCGCCATGTTGAGCAGGATGAGACGTGCTCACGTTACTTCTTCCATAAGGTTCACAGGGGGAGCTCTGTGATCAAAAGCCTTAGGGAGGAGGACGGCTCGGTAACATCCTCGCAGACAGACATGCTCAAGATCTGCAGATCCTTTTATAAGGATCTGTACGATGTAAAGACCACAGACAGCACCGCCTCCCAGAACTTCCTGTCCTCCATCACGGAAGTCTTGGACGACAGCAAGCGGGAGAGTCTGGACCAACCACTGACCCTGGAGGAGCTGACTGGCTCCATCCGTTCCTTTGACTCGAGTAAAACTCCCGGAGGCGATGGCTTACCGGCAGAGTTGTACTCGGCTCTGTGGGACTGGGTGGGCCCGGACCTGCTGGAAGTGTACAACGATATACTTCTAGCAGGCAGCATGTCAGACTCTATGAGGAAAGGCAACATCACCCTGATCTACAAGCAGAAGGGGGAGATGAATGACTTAAGGAATTGGAGACCCATCACATTGTTGAATGTAGACTACAAGATCCTGTCTAAGGCCATCGCCAACCGGGTCAAGTCTGCTCTGGGACAGGTGATCCACCCGGACCAAACCTGTGCTGTACCTGGCAGGAAAATCTCAGACAGCCTGGTGCTGCTGAGAGATACCATTGCCTACGTGCAGGACAGACGGGTGGATGCCTGCCTGGTCAGCTTGGACCAGGAGAAGGCCTTCGACAGGATATCGCACACGTATATGAGGGACGTGCTCTCCAAAATGGGCTTTGGGGAGGGAATCAGGAAGTGGATACAACTGCTCTACTCTGATATCTGTAGTGCAGTCCAAATTAATGGGTGGGAATCAGACAGCTTCCCCGTCAGGTCTGGAGTCAGGCAGGGTTGCCCTCTTTCCCCTGTCTTGTTCGTCTGTTGCATTGAACCCTTTGCCGAATCCATCAGGAAGGATGCGAGCATAAGAGGAGTGACATTGCCAGGCAGTGGGGGCACTCAGGTCAAGGCCTCCCTGTACATGGACGATGTCGCCGTCTTCTGCTCGGATCCAGGGTCGGTCCGCAGACTGATCAGCGTCTGCGACCAGTTTGAGTTGGCCACGGGGGCCAGGGTAAACCGCAGGAAGAGCGAGGCCATGCTCTTTGGCAACTGGCCCGACCGATCTTCCATCCCCTTCACCATCAAGCCTGACTTCCTGAAGGTGCTGGGGATCTGGTTCGGGAAGGCTGAGGCATGTAACAAAAATTGGCTGGAGTGGATAGCCAAGGTGGGGAAGAAGCTGGAGCTGTGGAAGCAGCGCTCCCTCTCCATCACGGGGAAAAACCTGGTCATCAGGTGTGAGGTGCTCTCGGGGCTGCTGTACTTGGCGCAAGTGTGGCCCGTCCCTCCCTCCTACGCCAAGGGGATCACCCGGGCCGTCTTCCGTTTCATCTGGGGGTCGGCGATGGACCGGGTGCGACGAGCCACAATGCACAAGTCGGCAAACAACGGGGGTAAAGACGTGCCCAACGTCGCCCTCATTCTGATGGCCACTTTCGTGTGTGGCTGCATCAGGCGGAGCATAGAGCCAAGGCACGTGGGCACCAAATGCCACTACCTGCTGAGGTTCTACCTGTCCCCGGTGTTGCGAAGGATGGGCCTGGCGCAGATGCCACGCAATGTGCCAGTCAGCTGGACATTGCCGAACCATCTGTCGTTTGTGGACAGGTTCTTCCGGACCAACACCTTTGACCACAAGTCCATCGGGCAGTGGTCAGCACGGAACGTCCTGCAGGCACTGCAGGGGAATGACTCCATGGATCCTGTGGCGTGGTTCCCAGAACAGACAGCCCAGCTTGTCTGGCAAAATGCCTCATCGCCAGTACTCACCAACAAGCACCAAGACCTGGCTTGGCTGGCGGTGAGGGGAGCCCTCCCAGTCAGATCCTTCCTGCACCGCCGGAACCTCACTACCAGCGCACGCTGCCCTCGGGACGGCTGCTACGGAGAGGAAACGGTGGCCCACCTCTTCAAAGAGTGTGGATTTGCCAGGAGAGTCTGGAGAGGTCTGCAGGGGTCCCTGTCACGATTCATTCCGAGCAGCTCCGTCACAGAGGACTCTGTGCTCTACGGACTGTTCCCAGGGACGCATTCCGAGACTGACATCGAGTGCTGCTGGAAGGTCATCAACTCGGTGAAAGACGCTCTTTGGTCTGCCCGATCCTTGTTGACCTCCCAGCGGAGCGAGCTGTCCGTCAAGGAATGTTGCCGACTGGCCCACTGCAGACTGCAGGAGTACGTGCTGAGGGACGCTCTGAAGCTCGGTGCAGCCAACGCCAAGGCCCTGTGGGGGAGGACCACAGTCTAGGGTCCTTCCGCTGCTGGACATGGGGGGCAGGGTGTGGTGGAGAGAGACGCCCCTCCAAATAAGGGATATGTATGTAAATGTATGTAAATGTCTAAGTAAATGCCTGTATTGAATATGTAACCTCCGGAAATGTCGGATGGGTTTGTTTAAAAATGATGTTTTGTAAATGATATTTATTACTTGAATAAAGTATTTTTTGATTAAAAAAAAAAAAAAAAAAAAAAAAAAAAAAAGAGTGCTCTTGTCCCTAACCATTTCTCAACGTGGATTATGAGCTTTCGGGATCTCGCGCACTGTTGTGCTTGCAGGGTAAGTAAGTTCGACAGATCTGTTCATATGTGTATTGTTGTGTGCATGTGCACGTTCTGACGAGAAGTTGAAACAAACCAGACTTCCCACCCACAGGTCAGGGGGCAAAATGTGAAGCGCGGGAGGAGAAGGCATGATTTTGATCAAATTTTTTTTTTTAATGGCTTCTTTGGGCTTAAAGCCACACAGACATGATAACATAACATAACATAACATAACAACACTTTATTGTCACTCGGCACAACACCGAGCGAAATTTCAGCAGTCACACAAAATACAGCAAAAAGAAAAGAACACAGGACACCCGACCCCAACACAAACATCCATCACAGTGACTCCAAACACCCCCTCACTGTGATGGAGGCAACAAAACTTCCCCTCTCTTCCCCCCGCACCCACGGACAGGCAGCTCGACCCCTACCGAGGCAAACGACACGCACAGCCCCCGCAAGGGGATGGAAGGCCCCCCGGCCGAGCCGCCCCGGGCACCGAAACGTCCCGCGGCCACACCGGGCGATGTTAAGTCCAACGGCCGAGCCGCACCGGGCACTGAAACGTCCCGCGGCCGAACAGCGCTGACGATGTTAAGTCCAGCGGCCAAGCCGCACCGGGCACTGAAACGTCCCGCGGCCACACCGGGCGATGTTAAGTCCAGCGGCCGAGCCGCACCGGGCACTGAAACGTCCCGCGGCCACACCGGGCACTGAAACGTCCCGCGGCCACACCGGGCGATGTTAAGTCCAGCGGCCGAGCCGCACCGGGCACTGAAACGTCCCGCGGCCGAGCTGCGCCGGCAATGTTAAGGCCCGCAGCCGAGCCGCACCGGGCACTGAAACGTCCCGCAGCCGAGCTGCGCCGGCAATGTTAAGGCCCGCAGCCGAGCCGCACCGGGCACTGAAACGTCCCGCAGCCGAGCTGCGCCGGCAATGTTAAGGCCCGCAGCCGAGCCGCACCGGGCACTGAAACGTCCCGCAGCCGAGCTGCGCCGGCAATGTTAAGGCCCGCAGCCGAGCCGCACCGGGCACTGAAACGTCCCGCAGCCGAGCTGCGCCGGCAATGTTAAGGCCCGCAGCCGAGCCGCGCCCCGGGGAAGAGACCTAATAAAATAAAGGTTTCCCCCCGCCCCACCCCCCCACCCCACCCCACACCCCCACCACACACCCCCACCACACATACACAGCCAAAAACAGAAACAAAAACCATCCCAACACCGACACAAACAAAAAAAAAGAAAAAAAAGACAACAGACTGCCAGAGAGCCGCAGCCGTTAGGCGCAGCCAACTCCACAACTGGTCAAAAATAAGACTGAAGACATTGCTAGAATGACTGGAAACCATTGCTGGAAAGCCGAGACTATAAAACCTAAGAATACTATCAAACATCCATTTTTCATAACCAGGGTCCAAGGCGGTTAAAATGCTTACGGATATGCAGGGAACGGAGGGATATGGAGATTAGCTGTGTTGGAAAGAACTGCAGATGCTGGTTTAAATCGAAGGTGGACACAAAATGCTGGAGTAACTCAGCGGGACAGGCAGCATCTCGGGAGCAATGCGATGCTTGACCCGCTGAGTTACTCCAGCATTTTGCGTCTCCGCGAGATTTGGGGGAGTCCAGAACCAGGGGCCACACAGTTTAAGAATAAGGGGTAGGCCATTTAGAACGGAGATGAGGAAAAACTTTTTCTGTCAGAGAGTTGTGAATCTGTGGAATTGTCTGCCTCAGAAGGCAGTGGAGGCCAATTCTCTGAATGCATTCAAGAGAGAGCTGGATAGAGCTCTTAAGGATAGCGGAGTCAGGGGGTATGGGGAGAAGGCAGGAATGGGGTACTGATTGAGAATGATCAGCCATGATCACAATGAATGGCGGTGCTGGCTCGAAGGGCCGAATGGCTTACTCCTACACCTATTGTCTATTGTCTATTAGTTTATGGGCAGCACCGTGGCACAGCGATTGAGTTGCTGCCTTACGTCTTTGTAGTGTAGGAGGAAACCGGATCACTCGGATGATCCGGAAAAACCCGATTGATCACAGGGAGAACGTACAAACTCCATACAGACAGCACCCATAGTCAGGATGGAACCTGGATCTCTGGCGCTGTGAGGCAGCAACTCTACCCCTGATTTCTGTTTTTCAATTATGGCGTTATTCAATTTAGATTACTTCAACCTGAACAGAGGATATTGCCAGTACTTGAGGCCCTGACCTCGAGGGAGAGTTTGGGAAGGCTCGGACTTTGTCTCTTGGAGCGGAGGAGGCTGAGAGGTGATCTGATAGAGGTGTACAATATGATTATGATGGTAGAGGCCGGGTGAATGCACAGTGTCTTTACCCAGAGCTGGGGAATCAAAAACAAGAAGACATAGGTTTAAGGTGAGAAGAGAATCATTTAATAGGAATCTGAGGGGCGACCTTTCCACACAGAGGCTAAATGGAATGAGCTGCCAGAGGAGGTAGTTGAGACAGGTACTGTAATAGCATTTAGAAGACATTTGGACACATACATGGATAGGAAAAGTGTTGAAGGATATAGGCCAAATGCAGACAGGTGAATCTGTCACGGTGGCGCAGCGGTAGAGTTGCTGCCTTACAGCGAATGCAGCGCCGGAGATTCAGGTTCGATCCTGACAGCGGGCGCCGTCTGTAAGGAGTTTGTACGTTCTCCCTGTGACCTGCTCGGGTTTTTTCCGAGATCTTCGGTTTCCTCCCACACTCCAAAGACGTACAGGTATGTAGGTTAATTGACTGGATAAATGTAAAAATTGTCCCTAGTGTGTGTAGGATAGTGTTAATGTGCGGGGATCGCTGGGCGGCGCGGACTCGGTGGGCCGAAGGGCCTGTTTCCGCGCTGTATCTCTAAAAAAAAAAAAATCTAGTATAGGTGGGGCCAAAGCCCAACTTGCCCATGCTGATCAAAATGCCCCATCTTTACTAGTTTCAAGCTGTTTCTGTGACTCTATGACTCTACGAGGTGTGACTTGTCTGTCGGTGAACGTGGCCTTCACATCTCCTTGTCGCCAAGCTGTGAGATCAGTAAGCACAGTGACAGCAAGGTAGTCATGTGAAGCAGATACATCTTACTGTGAAGCAAAGCAGGGAGTTGCAATTTGGTTTCTGAGCCACAGATCGATGCTGCACTCCACAACAGGATCCAGCCCTGTAGAAATGCTGATGGCACAGAAGACTTATGTGACATACATGTCTGGCTCGGCTGAGACTGGGAGGGAGGTGGGATACAGTTAAAACAAAGCACTATAGGGCTTCAGATAACATGGTAAGGTTTAGAAACAAAGAACCACAGATGCTGGTTTATACCGAAGGTAGACACAAAGTGCTGGAGTAACTCAGCAGGTCAGGCATCATCTCTGGAGTAAAAGGGTGGGTGACGTTTCGGGTCAGGACCCTTCTGCAGAAGAAGGGTCTTTCATCTGAAGAAGGGTCCCGAACCTTCGGTGGTGGCTCGAGGAGCCGAATGGCCTCCTCCTGCACCTATTTTCTATGTTTCTATGACCCGAAACATCACCCATCATTTTTCTCCAGAGAGTTACTCCAGCACTTCGTGTCTTTGTGTCTATCATCTGAAGAAGTAGTATTATCTGAATGGTGTCAAGTTAGGAAAGGGGGACGTACAACGAGATCTGGGTGTCCTAGTGCATCAGTCACTGAAAGGAAGCATGCAGGTACAGCAGGCAGTGAAGAAAGCCAATGGAATATTGGCCTTCATAACAAGGGGAGTTGAGTATAGGAGCAAAGAGGTCCTTCTGCAGTTGTACAGGGCCCTAGTGAGACCGCACTTGGCATCTTTAATCGAAAGTTATGCATTTGGCTTACTGAGACACCAGCCTCTTTTAAAATGGCTTTGAACCTTCAAAGCCACGGATCACATACGGTTACAAAAACATACAGTTGCTCTTGAGGAAGGAGCTGCCAATCCCTCTTAAAAGATGAGCAAACACATTTAACGTCCATCAATTTGATATTTAAGCACAGATCTTTAAAAAAGACTGATAAATCATCTCCAATAAATGGAGCAATGAAACGCTCCGGTAGAACGAAATACACCAAGATTTGACTTGTTAAAAAGCATGTAAATATTTTGCAAGCCAAAGGGAACAGTTATCTTCAATGCAATATGGAGTTTGACACCCTAAAACACGCACAGTTGCAAAAAGGAACAGTTGCTTTGAAAGAAGATAAAGGGCAATTATTTAAAAAGATGAACAAGGCCATTTCATGTCTATCAACTGGATATTCAGTGCCGATCTTAACGAAAAAAATGATAAATCAACTCCAATAAATGTAGCAATGAAACGCTACAGTGGAAAAAAATGCACCAACAAAATTTGACTCGTAAAAAAGAATGTAAACATTTTGCGAGCCAAAGAGAACTTTTATCATCAAAGCAATATGAACGAGGTTGACTCATACAACTGGTGCAAGCTTAACTCAAGTAGCAAAGGAAAGTTTTAAAATATATATAAAAAGCTTATCTAGTTTCGCTCAAAAACATAACAGTCACAAATCATGAGCCAATGTTAATATTGACCCGCTGAGTGAAGTATCCGTCTTTGGTATGAACCAACAAATGCAGTACCTTTGTATTACTTTTAGCCAATGTTAAGAATTGTTTTAAGTCCTGCCATTGTTTCAGATTGGCCTGCACAACTATCTTCAAACTGATTATGATGGAATCGTTGACACCACAGAAGGCAGTGGAGGCCAATTCACTGAATGTTTTCAAGAGAGAGTTAGATTTAGCTCTTAGGGCAAACGGAATCAAGGGATATGGGGAGAAAGCAGGAATGGGGGTCACTGATTCTGGATGATCAACCGTGATCATATTGAATGGCGGTGCTGGCTCGAAGGGCTGAATGGCCTACTCCTGCACCAGGCTTCTATGTTTCTATGTTCTATAACGCCAACAACTAAAAGATCAGAGGAAGGACCTCGACCCAAAACGTCACCTCTACCTTTTCTCCAGAAGTCTGAGCAAGGGTCTCAACCCGAAACATCACCTGTTCCTTTTCTCCAGAGATGCTGCCTGACCCGCTGGATTTATCTCCAGCATTTTTTGTGTCTGTCTTCGATAAAAAATCTACAAATTAATTTAAAGTGCAGAAATTAATTATTTTTAAATTAAATTTAAAAAAATTAAGTCTGTCTTTGGTATAAACCAGCATCTGCAGTTCCTTCTCGTTACATTTTATGACAATGATTGTTACCGGGAATCCCCACCGTTGATGGAATAAATCCATATTTTTTCGGTTTCACAGCAAACTTTTAAAAAAAGAATGCTCAAATTTCATGGCACTAGAAATCTGCCAAACACATAATGCCGGAATCAGAATTTACAATGCGAAAGGTTGCAACTATTTTCGACGAGTGTCACCACTTTGTTTTAATTGAAATTCTAGCAAGTGTTGCTGTATCATGTGGATTGGGAGGTATCTGGCTCACACACTTTTTTTTTAGGGCTTCGACAATGGGCAAAGCAAGCGAGGAATATGACCGCGCGGATAAAGAGAAAGGTTAGGAACGCAGGGACTGGATCAGCCCCGCCTCAGTGCTCCCCTCATTCAATGAGATGAAAGTTGATTCGTTCTCGCTCAGCTCCCACCAATCTTACCTTGACATCCCCTCATAACCTTCGCTCACAAAATGAATATATCAGCCACTCGTTTAAAATTATTTACCACCTGGCTCCGTCATTGAAAGACTCCGAAAATACTGGATAGACTCGGCTTGTACTCGCTGGAATTTAGAAGATTGAGGGGGGATCTTATAGAAACTTACAAAATTCTTAAGGGGTTGGACAGGCTAGATGCAGGAAGATTGTTCCCGATGTTGGGGAAGTCCAGAACAAGGGGTCACAGTTTAAGGATAAGGGGGAAGTCTTTTAGGACCGAGATGAGAACGGTTTTTTTTCACACAGAGAGTGGTGAATCTGTAGAATTCTCTGCCACAGAAGGTAGTTGAGGCCAGTTCATTGGCTATATTTAAGAGGGAGTTAGATGTGACCCTTGTGGCTAAAGGGATCGGGGGTATGGAGAGAAGGCAGGTACGGGATACTGAGTTGGATGATCAGCCATGATCATATTGAATGGCGGTGCAGGCTCGAAGGGCCAAATGGCCTCCTCCTGCACCTATTTTCTATGTTTCTATGTCATTACGATTGCTCACTGAACAGCAGAAAAAGCTTTATTCTTTATTCCCGAGAAAAGCCCAGCCAAAATCAAATCGCGCCCGAATCATGTAGAAGGCCGGGCCGGAGTTCCAGAGGGGCAAATTCGATCCGCCGATCGGCACGGAAGTCCCAATGGGCTAAAGATTGGCCTAGGCACCACATTTTCGGGAGGATTTCCATGGGGGGGTGGGGGTGGGGGGGTGGGTGGAGATTTTGTCCGGATTAAACAGGGGGCCGGATTACCAGTTGCCAGAAAATCAGAGAAGTGACTATAATAAATATAAGGAGGACACTGCAGATGTTGGTTGCAGAGTGAAGAAGGGTCTCGACCCCTAAACGTCACCCATTCCTTCTATCATGAGGAGTGCTGCCTGTCCCGCTGAGTTACTCCAGCATTTATGTCTACCTTCTATTATAAATGTAATGTAGGTTTAAATGTAGGTTTAAGGTGAAGGGGAAAGGATTTTAATGGCAATCTGAGGGGTAACTTTTTTACACGATGGGCAGCGGGTGTATGGAACGAGCTGCCAGAGGAGGTAGTTGAGGCTGGCACTATCCCAATGTTTAAGAAACATTTAGACAGATACATGGGTAGAATAGGTGTAGAGGGATATGGGCCAAAAGCAGGCAGGTGGGACTAGTGTAGCTGGGACATGTTGTTCGGTGTGGGCAAGTTGGGCTGTTTCCACGCTGTATCACTCTATGACACTATAAGGATTGTGAAACAACAGTAAATCGCAAAGTGCTGGAGGAACTCAGCTGGTCAGGCAGCATCTGTAGAGGGAAATGGACCGGGAATGTTTCAGGTCGGGGTCCTTCTTCAATACTGGACTAGAGGGGCGATAGCAGGCAGAAAGAGGTGAGCGGAAGGAGTGGGATAAGAGCCGGCATGTGATAAGGTTCGGGTCGAGACCCTTCTTCAGACTGATGTCAGGCAGCACGGTGCCGCAGCGGTAGAGTTGCTGCCTTACAGCGAATGCAGCGCCGGAGACCCGTGTTAGATCCCGACTACGGGTGCTGTCTGTATGGAGTTTGTACGTTCTCCCCGTGACCTGCGTGGGTTTCCTCCGAGATCTTCGGTTTCCTCCCACACTCCAAAGACGTACAGGTATGTAAGTTGATTGGCTTGGTAAATGTTTTTTTAAAAAGTGTCCCTTGTGGGTGTAGGATAGTGTTAATGTGTGGGGATCGCTGGTCGGCGCGGACCCGGTGGGCTCAAAGGGCCTGTTTCCGCTCTGTATCTCTAAACTAAACTACAGAAATGTCACCCACTCCTTCTCTCCTGAGATGCTGCCTGTCCTGCTAAGTTACTTCAACATTGTGTCTAGATCACCACAGCTTTCTATTTTCCCTAGATAGACACAAAAAGCTGGAGTAACTCAGCGGGACAGGCAGCATCTCTGGAGATAAGGATTGGGTGACGTTTCTGGTCAAGATCCTTCTTCACCCATTCCTTCTCTCCAGAGATGCTGCCTGTCCCGCTGAGTGGCTCCAGCTTTTTGTGTCTATCTTTGGTGTAAACCAGCATCTGCAGTTCCTTCCTACACAAATGATAGATAGGGTTCCCTCCCTGATGCTGCCATTCAGTTCCTCAAGCAGTTTGGTCCCCACTCAAGTTTCCAGAATCTGCAGTCTTTTGTGTTGGAAAAAAAAACTGCAGATGCTGGTTTAAATCGAAGGTAGACACAAAATGCTGGAGTAACTCAGCGGGTCAAGCAGCATCTCTAAAGAGAAGGAATGGGTGACGTTTCAGGTTGAGATCCTTCTTCAGACTTGAATTTTTTTGTGTCTGCAGTCTTTTGTGTCTCAATAGACAATTGACAATAGACAATAGGTGCAGGAGTAGGCCATTCAGCCCTTCGAGCCAGCACCGCCATTCAATGCGATCATGGCTGATCACTCTTTGTGAAAGAACGGATTGACTACAAGAATGGGTTTAATGAAGAAATATACTTCAGAAGAATTTTATAAAATCGAAATATGATAAAAGTTAGAGACCAAATGATTTGCTGCTATTTTTATTTTGTACTTTCTCCTCTGTCAAGAGCTAAATAATCTCTTTGGAAAAGCCAAGTAACAGAGAAAATCCACTCAAGCAAAATGGAGACAGGGTGTGGTGTTGAGGGAGGTGAGTGGGGGGTCAGAATTGGAAAGACGGAAGAATGGTGGTGGGGGGGGGGGCAGTGAAAGCGGTGTAGGGATGACACCAGGGTAAGGGGGAGATAAAACTAGTGAAATAAGGTACAGCAAATATTCACCAGGATAGTGTGGCACGGTGGCGCAGCGGTAGAGTTGCTGCCTCACAGCGCCAGAGCCCCGGATTCGATCCTGACTACGGGTGCTGTCTGTACGGAGTTTGTACGTTCACCCCGTGACTTTTTCTATGAAATCTTCGGTTTCCTCCCACACTCCAAAGATGTACAGGTTTGTAGGTTATTTGGCTTGGTTTGAATCGTAAATTGTCCCCAGTGCATGTAGGATAGTGTTAGTGTGTGGGGATCGCTGGTGGGCCGAAGGGCCTGTTTCTGCGTTGTATCTCTAAACTAAACTAAATTAAACTAATAACACCAGGAACGAGGAGTAGGGTTGCCAACTGTCTCGTATTAGCCGGGACATCCAGTATATTGGGCTAAATTGGCTTGGCCCGTACGGGACCGCCCTTGTCCCTTATTAGGCCTGGGGGGTGCTGTAGGCCCGGACACTGTTGGCCTCGGGGGCTGCTGTAAGCCCGGACAGTGTAGGCCCGGACACTGTTGGCCCGGGTGCCGCTGTAGGCCCGAACACTGTAGGCCCGGGGGCCGCTGTAGGCCCGGACATTGCAGGGAAACTGAGTGTGTTCAGGGAGCAAGGCCGAGTGTGTTCGCCGAACGGAGGTTGGGTAGCGGCCGCCATTGGTGGAGCGGGAGCACGTGGCCGCTGGCTGGATGAGATGACGTGGGGCGCAGGCAGTAACCTTTTGTCCCTTATTTGGGAGTGAGGAAGTTGGCAACCCTAATGGGGAGTAGGGGTTACAATATTGGAGGAGAAGGTAAAGAGAAGGCTGACCTAATTGTCCTTTCACAATGGTGAAGTATTTTGATATAGTGAGATCTAATCACAAAAAAAGCAATAAGACAACATGGACTTCAGCCAATCTAATTATCTGAAATAAACTCTTGTTTAAGCCAAGTCCATAAATTACTTTAAAAGGGAAGGTAATAGTTGATTTCTTTTCAATTGCACATGGAATGTGAGCATCACAAACAAGGCCAGCATTGATCATCCAGGATTAATCGTTCTGGACTAAATAACAATGACGCCATTTATAAAGTGCCTTCGACAGGACAGAATGAAACACCGCCAAATATCCATGAAAAACATTCTTTCAAAAAATTGACACCCAGGTCATTGAATGAGATTTCTTGACTGCTGGGCAAAAAGCTTCGTCTATGACTCGATAACGGTGTGGATGAGGATCTTGGCCGCAATGGATATAGAAAGCCAAAGGGCCTGTTTCCATGCTGTGTGACTCTTTGACAAGGGACATCAAGTGATATGGGGAGAAAGCAGAAACGGGGTACTGATTTTGGATGATCAGCCACGATCATACTGAATGGCGATGCTGGCTCAAAGGGCCGAATGGCCTACTCCTGCACCTATTTTCTATGTTCATCTGACTCTCAAGGATTGGCTGAGCACAGGCCCAGAGCGTTCAAAAATGTTCATCATAATCCATATCCCTCCACTCCCCGCATGTCGTGCAACGAGATCTGGGTGTCCTAGTGCATCAGTCACTGAAAGAAAGCATGCAGGTACAGCAGGCAGTGAAGAAAGCCAATGGAATGTTGGCCTTCATAACAAGAGGAGTTGAGTATAGGAGCAAAGAGGTCCTTCTGCAGTTGTATAGGGCCCTAGTGAGACCGCACCTGGAGTACTGTGTGCAGTTTTGGTCTCCAAATTTGAGGAAGGACATTCTTGCTATTGAGGGCGTGCAGCGTAGGTTTACTAGGTTAATTCCCGGAATGGCGGGACTGTCATATGTTGAAAGACTGGAGCGACTAGGCTTATATACTCTGGAATTTAGAAGGATGAGAGGGGATCTTATCGAAACATATAAGATTATTAAGGGGTTGGACACGTTAGAGGCAGGAAACATGTACCCAGAACAAGGGGCCACAGTTTAAGAATAAGGGGTAGGCCATTTAGAACTGAGATGAGGAAAAACTTTTTCAGTCAGAGAGTTGTGAATCTGTGGAATTCTCTGCCTCCGAAGGCAGTGGAGGCCAAGTCTCTGAATGCATGCAAGAGAGAGCTAGATAGAGCTCTTAAGGATAGCTCTGTACGGCAGGGGGTATGGGGAGAAGGCAGGAACGGGGTACTGATTGAGAATGATCAGCCATGATCACATTGAATGGTGGAGCTGGCTCGAAGGGCCGAATGGACTACCCCTGCACCTATTGTCTATTGTCTATTGTCCATGCGCCTATCTGAAAGTCTCTCAAACGCCACTATTGTATCTGCCTCCACCACCGCCCCCGGCAGCACGTCCCAGGCACCCGATACCCTCTGTGTAAGAACCCCTGCCCCACGCAGCTCCTTTCAACTTTGACCCTCTCACCACAATGCTGTGCCCTCTACCCATTGACCATTCCACCCTGTGACAAAGGTTCTGACTGTCTAGGTTCTGAAAAGACACTGACTTTCCCAGAGAGCGCTGACCAACTGTACACTGAAGTGAAGCGAGCCCGAAAAACCCGAAAAGTCACCTATTCCTTTTCTCCAGAGATGCTGCCTGACCCGCTGCGTTACGCCCAGCTTTTTGTGTCTATCTTCAGTTTAAACCAGCATCTGCAGTTTCTTCCCACACATGAAAGCAGCTAGCTGGAGTCTACAGGAGGCAAAGAGACTGCAGATGGTGGAATCATGAGCAAAAAACAAAGAGCTGGAGGAGCTCAGCCAGTCAGGAAGCATCTGTGGTGGTAAATGGACGGCATGGTGGCGCAGCGGTAGAGTTGCTGACTTACAGCGCCAGAGACACGGGTTCAATCCTGACCATGGGTGCTGTCTGTACGGAGTTTGTACGTTCTCCCTGCGACCGCGTGGGTTTTCTCCGAGTGCTCTGGCTTCCTCCCACGCTCCAAAGACGAACGGATCTGACCCGCTGAGTTACTCTAGCATTTTGTGTCTGTCTTGGGTTTAAACCAGCATCTGCAGTTCCTTCCTACACAAGCAGGGCGGCGCAGCGGTAGAGTTGCCGCCTTACAGCGAATGCAGCGCCGAAGACCCGGGTTCCATCCCGACTACGGGTGCTGACTGTACGGAGTTTGTACGTTCTCCCTGTGACCTGCGTGGGTTTTTCTCCGAGATCTTCGGTTTCCTCCCACACTCCAAAGATGTGCAGGTGTAGTGAGTACAAAACGAGCGTTATTGTTCAAAGGTCTTTATTCGTAGGTAACCGTAACAAACTGCAACTCCTTACTTTGGACACACACTACTTAACTAGCCAATACAATCTAATCTCATCTCTCCAGCTGGTCGCCAGACACAACTATACCTCACGCTCCCGCATCTCGTGACTCGTTAGCCCAACCGAGGGTTCGAGACCCCCCCCGCTAATCCGTATGTCCCTACACAGGTATGTAGGTTAAATAAGAAAATAACTGCAGATGCTGGTACAAATCGAAGGTATTTATTCACAAAAATGCTGGATTTTCAGTCTGAAGAAGGGTCTCGACCCGAAACGTCACCCATTCCTTCTCTCCCGAGATGCTGCCTGACCTACTGAGTTGCTCCAGCATTTTGTGAATAAATACCAGGTATGTAGGTTAATTGGCTTGGTAAATGTTATTAAAAATTGTCCCTAGTGGGTGCAGGATGGTGTTAATAAACGGGGATCGCTGGTCGGTGCGGACCCGGTGGGCCGAAGGGCCTGTTTCCGTGCTGGATCTCTAAACTAAACTAAACTTAACTAAACACCGTGCACCACATATTTGATGAGCCCCATTGGTGTGGACAGGGCATCAGGTAAAGTGTTATCAAGTAGCTCCGACGTGAGTTTAGGCAGTTAGCTTCGAAGTTTCAGAAAAATAATTGATCTTATTGAGGTGCAAGGATCTGAGAGCAATTAACAGGATAGATGGTGAGAGGCTATTTCCTCAAGTTAAAGCGACCAGAATGTAGAGACATCACTTAAGATAGGAACTTAGCCAATTAAGTGACTTTTTGCCATTTAGTGGTGTGAATATTTGATTTTTTTCAATACCTGAGGGCTGTGGTGCTCAGACATTCAATTTTATCCAAGGTGGAAGCTGTCTGGTTTTCTAACATCAAGGGAATGAAGAAATAAAAGCTCCCGGGTTAACTGAAATTAAAGTTCGTTTTGGTGAATTTTAAACGGTGGGAATGTGATGGGAAAAGCACGATGTGGACTGCGTGGGAAGGGACTGCAGATGCTGGTTTACACCGAAGATAAGACACAAAATGCTGAGGTAACTCAGCGGGTCACAGGAGAAAAAGGAAATAGGTGATGTTTCGGGTCGGAACTCCTCTTCACGCTGAGAGAGGGTGTTGAATCTGAAGAAGGGTTCCGACGCGAAACGTCGCCTCGTCTTTTTCTCCAGAGATGCAGCCCGACCCTCTGAGTTACACCAGCGTTTTGTGTCTATCTTTGGAAGAGCAAATGAGATGGCTCCGATCTGGTACATTGTCAACGCAGATTTGAGGAACAGCATCTCATATTTCTCTTGGGCGGCTTACACCCCAGTGGTATGAATCTTGATTTCCCTAACTTCAAGTAACCCCTGCATTCCCTCTCCCTCCGTTCCTCCCCCACCCACGTCTTACCAGCTTCAAAGATGTCTTGAGTCTCATTGTCTGTACTCGTTCTCACTTAACAAACAGCTGACAATGGCCCGTTTCCTTTATCTTCATTACTTTTTTGCACATCGTTCATTCATTTGTTCTATATCTCTCTACATCGCCGTCTATATCTCTCGCTTCCCTTTCCCCTGACTCTCAGTCTCAAGAAGGGTCTCGACTCGAAACGTCGCCTATTCCTTCTCTCCAGAGATGCTGCCTGACCCAATAGACAATAGACAATAGACAGTAGGTGCAGGAGGAGGCCATCCGGCCCTTCGAGCCAGCACCGCCATTCAATGTGATCATGGCTGATCATTCTCAATCAGTACCCTGTTCCTGCCTTCTCCCCATACCCCCTGACTCCGCTATCCTTAAGAGCTCTATCTAGCTCGCTCTTGAATGCATTCAGAGAATTGGCCTCCACTGCCTTCCGAGGCAGAGAATTCCACAGATTCACAACTCTCTGACTGAAAAAGTTTTTCCTCATCTCAGTTCCGCTGAGTTACTCCAGCTTTTTGTGTCTATTTTCTGATCTGGTGAACACGAGTTGGCAAGGTGATTCCATTGTATGCACTATATAGACTGTCAGACTTGCAGCAAATGTCATATAGGGGAGAGCAAATAAAAAGTGTACGCATAGTAGAGAGATTGTCCACCTGTGGTGTTTCATCAGCTATTTATTGCCCCTGTTTTTTGAAGCCATGTCTATAGACAAATAAAACACTTAAGTTCGTTATAGTGGCATCATGAGAATCGTACTGTCGGGTTGCATCACAGCGTGGTTTGGGAAGACCTCTGCCCAAGACCGCAATAAATTGCAGAGTTGTGGATGTGGCCCAATCCATCGCAAAGACCAGACTCCGCACCATTGACTCCATCTGCATTTCACACTGCCTCAGGAAAGCAGTCAACAACGTCAAGGATCTATCCCACCGAGGTCAACCCTTCTTCCCACTCCCCGTCCGGCAGTTATAGGAGTGGAATTAGGCCATTCGGCCCATCGCGTCTACTCCGCCATTCAATCACGGCTGATCTCTGCCGCCTAATCCCATTTTTCCTGCCTTCTCCCCATAACCCCTTGACACCCGTTTTAATCAAAAGCATGTCTATCTCTGCCTTAAAAATATCCACTGACTCGGCCCAAAGCCAATGAACCTGCAAACACGTGCTTTGGAGTGTGGGAGGAAACCAGAGCATCCGGAGAAAGCCCACGCAGGTCACTGGGAGAACGTATAAACTCCGTACAGACAGCGCCCGTGGCCAGGATGGAACCTGGGTCCCTGGCGCTGTGAGGCAGTGACTCTACCGCTGCGCCACCGTGCAAGGCAGAGTAACCTACCCAGCGACCAGCACATCCTTGGCCTGCAGACTACATCGGCAGCTGCACCTTGTGAGACGGCAAGAATGTCTTTCCCCGTCAGTTTTTGTTTCATGTCTATAGCTATCATGATCCCACTTACAATCAATCACGTTTACTTCGGAAATGTACTTTGTACTCATTTACAGAAGTAATTAAATACTGTCATACTTTAAAAAAGTGCCCAGATTGATTTCAGGTTGCAGCTTTGGAACAGTCTGCTGTGTAATGTGGTAATGGCACAGAGAATATTTTCTGCATTAACCTCCTGCCCCCGAAAGCTAATGCCCCCCGACTCCTCGTTCTACCGAGCTCGATAAATAAGAGGATCGTCTGACATCCAAAAGCATCGGTAACCTTCAGGGCGAGGTGCACGCAATTACACGGAACAGTTTCCCGGTCGCCTGCAATGTCACCTAATACATTCTCTGCCAGTCTGACAGCCGACAGAGTGCATTTAAATGAATGAATGAATGATGAATGAATTCACATATGACAAGTCACAGTGAAATTCTTTGCTTGCATACCCAAGGTATGCAAATAGTGGCCCATAAAGGGCTATTGAGGGCGTGCTGCGTAGGTTTACTAGGTTAATTCCCGGAATGACGGGACTGTCATATGTTGAAAGACTGGAGCGACTAGGCTTGTATACACTGGAATTTAGAAGGATAAGAGGAGATCTTATCGAAACGTATAAGATTATTAAGGGGTTGGACACGTTAGAGGCAGGAAACATGTTCCCAATGTTGGGGGAGTCCAGAACAAGGGGCCACAGTTTAAGAATAAGGGGTAGGCCATTTAGAACTGAGATGAGGAAAAACTTTTTCAGTCAGAGAGTTGTGAATCTGTGGAATTCTCTGCCTCAGAAGGCAGTGGAGGCCAATTCTCTGAATGCATTCAAGAGAGAGCTAGATAGAGCTCTTAAGGATAGCGGAGTCAGGGGGTATGGGGAGAAGGCAGGAATGGGGTACTGATTGAGAATGATCAGCCATGATCACATTGAATGGCGGTGCTGGCTCAAAGGGCCGAATGGCCTCCTCCTGCACCTATTGTCTGTTGCCTATAAAGGGCGATGGCAAAGTTACAAAGTACCCCCGTGCATGATCGCCCTTTGTTCTCCCCCCCCCCCCCCCCCCCCCCACACACACCGGGACCCTACTGTCTATTGTTAAAGTCATAGGGCGATACAGCGTGGAAACAGGCCCTTCGGCCCAACTCGCCCACACCGGCCAACAATATCCCAGCTGCACTAGTCCCACCTGCCTGCGCTCGGTCCATAACCCTCCAAACCTGTCCTATCCATGTACCTGTCCAACTGTTTCTTAAACCATGGGATAGTCCCAGCCTCGACTACCTCCTCTGGCAGCTCGTTCCATACACCCACCACCCTCTGTGTGAAAAAGTTACCCCTCGGATTCCTATTAAATCTTTTCCTCTTCACCTTGAACCTATGTCCTCTGGTCCTCGATTCCCTCAGTCTGGGCAAGAGACTCTGTGCATCTACCCGATCTATTCCTCTCATGATTTTGTACACCTCGAAAAGATCTCCCCTCATCCTCCTGCGCTCCATGGAATAGAGACCCAGCCTGCTCAACCTCTCCCTGTAGCTCACACCCTCTAGTCCTGGCAACATCCTGGTAAATCTTTTCTGAACCCTTTCAAGTTGACAATATCTTCCCCGCCCCTCCCTCACGGCGGTCCCCCCCCCCCCCCCCACACGCTCCTCCTTCGTCCCTTCCCCCCGGCAGCGGCGTCTTCACTTCCCCGCGGTCCGCCCTCATCCGTCGGTCCGGCACCATGCCGACCTCTCTCCCGGGTGGGTCTTCTCTCCGGACTCCACCGTGAGGCCGACCCCGGGCCCCAGCCCCATTAACCATCGCGTTACCGCGGATCAAACCTGCCCTCTCGCTCCTCTGAACCCTGGGGAGCTTTTTATTTTACCCTGCAAAGAAGAACGTGATTAGGGACGGGCCTCACAGGAGACGGGAGGAGGAATGATGCCGGCTTTCGGCTTCCCGAGTAAACCTGCACAGACTTCAGGAGCGTCAGTAACTCAAGAGGCAGCAGCAGCTGTTAACGCTTCCCTTGACAGGCAGGGAGTTAAAAAAAAAATCTCAAGCTCCCCATTAATACCCGTACTTTATTTGGATAACATTTGCCGCGGCAAGTAACAACTGTGAGACATCACTTACATGCCTTCTATCAGCGTCTCATTTTTCTTTTAGAAATTCTCAACCTCTACAAAAACAGACTGTATCCTTTTCAAACAATAATATTGATATTATGGGGTGCGATGCTGTGATAACAGGAAGCACTGATCCCTGAGGGGGGGGGCCTGGTATCACTCCATGAGGTTATCCACTACTGCAAAAAACAACAAGTGTCGTTTAGAGACACAGTAGAGAAACAGGCCATTCGGTCCACCGAGCCCATACCAACCATCCATCACACATTCGCACCAAGTTCATAAGTTCACAAGTTCTCGGAGCTGAATTAGGCCATTTGGCCCATCAAGTCTATTCCGCCATTCAATCATAGCTGATCTATCTTTCTCTCTCAAGCCCATTCCCCTGCCTTCGCCCCATAACCCCTGACACACGTACTAATCAAGAATCTATCTATCTCTGCCTTAACAATATCCCTTGGCCTCCACAGCCGTCTGTGGCAATGAATGTCACAGATTCACCACCCTCTGACTAAAGAAATTCCTTCTCATCTCCTTTCTAAAGGTACGTCCTTTTATTCTGAAGCTATGGGCTCTGGTCCTAGACTCTCCCACTAGTGAAAACGTCCTCCCCACATCCACTCTATCCAGGCCGCTCACTATTCGGTAAGTTCCAATGTTGTCCCCGCTCATCCTTCTAAACTCCAGCGAGTACAGGCCCAGTGCCGACAAACGCTCATCATATGTCAACCCACTCATTCCTGGGATCGTTCTTGTAAACCTCCTCTGGACCCTCTCCAGAGCCAGCACATCCTTCCTCAGATGAGGCCGAAAACTGTTCAATGTTATTCCACTTTCACATCCATCCCCTACACACTGGATAGGGTAGGTTTAGATGGCTGTGGGCCAAACGCAGGCAGGATAGACTAGTGTAGACGGGGCATGCTGGTCGGTGTGGGCAAGTTGTGCCGAAGGGCCTATTGTCCATTGTCCAAGCTGTATCACTCTCTATGACTCCATCTCAGTGTCTCGCTAAGATACAAGAAAAGAGTTGATCGTCAACATAAACAAGTAGTATAAGAAAATAACTGCAGATGCTGGTACAAATCGAAGGTATTTATTCACAAAATGCTGGAGTAACTCAGCAGGACAGGCAGCATCTCGGGAGAAAAGGAATGGGCAACGTTTCGGGTCGAGACCCTTCTTCAGACTGATGTTTGAAGTCTGAAGAAGGGTCTCGACCCGAAACATCGCCCATTCCTTCTCTCCCGAGATGCTGCCTGACCTGCTGGGTTATTTCAGCATTTTGTCAACATTAACAAAGGAAATTCATTAAATAATAGGAAAAAAATCTTGCAGTAAAGTACAGTACTCTCTCAGACTGGTTCTGCACAGTTCTTCACTGGCATCCGACTTTACTGGCTTTACCTTGCACTAAACGTTATTCCCTTTTCATGTATCTGTACACTGTAAATGGCTCGAATGTAAATCATGTATCGTCTTTCCGCTGACTGGTTAGCGCGCAACAAAAGCTTTTCACTGTATGTCGGTGTACACGTGACTAAATAAAGTAAACTGGACTGAACTGAAGATGAACACAAATAGCTGGAGTACGTCAGCGGGACTGGCAGCATCACTGGAGACAAGGAATGGGTGATGTATTGGGTCGAGGCTGAACTTCACAATGGAACGTTTGTGCAAAGTACTGAGGCTATTTGAACATGCGTCACTGTCCTGAAAGGTACATGCACCCAACATTCAAGCATGAAGGAGTTGGGCCGAAGGGCCTGTTTCCGTGCCTGTAATGCCATATGACTATAAGCATAATAAGATACATTGGCAACGTAGAAGAAGCCTCATGCCACCAGATTCAGGGGCAGTTTCTTCCCAGCTGTTATCAGGCAACTGAACCGTCCTACCACACCCAGAGAGCAGTGCTGAGCTACTATCTACTTCTTTGGTGACCCACGGACTATCCTTGATCCTTTGCTATTGAGGGCGTGCAGCGTAGGTTTACTAGGTTAATTCCCGGAATGGCGGGACTGTCGTATGTTGAAAGACTGGAGCGACTAGGCTTGTATACACTGGAATTTAGAAGGATGAGAGGGGATCTTATCGAAACGTATAAGATTATTAAGGGGTTGGACACGTTAGAGGCAGGGAACATTTTCCCAATGTTGGGGGAGTCCAGAACCAGGGACCACATTTTAAGAATAAGGGGTAGGCCATTTAGAACTGAGATGAGGAAAAACTTTTTCAGTCAGAGAGTTGTGAATCTGTGGAATTCTCTGCCTCATAAGGCAGTGGAGGCCAATTCTCTGAATACATTCAAGAGAAAGCTCAGGATAGCGGAGTCAGGGGGTATGGGGAGAAGGCAGGAACGGGGTACTGATTGAGAATGATCAGACATGATCAAATTGAATGGCGGTGCTGGCTCGAAGGGCCGAATGGCCTCCTCCTGCACCTATTGTCTATTGTCTATTGTCTATTGATCGGACTTTGCTGGCTTTACCTTGCACTACACGTTATTCCCTCATCATGTATCTGTACACTGTAAGTGGCTCGATTGTAAACATGTCTTTCTGCTGACTGGTGAGCACGCAACAAAAAGCTTTTCACTGTACCTCGGTAGATGTGATAATGAACCAAACTAGATCTTCAACGTGGCTCTGTTGCTGTGCTTTCGTGTAATAAAGTCCATGTGCGTGTACATGAAGCAGTTAAGTGCACATGAATGCTTAATCAAACAAACTATTTTCTTGGAAAAGGAATAAGTGTCAGACGTTGCAGAGAATTAATGATTCTGAGCTAAACCCCAGGGCGTTTTTTAATTATTTAAAAGCCACGCAAATGGGATTTGATCCCTTGCTTTTATAGACCGGGCAGTCTTGCCGTAGTGGAGCCTGAATGCTTCGATACAAACAGGTTTTAAATCCAGAAAGAATGTAAAGATCTTCCTCGTGCTATGTGGAAGCAAGGAACTGCAGATGCTGGTTTATACAAAAGGACACAAAGCGCTGGAGTAACTGAGCAGGTCAGGCAGCAGGCTGAGGAAATTACCCGCCCTAAACATCTGCCTATATATTGGGCGGCACGGTGGCGCAGCGGTAGAGTTGCTGCCTCACAGCGCCGGAGACTCGGGTTCTATCCTGACTACGGGTGCTGTCTGTACGGAGTTTGTACGTTCTCCCCGTGGGTTTTCTCCGAGATCGTCGGTTTCCTCCCACACTCCAAAGACGTACAGGTTTGTAGGTTAATTGGCCGATAAAGATTGTAAATGGTCTCTGGTGTGTGTGGGTTAGTGCTAGTGTACGGGGATGGCTGGTCGGCGCGGACTCGGTGGGCTGAAGGGCCTGTTTCCGTGCTGTATGTCTAAACTAAACTATCCATCTTCCAGGCTGAAGGAACGTTCCGACATGAAACATCACTTATCCATGTTCCAATCTGAAGGAACGGTCCCGACACAAAACGTCATCTATCTCTGTTCCAGTCTGAAGAAGGGTTCCAACCCAAAAAGTCAGCTCTCCATGCTCTCCAGAGATGCTGCGTGACCCGCTGAGTTACTCCAGCATTTTGTGTCTATCTCCACAGATGCTGCCTGACCCGCTGAGTTACTCCAGCACTTTGTGTCTATCTCCACAGATGCTGCACGATCCGCTGAGTTACTCCAGCACTTTGTCTCCTTTAAAGATCTTCCTCAATGCTGCCAGACCAAAACAAACCACTTACTTAATTGTCACACTGTTGTACCATCAAAAGCCAAGCCCTTTGTGACCTTCCAACACCAACAAACCGCTTTACAAATAACCAAGCTAATATTATCCATGATTTGTACTTGTCACGGGCTGCTTGTAGTCAGGTGCAATAGCTCTACTCAAAACTTGTCACTTTTTCCCCCTGATACAATGCTGTCTCTGTAGTTCTGCCAAAGTGCTAGTCTTGCAAAGGTAAGCTGCACCCATCTCAACACTTCTTTTATTATTACAGGGATGAAAACATTCAAAAACAGTATCCACAGTTTCAGCATTTACAGCCAAAGGACTTAAGAGTGCTCTCCAAACGATTTATCACTTCACTTCTGGCAAGTCAAAACTAACCTGGTCCTAACATAACAAAATACTGCTGGAATTAATTTCATACCAAACACTTAAATGTGTTTTTACACATAGCAGTGCCATGCATGGAGCATAATCTTGTCTAAATTCTTTTCTTTCTGAAATTTGATCACATTCCAGAAGAAAGACGCTGTTTATGGCGTAAGATTATATTTTTTTACAACGAAAATCAGAATTGATAATGGGGACCAATTTGTTCAATTTCTCTTCATCCCAGAGAGGTTCCTAAATCTTTGAACTGGGACAGTTTCTCTTTAATTACTATCGCAGTATAAACATACTCAAAACATAAGCTTTCCTCCCGCACTCCAAAGACGTACAGGTTTGTAGAAGGGTCTCGACCCGAAACGTCACCCATTCCTTCTCTCCCGAGATGCTGCCTGACCTGCTGAGTTACTCCAGCATTTTGTGAATAAATACCCAGGTTTGTAGGTTAATCGGCTTGGTAAAACTGTAAATTGTCCCCGTTGTGTGTAGGATAGTGTTAATGTGCGGGGATCGTTGGTCGGCACGGACTCGGTGGGCCGAAGGGCCTGTTTCCGCGCTGCATCTCTGAACTAAACTAATAATAATGTAACTCATACAGTTTCGCTTTGCGCTGTGAACATTGGACTTACCTCCCCCCTCCTTCACTTAGAAAAGATAGTTTAAATTGCACCAGCTTTGAAACTCAAACATTTGAAAAGCGTCGTAAACCTTGAATTAACTTTTAACTTCACAGTACAAACAGCAAAGAGCAAAAGCCAAGTTTCAACTGCCTTGCTTTTCAACAGTTATAGATGAACACATTTCTTTCCTCTTGTGCATCAAAGATAAGTCATGTTTAAAAACCCTTTCAGGAGCATCAGTCTCCATTTGAGTGGTGTTATGTGTGTGCATCTGTTTCATCCCACATTGAAGATTAACTTTAAGGATTAAAACATATTGGTTCTGGATTTACCCCTTGAAGATTTTACAATGCGGAGTTTAACATTACGGCAAGCTTGAAAGAAAAGGTTGCAATGGATAACAATGATTCACAAAAGGTAGACGCAAAATGCAGCAGCAACTCAGCGGGTCAGGCAGCATCTCTGGAGAAAACAGATAGAAACATAGAAACATAGAAAATAGGTGCAGGAGTAGGCCATTCGGCCCTTCGAGCCTGCACCGCCATTCAATATGATCATGGCTGATCATCCAGCTCAGTAGCCTGTACCTGCCTTCTCTCCATACTCCCTGATCCCTTTAGCAAAAAGGGCCACATCTAACTCCCTCTTAAATATAGCCAATGAACTGGCCTCAACTACATTCTGTGGCAGAGAATTCCACAGACTCACCACTCTCTGTGTGAAGAAATGTTTTCTCATCTCGGTCCTCAAAGACTTCCCCCTTATCCTTAAGCTGTGACCCCTGGTTCTGGACTCCCCCAACATCGGGAACAATCTTCCCGCATCTAGCCTCTCCAACCCCTTAAGAATTTTATATGTTTCTATAAGATCCCCCCTCAGTCTTCTAAATTCCAGCGAGTACAAGCCCAGTCTATCCAGTCTTTCCTCATATGTAAGTCCCGCCATCCCAGGGATCAATCTGGTGAACCTTCTCTGTACTCCCTCTAAGGCAAGAACGTCTTTCCTCAGGTTAGGAGACCAAAACTGCACACAATACTCCAGGTGCGGTCTCACCAAGGCCCTGTACAACTGCAGCAGAACCTCCCTGCTCCTAAACTCAAATCCTCTTGCTATGAATGCCAACATACCATTCGCTTTCTTCACTGCCTGCTGCACCTGCATGCTTGCTTCCAATGACTGGTGCACCATGACACCCAGGTCACGTTGCATCTCCCCTTCTTCCAATCGGTCACCATTCAGGTAATACTCTGCTTTCCTGTTCTTGCCGCCAAAGTGGATAACCTCACATTTATCCACATTATATTGCATCTGCCATGCATTTGCCCACTCGCCTAATCTATCCAAGTCACTCTGCAGCCTCCTAGCATCCTCCTCGCAGCTAACACTGCCACCCAGCTTCGTGTCATCCGCAAACTTAGAGATGTTGCATTCAATTCCCTCGTCCAAATCATTAATATACACTGTAAATAACTGGGGTCCCAGCACTGAGTCTTGCGGTACCCCACTAGTCACTGCCTGCCATTCCGAAAAGGACCCGTTTATTCCTACTCTTTGCTTCCTGTCCGCCAACCAATTTTCTATCCACCTCAACACTGAACCCTCAATACCGTGTGCTTTAAGTTTGTACACCAATCTCCTATGTGGGACCTTGTCGAAGGCCTTCTGAAAGTCCAGATATAACACATCGACTGGTTCTCCCTTATCCACTCTACTAGTTACATCCTTGAAAAATTCTATAAGATTCGTCAGACATGATTTGCCTTTGGTAAATCCATGCTGACTTTGTCCGATGATTTCACCACTTTCCAAATGTGATGCTATCACATCTTTAATAACTGACTCTAGCATTTTCCCCACTACCGATGTTAGGCTAACTGGTCTATAATTCCCCGTTTTCTCTCTCCCTCCCTTTTTAAAAAGTGGGGTTACATTAGCTACCCTCCAGTCTTCAGGAACTACTCCAGAATCTAAAGAGTTTTGAAAAATTATCACTAATGCATCCACTATTTCTGAGGCTACTTCCTTAAGCACTCTGGGATGCAGCCCTGGGGATTTATCTGCCTTTAATCCATTTAATTTACCTAACACCACTTCCCGACTAACCTGGATTTCCCTCAGTTCCTCCATCTCATTAGACCCCCGGTCCCCCGCTATTTCCGGCAGACGGTTTATGTCTTCCTTAGTGAAGACAGAACCAAAGTATTTGTTCAATTGGTCTGCCATCTCCTTGTTCCCTATGATCAATTCACCTGTTTCCGACTGCAAGGGACCTACATTTGCCTTAACTAATCTTTTTCTCTTGACATATCTATAAAAGCTTTTGCAGTCTGTTTTTATGTTCCTTGCCAGTTTTCCCTCATAATCTATTTTCCCTTTCCTAATTAAGCCCTTTGTCCTCCTCTGCTGGACTCTGAATTTCTCCCAGTCCTCTGGTATGCTACTTTTTCTGGCTAATCTGTATGCTTCATCTTTTGTTTTAATACTATCCTTGATTTCCCTTGTTAGCCACGGATACACTACCTTTCCTGGTTTGTTCTTTTGCCAAAGTGGGATGAATAGGTGACAATTCTCAGGACCCTTCTTCAGACTAATGATTCACACCTTATGTTTTGAGGTTAACAGGACAATCGATTTAATTGATTGAAAGATACAGCATGGAAACATGCCCTTCGGCCCACCGAGTCCACGCCGATCATCGATCACCCGTTCACACTAGTTCTACGTTATCCCACTTTCCCATTCACTCCTGACACACTCAGGGCCATTTACAGGGGGCCAATCAACTTACAAGCTTGGGTAGTTTACACCCCAGCGGTATGAACATTGACTTCTCTAACTTCAGACAGTTCCTCTGTCCCTCTCTTCCCCCCCCCCCCCTCCCAGTTCTCCCACTAGTCTTCCTGTCTCCTACTACATCCTATCTTTGTCCCGCCCCCTCCCCAGACATCAATCTGAAGAAGGGTATCGACCCGAAACGTCACCCGTTCCTTTCTCTCCCAAGATGCTGCCTGACCCGCTGAGTTACTCCAGCTTTTTGGGTCTACCTTCGAATTAAACCAGCATCTGCATTTTTTTTACTACACAAGCCCGCATGCCCCTGTGATGTGGGTGGAAACCAGAGCACCCGGAGGAAACCCACGCCGTCACAGGGAGAACACGCAAACCCCGTGCGGACAGTACCAAGGTCAGGATCGAACTCGGGTCCCTGCTGCTGTGAGGTATCGGCTCTACCAGCTGCGCCAATGTGCCGCCCCTATAATGAACAGTAGGCAAACAAAACCAGACCACAGAGATGTGAACAAAACTAGCCAATTTATAAAGATATTTTTAACAATCACTTGTAACTGAGGTACATGCGTTATGCTTAGTCTGGTGCAGGATAAGGAAAATATGTCTGCAAAAAATGCTAAGCACCTGAGCTCTCCACAAATAAATGTCAACTAATAACCAAAAATTGCACAGTGCACGACTTCCAAAAGCTCAATGCATCGTACTGGCTTTGTCCAGCGACATAAAGGTCCAATGTCTCCATCAAGTTTCCACAGATATGGACAATAGACAATAGACAATAGGTGCAGGAGGAGGCCATTCGGCCTCTTCGAGCCAGCACCGCCATTCAATGTGATCATGGCTGATCATTCTCAATCAGTACCCCATTCCTGCCTTCTCCCCATACCCCCTGACATGTTATAAGAAGCTTTTAGTTTAGTTTAGAGATACAGTGCGGAAACAGGCCCTGTCGGCCCACCGTGTCCGCGCCGACCAGCGATCCCCGCACACTAACACTATCCTACACACACTAGGGACATTTTTTACATTTACCAAGCCAATTAACCTACATACCTGTACGTCTTTGGAGTGTGGGAGGAAACCAAAGATCTCGGAAAAAACACACGCAGGTCACGGGGAGAATGTCAAAAACTCCGAACAGACGGCGCCCGTAGTCAGGATGGAACCCGGGTCTCCAGCGCTGCATTCGCTGTAAGGCAGCAACTCCACCGTGCCGCCCAAAAAGACAGAAGTGGTTTCACAGCAGCAGATAGGTGTATAGGTGTGTCTTTTATGTGTTGTGAAGAATGCTTGGCACACGAACAGACTCAGAAACAGCTTCTTCCCCTCTGTCATCAAACCTGTGAATGGTCCTTCCATAAGCTAGGGTACAGTTCTGATTCTCCAATCTGTGTCATTGTGGCCATTGGACTTTGCTCCAGGAACCGTGACACCACAATGCTGAGCACTATATTCTGCACTCCGGTAGCATTACTCTTGACTCTACCTGCTGCACTTGTGTATGGCTTGGATTGTGTTCACGTATCGTGTTATATGCATTAATAGGATAGCAGGCAAACATTTTGGATGGCGGATGATTGGGCAAAGGCCAGAGATGAAAAGACTAAAGGTGTGGGGTAGCGATGGAAGAGTTGCAAATTGTGAAGCCAGAGGAGGGAGTGAGGGTGGAAGGGGAGAGGTGGATGAGAGTCCAGGTGGGGCACAGAGAACAGAGCGGATAAGAAGAGGAGGTGGGGGTGGGGTAGGGCGGGAAGTAGAGTGGGTGGAACATCAAGGAGCTCGCTGTCTGGGGCTGAGGCCGGTCGGGAGCTCCAGGCCACACGAGGTTCGACAAGCCCCGCCCCAGGGTAGATCGCCCGGCACGGGGGAGCCGAAATCTCCCTGATGCAGGAGCTTGATCAACCCAACGAGGAAGACCCGCCACCGGCTACGGGAGTCAAGATCGTCCTGTCAACGGGAAGGTTCGAGGCCCCTGACCGCTGGAGGACAAAGAAGGGAGAGATGGAATTTTATCATCGCCTTTCATCACAGTGAGGAATGTGGAGGAGTCACTGTGGTGGATGTTCATGTTAAAACGTGTTTTGTGTGTCCTGTTGCTTTCTATTGTCGTGACTGTACGGCAAATTAAATTCCTCGTATGTTGCAAAACATACTTGGCTAATAAAGTAAGACTGTGAATTGTGAATTGGAAGGGGAGGGGAAGGGGAGAGGTGGATGTGTGTCCAGTTGGGACACAGAACGGAGCGGATACGAAGAGGGGTGGGGGTGGGGAGGGAAGAAGAGTGGGTGGAAGGGGAGGGGAAGGGGAGAGGTGGATGAGAGCCTAGGTGCGGCACAGGGAAGGGAGTGGATGAAAAGATGGGGGGGGGGGGGTTGATAAAATTCTCCAATTTGAGTTCAATTATCCAAACCCTCCCACACCTAAGGTTGCCAACTGTCCCGTATTAGCAATCCTGTATATTGGGCTAAATTGGTTTGTCCAATACAGGACTGCCCTTGTCCCGTATTAGGCCCGGGGGGGCGCTGTAGGCCCGGACAGTGTAGGCCCGGGGGGACGCAGTAGGCCCGGACAGTGTAGGCGGGGGGGGCGCAGTAGGCCCGAACAGTGTAGGCCCAGGAGCCCGGGCGCCGCCTAATGGAGGTTGCATAGCAATCTGCCTCCCAGGCGAGGCGACCGCCATTGGTGGAGCGGGAGCACGTGGCCACTGGCTGGGTGAGGTCACGTGGGGCGTGGGGCGGTGACGTCACCTTTAGTCCCTTATTTGGGAGTGAGAAAGTTGGCAACCCTACCCACTCATCATCTCCTCCAGCTATCTTTCCTGTCCCCACCACCATCAGCCTGACGAAGGGTCCCGACCCGAAACGTCACCTATCCATGTTCTCCAGAGACTCTGCCTGACCCGCTGAGTTACTCCAGCACTCTGTGAAACGTCACCCATCCATGTTCTCCACAGATGCTGCCTGACCCGCTGAGTTACACCAGCACTCTGTGAAATGTCACCTATCCATGTTCTCCAGAGATGCCGCCTGAACCGCTGAGTTACACCAGCACTTTGAGAGCTTCTCAAAGAGCTACCTCAGTACCCGTGACAATAATAAACCTGAACTAAACTAGCAGCGGTACAACAATGACAATGTAACTCCTCAGCCAGGTCCCAATCTGGCTTTTACACACGGTGATGAGTGATGTCCTGAACAAGCGGCCCTCAGCCCACTCGGATTTCACGCTAAGCGGAGCTGAAATCCCAGGTGTTGTCAAGCGGGTTTAGAAAGTGTTCGAGTCCCTGTTGAACCCTTTAGATATAGTCGTTTTCAACACTTTGAGAGAAACAGATGGTCTTAGTTGCACTTGGAAAACATTATGAATGTCATCATGTGTGTGTGTGTCCACTCTCTGAGCATCCGGCACGTGATTCCTAACAAGGAAATGTAACTGGGGTCCTGTCAGATATTAACATCACTTTGCACCGTATCGATCCCAGAAGAGTCATAATGACAACTAGCTGTTATATCACACCTTTAATATATTAAAAATAACGTCCCTCGGTAAAGCATTTAGGCACAATTTAACACCAGGCCACAAGAGATCATTAGGGTAGCTATTCAAAAGAGTTGTCGAAGAGGCAGATCTTTAAGAAGCACATCTTTAAGAAGCATCACGCAGAAGGGTAGCAGGTTACAGATACCTCGGAAGTAAATTCTCAGTTTAGTTTATTGTCACGTGTACCGAGGTACAGTGAAAACCTTTCTTGCGTTCTTACCAATCAGTGGAAAGACAACACCCGATTGCAATCGAGCCATTTGCAGTGTACAGATGCATGACAAGGGAACGACGTTTAGTGCAAGGTAAAGCCAGCAGAGTCCGATCAAGGGTGGTCCGAGGGTCACCAAAGTGCCATTAATGGAGGAGCAAAGGAAATAGTAGTGGCTGGGATGGGTGAAGAGAGAAATCTCAAGGACCCATAAGGCTGGAGGAGAAGAGTGCGAATGAAGAATAGCAGAGAGAACTGAACAGAGAGACCCTGAGGGGTCTCGACCTGAAACGTCACCCATTCCTTCTCTCCCGAGATGCTGCCTGACCCGCTGAGTTACTCCAGCATTTTGTGTCTACCCTAGATCAGATGGGCATTGCCTATAAGGAAAGATTGGATTGTTTTCTCTGGGGCGTTCGAGGTTGAAGGGAGACCTAAAGGAAGTATACAAAATTAGGAGATGCAAAGACACGGTACACATGTGAGAACCTTTCTCCCAGGATGGAAAGGTCAAAGACTAGAAGGCATAGCTTTAAGGTGAGATGGGGCAAAGTTTAAAAGAGACTAGACCAAGTGGACCCGTTGGGCCCAAACCTCTCCTACATTGGTGCAGCACCCTCTCCTCCCCCCGCCCCTCTCCCCGCTCCCCCTCCTCCCCCCCTCCCCACTCCCTCCTCCCCTCAGTCCTCCCCTCCCCATCCCATCCTCCTCAACCCCCCTTATCCTCCCTCCTCCCCTCTCCCTCCCTCCCCCCCCCCCCTCCCTCCCTAGGAGATAGATTTAAACTTTAAAATGTGAATAACTTTAAAAATATAACACCGATTTCAATGAAACTTCTTCCATTAGTACCAAAGGGATGATGGTGAGTAAAGTGGGCCTAAAATTGTTGCGCTATCGTGTACCGTTTTGGCTGTATTTCAGGAACAAACAAACGAGCTTTTTATATAGATGTACAGGTCAATTGTTTGGAAAGCATTACCAGGGGTGGTGGTGGAGGCAGATACTTCAGTGGCGTTTGGACAGGCCAATGGATATGAAGTGAATGAAGGAATATGGATCAGGTGCAGACAGAGGGGATTGGTTTACCTTAGCATCTTGGTCAGCATGGACATTGTGGGCCGAAGGGCACACTCCTGTTCTGTGATGTTCAGGAGTTGCGATGTGTAAAACCAGATGCCAGCCGTAAAGAAAAATTCGTGGACGACAGCAACTGAGGCAGTAAGAACGAAGCAGATAAATAAAGGTAGAATGAACAGCCTAAAATAGCTGGGTCTATGGAGTAACTACCATTATAGATCGATAACACACCCATTTTTTGTAATCTAATCTTTTCTGTTGGGTAATAGCAAGAAGCATGTGGCTCTGGGAGGTTATAAATTATATCTGTCCTGGTCAAAATCAGTGCATCAGCCAGAAATTAATCCAAACTTGACAAATTTCCAGATCGAGGTTAACAACAGTGCAGGGACTAAGCCAGTTCAGTTCCACTGTGTGATTATTAAATAACATACGACACTGAAGAATTATATTTTTCTTCTATAGAATTACTGCATTCACAAACTATAAAATAACAGACTTGCCTTGAAAGCCGTCGGCATGAAAATGACTGGCCGTGAAGAAGTAAAAGCAGTCAATCTTTTCCCAGTGATAAAAGGGAACATTGGGTTCTCTTCAATTGATGGCCTCAGGCGGAAATAAAATGTAACTATATATAAGCACAACTTCATCTCCAAGGTTGAGTGTGGGCCTGGGCGTGTACGTGAGCAGAGACGCCCTCAGGGCCCTCAGGACACCAGACAGGCCCTGTGGAGTCGTACAGAACAGAATCTGGCCCAGAGCTGTCTGAAGAAGGGTCTCGACCCGAAACGTCGCCCATCCCTTCTCTCCAGAGATGCTGCCTGTCCCGCTGAGTTACATCAGCATTTTGTGTATATCTACAGAACCTGTACACTTCGGCCCAACTCATCCCTGCCAACCAAGATGCCCCTTCTGAAGCAAGTCCCAATTGGACATGTGTGGCTCATATCCCTCCATATCGTTCCTATCCATGTTTCCACCAGCACTCCAAATATGTACAGGTGTGTAGGTTAATTGTCTTCAGTAAAAAAAATGCACGTTTTCTTATCCACCTGTCCAAATGTCTCATAAATGTGGAGCAAGACACAAAGTATACACTGGAATTTAGAAGGATGAGAGGGGATCTTATCGAAACGTATAAGATTATTAAGGGGTTTGACACGTTAGAGGCAGGAAACATGTTCCCAATGTTGGGGGAGTCCAGAACCAGGGGACACAGTTTAAGAATAAGGGGTGGGCGATTTAGAACTGAGATGAGGAAAAACTTTTTCAGTCAGAGAGTTGTGAATCTGTGGAATTCTCTGCCTCGGAAGGCAGCGGAGGCCAATTCTCTGAATACATTCAAGAGAGAGCTATAGACAATAGACAATAGACAATAGACAATAGGTGCAGGAGTAGGCCATTCAGCCCTTCGAGCCAGCACCGCCATTCAATGCGATCATGGCTGATCACTATCAATCAGTACCCCGTTCCTGCCTTCTCCCCATACCCCCTCACTCCGCTATCCTTAAGAGCTCTATCCAGCTCTCTCTTGAAAGCATCCAACGAACTGGCCTCCACTGCCTTCTGAGGCAGAGAATTCCACACCTTCACCACCCTCTGACTGAAAAAGTTCTTCCTCATCTCCGTTCTAAATGGCCTACCCCTTATTCTCAAACTGTGGCCCCTTGTTCTGGACTCCCCCAACATTGGGAACATGTTATCTGCCTCTAATGTGTCCAATCCCCTAATTATCTTATATGTTTCAATAAGATCCCCCCTCATCCTTCTAAATTCCAGTGTATACAAGCCCAATCGCTCCAGCCTTTCAACATACGACAGTCCCGCCATTCCGGGAATTAATCTAGTGAACCTACGCTGCACGCCCTCCATAGCAAGAATATCCTTCCTCAAATTTGGAGACCAAAACTGCACACAGTACTCCAGATAGAGCTCTTAAGGATAGCGGAGTCAGGGGGTATGGGGAGAAGGCAGGAACAGGGTACTGATTGAGAATGATCAGCCATGATCACATTGAATGGCGGTGCTGGCTCGAAGGGCCGAATGGCCTACTCCTGCACCTATTGTCTATTGTCTATTGAGCGTTGTGTTACTCCTGCACTTTGTGTCTTTTTTCTGTGGACCAGTATCTGCAGTTCCTTACGCGTCTGTGATTCCCTACTCCATGTTCCATTGGAGATCTGCCATGGAAATCTGTCCAGGTCTTTCTCTCAGACTCCGGGCACTCTCAGAACAATGATGGCATTTGAAGGTAGCGTCCAAAACCTGGTGTCTGTCCGGTGTTATGACTTAGATCGGCAACTTTAACCTTAATTACTTAGATAGTCTCCTTGCGACCTCCAGCCCAGCACGCCGTATCAATCTACAACAAGCTCAAAGTTTCAAGCTCACAACCTTCAGTCGACTCAAAAAGGACACAGGGTGCTGGAGTAACTCAGCAGGTCAGGCAGCATCTCTGGTGAACATGGGTAGCTGGCTTTTCAGGTTGGGGCTGCTGTTCTCCAGAGTTGCTGCCTGACCTGCTGAATGACTCAAGCAGTTTGTGTCCTTTTGTGTATTAAGCAGCATCTGCAGTTCCTCATTTCCACCTTTAGTCAACTCACCTGTGAAAGGGAGCAGGAAGGGGTGGCACGGTGATGTAGCCTTGCAGCGCCACAGACCCGGGTTCAATCCTGACTTCGGGAGCTCTCTATACAAAGTTTGTACCTTCTCCGTTATCGCGTGGGGTTCCTCCGGATGCTCCGGTTTCCACCCACACTCCAAATACGTACAGGTGTGTAGGTTAATTGGCTTCAGTAAAAAAATGCACATTTTCCTTAGTGTCCAGGATTGTGCGTCCGGACACTAAGTGGCGGTCGGTGTTGCCTTCCGGTCGAGAGAGAGCCTCCTGGTGAGGGTCCCTCTACACAGGGAGTCTGCCCATCTACAACGGGGACCTGGGGTGGAGTCCCCTGCCATCTGTTTCTCTCGCGGTCGGTTCACGGACTTGCCAGCCGCCTGCCACTGTAACGAGCTGGAAGAGTGTATGTACCACGTGTGCATGGAGTGTGTGAGGTTGCAGCCCCTGCTCCAATATCTAAAGGGGCTGCTCCTCGCCTTCTGGCTGCACTTCACACCCACCATCTTCATCTTTGGACACCCCTGTTCGTAGGGGAGACAGTTTGGGGCAGAAGATGTCCTGGTTGGGGTGCTCCTGGGCCTGGCCAAACTGGCCATCCGCGAGTCACGGCGCCAGGCGAAAGAGGGCTCTGCCCGAGCCGGCTGCCTGCCCCTTTTCCGGGGTTACATCCGCGCCCGGGTGGTGTTGGAGAGGGACTACGCACTGTCCACGGGCACCCTGGGGGATTTCCAGGCGCCGCAGGGGGTTGAATGCATCCTTGACAAGGAGTATAGACAATCGACAATAGGTGCAGGAGTAGGCCATTCGGCCCTTTGAGCCAGCATCACCATTCAATGTGATCATGGCTGATCATTCTCAATCAGTACTCCGTTCCTGCCTTCTCCCCATACCCCCTGACTCCGCTATCCTTAAGAGCTCTATCTAGCTCTCTCTTGAATGCATTCAGAGAATTGGCCTCCACTGCCTTCTGAGGCAGAGAATTCCACAGATTCCACAACTCTTTGACTGAAAAAGTTTTTCCTCATCTCAGTTCTAAATGGCCTACCCCTTATTCTTAAACGGTGGCCCCTTGTTCTGGACTCCCCAAACATTGGGAACATGTTTCCTGCCTCTAACGTGTCCAACCCCTTAATAATCTTACACGTTTCGATAAGATCCCCTCTCATCCTTCTAAAGAGTGTAAGATAGTTGTATAATAGTTTGTTTGCTTTGTATTATGGTGGCGGCTTCTGTTTTGGTTTTATCGTATTGTATTTATTATTTTAATATTTGAATAAAGTGTGTAGGATTGTGCTAGCGTACTGGTCGCACTGACTCGGTGGGCCGAAGGGCCTGTATCCTCGATTTATCTCTAAAGTCGAAAGTCTCTGGATTCTGTCTGCCAGTTTAAATTTTACCCTTTACAATGGGAAGCACAAGCGAGGAAATGAGCAAGGGATATCTGGCAGCATCTGGAGCCAAAGGGCTTGGTCATTTTAAGTTGTGGATCCAAACCCTAGGCGTAAATTGCCGCAGTGCGAAAGATTTTGCCAGCCGCACATGTTTGAGTTTCCCATTCATTTTGTGCATCTTGATAAATATCACTGATAAATATAACTATTACCAAAATCAATCAGAAGGCCACCAGCGAGTCCCCAATTTTATACATTGCAAATAGTTTAAAAAATGAAAAAGCGAACTATTTATTACTGCAGTGGTGTACAATAATCACTTTGGGAAATAAATATATATATATATATATATATTTAATTTGGGATGGCTGAACCAAGAATGCCTCAACTTTAAAATCGTGGCCCACAAAAATCCAGGATTGGCAGAGATTTGTTGCAGTAATTAAATTGAGACAGGACATGCCGAGGTTTGTGGGCAGATCAGACATGCCACATTTCTTTCCAGTAGAATTGTAAAAACTCACTTTGCGTTTGCACTCGTTGGGCCAATTTTGGGTGTACGAGGCTGAAAAGCGCACCAATGGTTCAACGTGAAAGAAGGAACTGCGGATGTTGGTTTAGACCGAAGATGGACACAAAAAGCTGGAGTAACTCAGCGGGACAGGCAACAGCGGAGTCAGGGGGTCTGGGGACAAGGCAGGTACGGGGTACTGATTGTGGATGATCAGATTTTTTTTTTTAGATTTTTTTTTTAGAGATACAGCGCGGAAACAAGCCCTTCGGCCCACCGAGTCCGCACCGCCCAGTGATCCCCGCACATTAACACTATCCTACACACACGAGGGACAATTTTTACCAATTTTTTACATTTTACCCAGTCAATTAACCAACAAACCTGTACGTCTTTGGAGTGTGGGAGGAAACCGAAGATCTCGGAGAAAGCCCATGCAGGTCACGGGGAGAACGTACAAACTCCGTACAGACGGCGCCCGCAGTCAGGATCGAACCTGAGTCTCCGTCGCTGCATTCGCTGTAAGGCAGCAACTCAACCACTGCGCCACCGTGCCGCAGAAGCCATGATCACAGTGAATGGCGGTGCCGGCTCGAAAGGCCGAATGGCCTACTCCTGCATCTATTGTCTATTGCCTATCTCTGGAGACAAGGAATAGGGTCAAGACTCGTCTTCAGGCTCAACCGATGGTTCTACCAAAGTCCACCGATGGTTCAATGGTTCTTTATTGTCACCTGTGCGCAGCAGCACAGTGAGATTATTGTTGCACAGCTCACACATGCACCAGTTGCCACATTTTGGTGCCATGTACGAAAAGGAAGAAGTCCAAAGTCCAGTCCAAGTGCTGGATATACGATCCAGACACGCCCCAGATAGCGATCCAGGTTAGCCCCAGGCTGCTACAGGACCTCCTCTGTCACCCCCTGACCGCTCGACCCACAAACCGACATCCCTCTCCTTGCTCGACCACCTCCAAGCATAAAGTCCAGACGTTATTGCCTCAATGTGCATTAAATCTGGATGCACAGTGTGAAATAGCAATTTTGCTACTAAAAAACACAACTACGTTACATGCGTCCCATATTTTTCTCATCTGCTGACTGGTTAGTCAGGTCTCCACTTATTTATTCAGTTATAGTTGAGTTTGGAGATACAGCGCGGAAACAGGTCCTTCGGCCCACCGGGTCCGCGCCGACCAGCGATCCCCGCACACTAACGCCATCCTACACACACCAGGGACAATTGTCAATTATACCAAGCCAATTAACCTCAAAGCCTGCACGTCTTTGGAGTGTGGGAGGAAACCGGAGCACCCGGAGAAAACCCACGCAGGTCACGGGGAGAACGTACAAACTCCGTACAGACAGCACCCGTAGTCAGGATCGAACCCGGGTCTCTGGCGCTGTGAGGCAGCAACTCTAACGCTGCGCCACCAGCATGAACACTTTAACAAGGGACAGAGGTTAATAAACACTTGTGTAAGTGCAGAACATGGGGCATTGATACAGTGATCTTATTGTCAGATGGATATCAAGCGAGCGGGCAAGATCATCTCTGACCCCTCTCACCCTGGCCACAAACTCTCTGAAGCACTTCCCTCTGGAAGGCGACTCCGAACTGTCAAAGCAGCCACAGCCAGACGTAAAAACAGTTTTTTTCCGCGAGTTGTAGTTCTACTCAATAACCAAAGTCTGTAGTTTCTTTTTTGCTCTGGTTTATTTCCACCCACATGTTTAGACCGTAATGTTGTATCCTTATTGTTTTGATGTGTTTATGCTTTATTCTTAATTGTTAACTGTATGCTTGTGTTGTCATTTGTGAGCGGAGCGACAAGGCACATTCCTTGTATATGCACATACTTGGCCAATAAACTTATTTATTAATTAATTAATAAATTCATTCAGATAGGATAGTCCAGAAGCTTTTGGTCCATTGGTCTCCATCAGCCAAGGTATTGAGTACAGAAGCTGGGATGTTATGTTGCAGTTGTACAAGAAATTGGTGCAGCCACATTTGGAGTACTGTGTTCTGGTTTGATCACCCTGCTATTGGAAAGATGTTAAGCTGGAAAGAGTGCAGAGAATATTTGCGAGGATGTTGCCGGAACCTCAGGGCCAAAGCTATTGGCAGAGGTTGGGCAAGCCACTACTGTACAGCAACAGACTGGTTCCACCAAGGTGCAGTACAGAACACCACAGGAGATCCTTCTTCCCTGTGGCTATCAAACTGTACAACCCCTCCCCCATCTGATGCCCCCCCCCCCCCCCCATCATCCCCGATCTTTGCACATCCCCAATCCTTTCCACTCGTCACTTTAATTTCATGTTTCATGTATTTGGTGTTTTTATGGCTGTCGGCAGATCAATTTCCCTCCTGGGATAAATAAAGTTCTATCGTATCGTATCGTATTCCTTGGAGCGCAGGAGGTTGAGGGGTAACCTTATAGAGGTGTGTGATGTCATGAGGGGAAGGCACAGAGTCTTTGACCCTGTTGGGAAATCAAAACCCGAGGGCATATGTTTAAGGTAAGAGGGGGAAAATTTAATAGGAACCTGAGGGGCAACTTTTTCACACAGAGGTTGGTGGGTAAATGGAGTGAGCTGCCAGAGGGGGTGGTTGAAGCAGATATTGCAATAACATTTAAAAGACATTTGGACAGGTTGATGGATAGGAAAGATTTAGAGGGATATGGGCCAAACGCAAGCAGGTGGAACGAGTGTAGATGGGGCATGGCCAAGTCGGGACGAAGCTCCTGTTTCGGTGCTGTTCACAAGTTATGGGAGTAGAATTAGGCCATTCGGCCCATCGAGTCTACTCTGCCATTCAAACATGGCTGATCTCTGCCTCCCAATCCCATTTTCCTGCCTTTTCCCCATAACCCTTTGACACCCGTTCTAATCAAGAATTTGTCTATCTCTGCCTTAAAAATATCCACTGACTTGGCCTCCACAGCCCTCTGTGGCAATGAGTTCCACAGATTAACTGCCCTCTGACGAAAAATGTTCCTCCTCACCTCCTTACTAAAGGAGCGCCCTTTAATTCTGAGGCTATAATCTCTGGTCCTGGACTCTCCCACCAGTGGAAACATCCTCTCCGCATCCACTCCATCCATGTCTTTCATTATTCTGTATGACTCCATGAGCTGCAATAACTGCAATGCTAACCAGAACATTAGAATGCTTATCTGTGGAGACCCCTAGAAATATCAGCGAATTCCTTGCAAATATACTGTGTTTCCAAACACATTCTTGACAAGCAAAGAAAAAATAATACTAACACCACAGCAAATATATATTTTATGAGCAATTAAAGCAGTCGAGGGAAAGTGTGCATACTGGTTAAATACAGCTTCTATTTATATAACATTGGTTTAATGTGATATTTCTTTCATTAAAACCTTCTGATCATGTAAATTCGCAAAGCTTTATGCATTTTCCGCTTTTAGCATTAATCAGCGGCACCTGGAAAAATGGACAATGAAAAACTTGCAGAGATTTATTATTTCAGTCAGAGAGTTGTGAATCTGTGGAATTCTCTGCCTCTGAAGGCAGTGGAGGCCAATTCTCTGAATGCATTCAAGAGAGAGCTAGAGAGAGCTCTTAAGGGTAGCGCAGCGGTAGAGTTGCTGCTTTACAGCAAATGCAGCGCCGGAGACTCAGGTTCGATCCTGACTACGGGTGCTGTACTGTAAGGAGTTTGTACGTTCTCCCCGTGACCTGCGTGGGTTTTCTCCGAGATCTTCGATTTCCTCCCACACTCCAAAGACGTACAGGTATGTAGGTTAATTGGCTGGGTAAATGTAAAAATTGTCCCTAGTGGGTGTAGGATAGTGTTAATGTACGGGGATCGCTGGGCGGCATGGACTTGGTGGGCCGAAAAGGCCTGTTTCCGGCTGTATATATATGATATGATATGATATGATAGCGGAGTCAGGGGGTATGGGGAGAAGGTAGGAACGGGGTACTGATTGAGAATGATCAGCCATGATCACATTGAATGGCGGTGCTGGCTCGAAGGACCGAATGGCCTCCTCCTGCACCTATTGTCTATAAATAACTGCAGTTGGGAAGTAAAACTATTTATTTATATTTTTTCAGGAGCAACGGTATTTTTTCAAAGAAATCGGAAATTCTTTCAGCTGGGTTCTGATGAATCTTCCTTCACATTCTCAGCCACCCCCCCACTCCCCCCCCACTCCCCCCTTCTCTTCCTATAATTGACCAAAATGGCGGCGCTGCCCTAGCAGCTGCGGCTCACCTGCGGTCCATTTGTCTTTGTGTTTTTGTTGTTTTTTTTGTCTTAATTGTAGTTGTGATGTGGTGTTTTTGTGTTTGTGTACTATGTGTGTATGTGGGGGGGAGGGGGGGAACTGTAACATTGTAAATATGTGTCCCTTCCGAACGGAGACCCGACCTTTGTTTTCTGGGCCGTGTCTCCGTTCCTGCTGCGGCCTACCATCGGCCCAACTCCTGGAGCTGTCGGCCTCCAGGGCTCTGGTTCGGAGAGCCCGCGGATCGGACTTACCATCACCGGAGCCGGCCGTCTTCGGAGGCTGCGGGAGCGGCTGCGACTCGCCTTAGGCTCGGGCCGCGTGGATGCCGACATCGGGAGCTCCGGCAGCGGCAGTGTGTTCACCCGCCCCGGATCGCGGGGCTTGGGGCGCGGACATTTCACCGTCCGGCGCGGCCTAAGATATGCCGCGGGATATTTCTCTGCAACAACAGCGGCAGCGACAGCGTGTTCGCCCGCCCCCGGATCGGACTTATCATCGGCGGAGCCGGCCGTCTTCGGAGGCTGCGGGAGCGGCTGCGACGCGCCTTAGGCTTGGCCCGCTGTGGACCGTCCGGTGCGGCTTGCAACCACAACAACCTGACCGCGGGCGAGGACAGCAGGAGAAGGGAAAGACATTGTGGCCTTCCATCACAGTGAGGAGAGAGAGGACTGGAGGAGACTCACTGTGATGGATGTTTCTTTGATGGATGTTTCTTTTTTTGGGGGTTTTGGGGTTGTGTAATTTGAATGCATATTTAATGCTTTTATTGTTGGGCTGTGTTTTGGGGGTTTTTGGGGTTGTGTAATTTGAATGCCTATTTAATGCTTTTATTGTTGGACTTTTTTTTTGGGGTTGTGTAATTTTAATGCTTATTTAATGCTTTTATTGTTGGACTGTGGGTGACTGAATTTCGTCCAATATTGGATGACAAATAAAGCTATCTTGAATCTTGAATCTTGAAAGCAGGAGCAAAAGGAGGTATGATACAGGAATTCTCACGGTCAGAGTAATGGAGTAAAATACAACAGATGGGCGGCACAGTGGTGCAACTCCACACAGACAGCGGCAGAAACCCAGGATCGGTCCCGACTACGGGTGCTGTCTGTATGGAGTCTGTCCCCGTGACTGTGTGGGTTTTCTCCGGGAGCTTCAGTTTCTTCCCACATTCCAAAGACGTGCAGATCTGTAGGTTGCTTAGCAACTGCAAAATTGTCCCCATGTGCAGCGTAGAACTAGTATACGGGAATCGCTGGTCGGTGCGGACTTGGTGGGCCGAAGGGCCTGTTCCCATGCTGTATCGCAAAACTAAAACTAAACTACAAGGGGTGGGGGGGAGTGGTGGAGGCAGGAGTAGAAACAAGGAACTACAAATACTGGTTTACAAAAAAAAAGACACAGAGTGCTGGAGTAACTCAGCGGGTCAGGCAGCATCTCTGGAGAACATGGATAGGTGACGTTTCACAGATTGCTGGTGTAACTCAGCGGGTCAGGCAGCATCTCTGGAGAACATGGATAGGTGACGTTTCACAGAGTGCTGGATTACCTCAGTGGGTCAGGCAGCTTCTCAAACTTGTAAAAGGTGCACTAAGTCTCTGTTTTGGCCCCATAGCAGAAGCCTCCACGTCGCGGGACTGGAAACTGGAAGTGTCCTGAGCTAATTCTGCTAGCACCACCGTCTACTGTACAAGTGATGGCTCCCACTGATTGTCGCCGGAAGCTTGCGTCCTTTTCAGGACGGACAATGACAGCGACGTAACATTTGAAACACGGATGATGGACACGAATGAAAAAGTCTCTGTTTTTGACGTTGTGCGTGCACAATGCATCGGATGAAAACATAATTCTTTGCTCTCAAATTAAAATCAATACTGAAGGCATTTGCTTAAGTGTCAGTCTACGTGATCAGTGTCCATCAGTCTGTAACGTAATGGCAGGACAGATCGATATGCTTTGCCAGAATCAATCACAACATCGTTAACTGCTCCATCTCACTCAATGCCTGAAAAATACTCGTGCCCATTACTGGCAACCCTATCAATAATACATTGTGCGTTCGCATCTGTGAAGTGCTGAGGAGCTCTTAATTGAAATACTACCTTCTTCTGACAACGTAATCCGTGTCGCGATGTCCAACAGGTACACTTTGCAGATCTTACCGAGCACTGTACCTTGAAGCAAGGGAAATGAGCTCACGTTCTCACAAAGCAATTGGCTACTCTTACACATTAACGCTTTGGGGGGGGGGGGGGGGTTATGTGGATTGAGTCAAATCTGTCATGATTAATGAATGTAACACTGAACTGCAGCTACTGATATATGGCACAACCATCGAGATCCCCGGGGCACTAACATAAAACGTTATTGTTTGCCTTCAGTGTTTCTGATGATCCCGCACCCCTTGGGACTTTGGTAGGACCAGACTAGCAAAGTATTCGGACTGCTGGACTCTTATTAAAGCCCAAACACACTTAGAAACATGGAATGTAGGTGCAGGAGGAGGCCACTTGACCCTTCGAGCCTGCGAGGCCAATTGACCTTTCATTGTGAACATGGCTGATCATCCACAATCAGTACCCCGTGCCTGCCTTCGCCCCATATCCCTTCATACCACTAGCCCCGAGAGCTCTATCTAACTCTCTTTAAAATTCATCCAGTGAATTGGCCCCCACTGCCTTCTGTGGCAGAGAATTCCACAAATCCACAACTCTCTGGACGAAAAAGTTTTTTTTCTCACCTCAGTTTTAAATGGCCTCCCCTTTCTTCTTAGGCTGTGTTCTGGACTTCCCCAACATTGGGAACATTTTTCCTGCATCTAGCTTGTCCAGTCCTTTAAAAAAAATTAAATGATAAAGAAACACACTTCTAATTCACTTTCTTTAACCGGTTAATCCTCAGCTCTGGCCTGGACCAAAAACCAACACCTCATATCCTGCTTGGTCAGCTCACAACCCAAAGGCAAGAACATTGAAATCTCCAATTTTACATGACCGCCAACAACAACCTCTCCTACCCACTCCCCTTTCTCCCCCACACCCACTGTACTCGCACGCACCCCCTATTTCTCCACTCCAACCCCCCCCCCCCCCACCCCCGCCTGCATTCCTTCCTCTGGCTTCACAATTCGCAACTCTTCAAATTCTTTTGTCTCACACCTTCTTCTTTAATCTCTGGCCTTTGTCCATCTATCTAACCCCCCTAAATCCCCCCCCCCCCGCCTGTGTTCACCTAGTCCCAGCCTCTCCTCTCTCCCAGCTTTCTTTCCCCTAACCCCCCCCCCCCCCCCCCCCCGCCATCTGAACAAGGGTCCCTCCCATCTCTGGGTCAGCTCTGCCAAGAAACCAGAAGCCGTCTCTCTCCTCCCCCTAAACAACAGACTGCATTATCTGCAGTGGCCTGAACATATGATTGCAACCATTGTCAAAATATTAAAAATAGAAAAATCACAGAGTCATAGATAGAGTTATACATCAGGGAAACAGGCCCTTCAACCCATCTTGTCCACACCGACCAACACGCCCCATCTACACCAGTCCCACCTGCCCGCGTTTGGCCTATATCCCTCTGACTCCATCCTATCTATGTACCTGTCCAAACGCATTTTAAATGTTATGATTCAGCAGGTCAGGCAGCATCTCAGGAGAGAAGGAATGGGTGACGTTTCGGGTCGAGACCCTTCTTCAGACTGACCCAACACGTCACCCATTCCTTCTCTCCTGTGATGCTGCCTGACCTGCTGAGTTACTCCAGCATTTTGTGAATAAATACCTTTGATTTGTACCAGCATCTGCAGTTATTTTCTTTCACTTAAATGTTATGATGGTACCTGTCTCAAGTACCTCCTCTCTCTGCTCATTCCACATATCTACTACCTTTTGTGTAAAAAAGTTGCCTCTCAGGTTTCCATTAGATCTTTCCCCCCTCAACTTAAACCCATATCCTCTGGGTCTTGTTTCCCCTATTCTGTGCATTCACCTGATCTATCTCTCTCATGCTTTTATCCACCTCTATAAGATCTTCCCTCACCCACCTGCCTGCTGAGGAATAAAGTGCTCGCCTGCTCAACCTAGAGCTCTGGCCCTCGAGTACTGGCAACATCATCGTAAATCATCGCAAATCCTTGGAATGTTGGTGTAACTGGTAAACTCAACATATCTTCCCTCATCCTAAATGACATGTGCACAGAAGGCAGTGGAGGCCAATTGACTGGATGTTTTCAAGGGAGAGTTAGATTTAGCTCTCAGGGCTAACGGAATCAAGGGATATGGGGAAAAAGTAGGAACAGGGCACTGATTTTGAATGATCTGCCATGATCGTATTGAATGGATCATGGCGCGAAGGGCCGAATGACCTACTCCTGCACCTATTTTCTATGTTTCTATCTCTAAGTTCCTATGAATGTGGGGAGCTTCTGCCTTGAAATGGTTGCCAAGGTTTGTAATGGCTAAGGTCTGAAGACGGGTTTCGACTCGAGACTTCACCCCTTCTATCTCTTCAGAGATGCTGCCTGTCCCGCTGTTACTCCAGCATTTTGTGTCTCTCTTCGGTTTAAACCAGCATCTGCAATTTCTTCCTACATATTTCTCTGCACCCTTTCCAGCTTAACAACATCAAGTAAAGTAAACACAAAGTTTTAAATGCACACCAAAGAGCGAATGAGTCATCCTGTCTATGATTCCAGTCCTAAACTCTTAATTGGACTCTGATGCAAACTAACTAATCCATTAATAGACACAAAATGCTGGAGTAACTCAGCGGGACAGGCAGCATCTCTGGTGAGAAGGAATGGGTGACGTTTCGGGTCGAGACCTTTCCTCAGACCTTCGCCATTACAAACCTTGGCAACCATTTCAAGGCAGAAGCTCACCACATTCATAGAAACTTAGAGATAGAATCATATCCATTCTATATGATCATGGCAGATCATCCAAAATCAGTACCCTGTTCCTACTTTCTCCCCATATCCCTTGATTCCGTTAGCCCTGAGAGCTAAATCTAACTCTCTCTTGAAAACATCCAGTGAATTGGCCTCCACTGCCTTCTGTGCACATGTCATTTAGGATGAGGGAAGATATGTTGAGTTTACCAGTTACACCCACATTCCAAGGATTTTATTTTCTATAATGAAAAACAAATCAAAACAACACAGTATACAAAGTTCCCACGATAATTTCCAAGAACATCAAAAGCTGCAAACTGCTGTGCAGAACCCACAAACATAAAGTAATGGGATTTTTTTGACAAATAACGTTAAAATGTATAACTCTAGCGCTGCGGCACGGTGGCGCAGCGGTAGAGTTGCTGCCTTACAGCGAATGCAGCGCCGGAGACACGGGTTCCATCCCGACTACGGGTGCCGTCTGTACGGAGTTTGTACGTTCTCCCCGTGACCTGCGTGGGTTTTCTCCGAGATCTTCGGTTTCCTCCCACACTCCAAAGACGTACAGGTTTGTAGGTTAATTGGCTTGGTAAATGTAAAAATTGTCCCTAGTGGGTGTAGGATCGTGTTAGTGTGCGGGGATCGCTGGTCGGCGCCGACCCGGTGGGCCGAAAGGGCCTGTTTCCTCGCTGTATCTCGAAACTAAAACCAAATGATTGATAGGGCACTATCGTATTTATGACAGTAAACACCTTTGCAATTTGTTTAAGATTACTTCACTTGACATTGTTTAAACAAGACAGCTAGCCAACGGCGCAGTAATGTAATCTGGACGGATGCCAACAAACAGATAACGTGTAATGGAAATTTATGAATGGCATTCCTAAAGCATTTCAGCTCTGATGAAAAGTAAATGCAAAGCAGATTAGCTATGCATTTTTATTTTCCTCTCACCAGAAGATAGCATTCTATTGTGAGTCGAACTTCACTCATTTTCAGAAGGATTATACACAAAGGAAGTGAATTTGCTTAGTTTAGAGATACAGCGCGGAAACAGGCCCTTTAGGCCCCACCGGGACCGTGCCGACCAGCGATCCCCGCACATTAACACCATCCTACACCCACCAGGGACAATTTTCACATTAGCCAAGCCAATTAACCTACATACCTGTACGTCTTTGGAGTGTGGGAGGAAACCTAAGATCTCGGAGAAAACCCACGCAGGTCACGGGGAGAATGTACAAACTCCGTACAGACAGCACCCGTAGTCAGGATCGAACCCGGGTCTCCAGCGCTGCATTCGCTGTAAGGCGGCAACTCTACCGCTGCGCCACTGTGACCGCCCTTATTATTATTTCGTTATTTAATTGAGAAACATGGGTAGGTGACATTGCAAGGCAGGACCCTTCTTCAGTCCCCAGTTACTCCAGTACTTTGTATCTTTTTTTTTTCTATCACCATCCACAGTATCAGGAGATCTCCTTGCCCAAGGCCATCTGTTACCGGCCCTGATTTGTCCTGTTTTATTTTCACTTCCAGTCCCCCGCCACTGCAATCAGTCTGAAGAAGGGTCCCGACCTTAAACATCACCTAAGATAGACCCAAAAAGCTGGAGTAACTCAGCGGGTCAGGCAGCATCTCTGGAGAAAAGGAATAGGTGACGTTTCGGGTCGAGACCCTTCAGACTGCCAAGTCAGTTGGATATCTTTAAGGCCGAGATAGATAGATTCTTGATCAGTACGGGTGTCAAGGATTATGGGGAGAAGGCAGGAGACTGGGGTTGGGAGGGAGAGATAGATTAGCCACGATTGAATGGTGGAGTAGACTTGATGGGCCGAGTGGCCCAATCCTGCTCCTATCACTTATGACCTTAAATGGTGGGGCATTGGGCTGGTGGAGTGGAGAGTGAAACGGAGAGGTGACGACAGTGCTTCCACAAGTGTGAATGCTTACTTCCAGGCAAAGAAGCTGCTGAAAACATTGCAGTTGTTGTAGTAGTCCTTGACACTGTAGCTCCATTGTGGGCTGAGCTTGGGGGGTTTAGACTTCCACCGATCCGAAAACCAAGAAACGGTGTGTTCAAAGCTCCAGAAGCAGCCACGAGTCTCACGCCCACGAACTTTGAAATGATGAATAGCCTTTCCAGGATTAGCTACATGGACTGATAAATTCTCCCTGGCCTGCCCCTGGGCAGCTGCTTCAGAATACATAATGTGACTTCAGCACCGAGGAGGTTGCATTGATTGTATCACTTCATGACATTACCCCTTTAATGGACAAATACAAATAAGTCTGGGGAGAATTTAAGGTGCGTCACTGTGGCAGCCTGGAGCACGGCCAAATAGCTTGCTGGTGAGATGTGCTGTGCAGCAAAACCTGTATCGATCACTTCCATGTAAGTGCTGCATAGAACGAGCGTGGAATCAATGGAATCTATGCAAACACTCATTTATTTTGATCATACACCTTCGGCGATTCCTTTGAAATTACAGCGTTGGGGAGCTGCAGCAACATCATCTTGGCACAATGCATCCTCACGGTGGGATCACGACAGATTCTTGATCGGTACGGGTGTGCCAGGGGCTATGGGGAGAAGGCGGGAGAGCGGGACGAGAGGGAAAGATATACCAGCCATGATTGAATGCGCGGACCCAGTGGGCCGAAGAGCCTGTTTCCGCGCGGTCTCTCTAAACTAAACTAAACTCTACGTCTGAATGCGTTCAAGAGAGAGCTAGATAGAGCTCTTAAGGATAGCGGAGACAGGGGGGTATGGGGAGAAGGCAAGAACGGGGTACTGATTGAGAATGATCAGCCATGATCACATTGAATGACGGTGCTGGCTCGAATGGCCTCCTCCTGCACCTATTGTCTATTGTCTAAACTAAACTAACCTATTGTCTATTGTCTAAACTAAACTAACCTAATTTATTTTAGTTTAGCTTAGAAATACAGCCCTTCAGCCCACCAAGTCTGCACCGACCAGCGATCCCCGTTTACTAGCACCATCCTACACATTAGGGACAGTTTACCATTTACAGAAGCTAATTAACCTACAAACTTGTACGTCTTTAGAATGAAAGAGGAAACCGGAGCACCCTGGGAAAACCCACGTGGTCACAGGAAGAACGCACAAATTCCGTACAGACAAGCACCCGTAGTCGGGATGGAACCCGGGTCTCAGGCGCTGTGAGGCAACAACTCCACCGATGCACCACCGTGCCGCCCTCTTTTATGGCCCTCCTCCTATCACTTGCCAGTATCTAGATTAACAAACACCGACCAAACACTTGTCTTCCACAGTGGTGTCGATTGGAGCAACAATCCAAAATTATCCATTTATGAGTGCCAATTGGAGATAAAATAAAATAGCAACAGATACAACTAGTGCAGTAAGGTCTGATTAATGATAATAATAATATGGAATCGCAAATAGTGCAGGAAAGAACTGCAGATGCTGGTTTAAATCGAAGGTAGACTCAAAATGCTGGAGTAACTCAGCAGGTCAGGCAGCATCTCTGGAGAGAAGGAATGGGCGACGTTTCGGGTCGAGACCCTTCTTCAGACTGATGTCAGGGGAGGGGGCAGGGTCCCGCCCCCTCCCCTGACATCAGTCTGAAGAAAGGTCTCGACCCGAAACGTCGCCCATTTCTTCTCTCCAGAGATGCTGCCTGACCTGCTGAGTTAACTACTCCAACATTTTGTGTTCACCTTGGAATCACAAATAGTTTTGATGACTAATAAAGTCATCAAATTGATTGAGAATGATCAGCCATGATCACAATGAATGGCGGTGCTGGCTCAAAGGGCCGAATGGCCTACTCCTGCACCTATTGTCTGTTGTCTATTGTCACAGTGTCACACCACTGAAAGTTTAGTTCTCTAAAAACTAATCTCAAATCAGGGCTCCCTGAAACTGGATCATTTATTTCACGTAAAGAAAAAAGACACAAAGTGCTGGAGTAACTCAGCACGTACAGTTTAGTTTAGTTTAGTTTAGAGAAACAGCATTGAAACAGGTCCTTCGGCCCATCGAGTCCACACCGACCCGTGATCCCCGCATTGATTAACACACACTAGGGACAATTTTACATTAATACAACCCAATTAACCAACAAACCTGTATGTCTTTGGAGTGTGGGAGGAAACCGAAGATTCCGGAGAAAACCCACGCAGGTCACGGGGAGAACGTACAAACTCCGTACAGACAGCGCCCGTAGTCAGGATCGGACCCCATCTCTGGCACTGTAAGGCAGCAACTCTACCTCTGCGCTACCGTGCCGAGACTGGCAGCATTTCTGAAGGATAAGGGTCAGGCCAGTTCCCTTATTCAAACTAATTGTAGTAAACCCAACTTTATTTTTCCATTTGCCTTTGTTTGATTAGAAAAACGGTCAGAGTTTTATATAAATTGGTCATCTTGCTGCATGAACAATAATGAACAAGAATGTTTAGCCAACAAGAGAGTCAAGACCAAAAGTCAAGAGTGGTTTATTGTCATACGTTCCGAAACTGAACAATGAAATTCTTACTGTGTGGGAAAAACTGCAGATGCTGGTTTAAACCGAAGATAGGCACAAAACGTTGGAGTAATTCAATAGACAATAGACAATAGGTGCAGGAGTAGGCCATTCGGCCCTTCGAGCCAGCACCACCATTCAATGTGATCATGGCTGATAATTCTCAATCAGTACCCCGTTCCTGCCTTCTCCCCATACCCCCTGACTCTGCTATCCTTAAGAGCTCTATCTAGCTCTCTCTTGAATGCATTCAGAGAATTGGCCTCCACTGCCTTCTGAGGCAGAGAATTCCACAGATTCACAACTCTCTGAATGAAAAGATTTTTCCTCATCTCCGTTCTAAATGGCCTACCCCTTATTCTTAAACTGTGGCCCCTGGTTCTGGACTCCCCCAACATTGGGAACATGTTTCCTGCCTCTAACGTGTCTAACCCCTTAATAATCTTATATGTTTCGATAAGATCCCCTCTCATCCTAAATTCCAGTGTATACAAGCCTAGTTGCTCCAGTCTTTCAACATAGTGGGACAATTCAGTGGGACTTGCAGCATCTCTGGAGAGAAGGAATGGGTGACCTTTCAGGTTGAGACCCTTCTTCAGACTGATAGTCAAGGGAAAGGGAAACGAGAAATATAGGTGATTGATATAGAGATGTAGAACAAATGAATGAAAGATATGCAAAATTAACGATGATAAAGGAAACAGGCCATTGTTAGCTGTGAGTTCAGTGAAAATGAGTTACAGGCAATGAGATTCTTGCTTGCAGCAGCACAACACATACCTGAACATGTGTAGGAAGGAACTGCAGATGCTGGTTTAAACCGGACAGACACAAAAAGCTGGAGTAACAGGCAACGTCACTGGAGAGAAGGAATGGGTGACGGTTTGGGTCGAGACCCTTCTTCAGACAGATACGTAAATATAGTATTCTATAAAACCCGCAATAAACAACTTAAAAAAGTTCAGTATGTATAAGATTAGAAAAAGACAAATAAATAAATAATGTTCTCGCTGAATACAATTATCTAATACAAATATCTGATTTGTACAGATGGATATTTGCACTTTATAAGGACACCACTTGTTCGCATCTCATCCAACTTGCACAAGTGCCTCTTGACAGTGGCCAGGAGAGTAGTAATCCTTTAAATGCAGATAAGCACCAAAACTGTTGGACGCATCAAAAGGCCAGGCTATTTGGGAGAAGCAAAAGCCTTACTTAGGTGGCAAAGATAAATTGCCGTTGCCTGTGGCATTTGCAATTGTTCTCCCATCCTGGGTGGGCTGATCATTCAGATAAGCACCGTCATGCAATTAGATCCAGTGTCAGCATCACCTCCTAAATCCCCCCACCCCACCCCCCTTCCGACCTCCCTCAACAAGGGCAAGATCTTTGTGGGCAGTTCTCATCAAAGCCTGTATAAACACCATCATTTCACAGCCGACCACAAAATCCATGTTACTCTGACTGTTGTGACTGGAGCATTAAAAGAAAATCAGGTTATTGTTATACATCTGATTTATGGGGGACTAAAATGGCAGAGTTAAAACTCTGTTATCTGTCATTTCCTGACATGGATGGTAAGAGCTAACGGAATTTAAGTGGCTGTTGCCGGGCGTTTGGGACAAGTCAATGTTAAGGTTTGATATAGGACAAACTGCAGGCTAAATATAGACACACACATTAACACCAGGCTGACATTAATCAATCTTACCCATCCTTCTGACCAACAGTGAGTTACATTAAAAAGGCAACAGATAACGGCAGCTCAAAGATGAGGTGATACCAAGGATGTGTGGGAAAGAACACTGCAGATGCTGGTTTAAATCGAAAGTGGACACAGGATGCTGGAGTAACTCAGCGGGACAGGCAGCATCTCTGGTGACGTTTTGGGTGGAGACCCTTCTTGACGTTTCGGGTCGAGACCCTTCTTCAGTGCTGCCAAATGTCTGCCCCCTCTCCGCCAAATATCACTAAGTCTGAAGAAGGGTCTCGACCTGAAACCTCACCCAATTCCTTCTCTCCAGAGATGCTGCCTGTCCTGCTGAGTTAATCGAAAGTTTTGTGTCTATCACTATGTCCGATTTGCCCTTGTGCCAATGGGGCAGCACTGTGGCCGTAGAGTTGCTGCCTCACAGCTCCAGAGACCCGAGTTCGATCCTGCCTACGGGTGCTGTCTGTACAGAGTTTGTACTTTCTCCCCGTGACCTGCGTGGGTTTTCTCCGGGATCTTCGGGGAGAAGGCAGGAGAATGGGGTTGAGAGGGAAAGGTAGATCAGCCATAATTGAATGGCGGAGAACACTTGTTGAACCAAATGGCTTCATTCTGCCCCCAATAACTTATGAAACTTATCATATATCTTTTTTATTAAACACAGGAGATCACTTCATACTCCTAATTTCCAGGCACTGTATAAACATTATTTAATACTATCAACTTCGATATTTGTTCATTATTGTTTGGGGGGAACCAGGCAATACATGGCACCATCAGCACTAACTGTCCATCCCCAATCACAGATAGACACAAAGTGCTGGAGTAACTCAGCGGGTCAGGCAACATCTCCGGAATTGGTGACATTTCGGGTCGGGACACTTCCACTAGGGGTTGCCAACTTTCTCACTCCCAAACAAGGGACAAAGGTGACGTCACCGCCCGCGCCCCACGTGACCTCACCCAGCCAGCGGTCACATGCTCCCGCTCCCCCAATGGCGGCCGCCCGGGCCGGGAGGTGGGTTGCTAGGCAACCTCCGTCAGGCGAAAGCACTCGGCCCCGCTCCCCGAACACACTCCGTTAGCCTACAGTGACCGGGCCTACAGTGGCCCCTGGACCTACAGTGTCCGAGCCTACAGTGCCTCCCGGCCCTACAGTGACCGGGCCTACAGTGGCCCCTGGGCCTACAGTGTCCGAGCCTACAGTGCCTCCCGGCCCTACAGTGACCGGGCCTACAGTGGCCCCTGGACCTACAGTGTCCGAGCCTACAGTGCCTCCCGGCCCTACAGTGACCGGGCCTACAGTGGCCCCTGGGCCTACAGTGTTCGAGCCTACAGTGCCTCCCGGCCCTACAGTGACCGGGCCTACAGTGGCCCCCGGGCCTACAGTGGTCCCCGGGCCTACAATGTCCGGGCCGACAGTGCCCCCCTGGCCTACAGTGTCCGGGGCCTACAGCACCCCCCTGAGCCTAATACAGGACAAGGGCGTTCCCGTACGGGACAAACCAATTTAGCCCAAAATACGGGATGTCCCGGCTAATACGGGACAGTTGGCAACCCGACCTTCTACACAAAGGGGGTGTGTCCCAACCCAAAACCTCACCTATCCATTTTCTCCAGAGTTGCTACCTGACCTGCTGAGTTACTCCAGCACTTATATATTTGTTATTAAACCAGCATCTGCAGTTCTTTGTTTCTGCATCCCTAATCACTCTCCATCTGAGTAGTTTGTTTGGACATTTCAAAGAGCAACTACAATCAATCACACACAGTGGGTTTGGAGTTACCTAAAGGACATTTATTTTTCCTTTCCAGAATATTTATCAACCGGAAAGCTCTTTCCATTATCTGCAGCAAATTACTGATTTCTGCTACTTTTTCTTTTAACCAATTTCCAGATGAATTCAAGTTCCATAGTTGCTATGTGGGATTTGAATTCTGGTCTAGGCACAGAGTGCTGGAGTAACTCAGCGGGTCAGGCAGCATCTCTGGAGATCATGGACAGACGACATTTCAGGTCGGGACCCTTCTTCAGACTGATTGTGGTGGGAGGGGCGAGAGGGAGGAAGCTGGAAAAGAGGTGGGGGGCAGGACAAAGCGTGGCAAGTGACTTGTGTGATAGGTGGGTTTTGGCCGGGAGCAACTAAGGAAGGGTTTTGACTGGGGAGATGGCCAGAGATAGACAATAGACAATAGACAATAGGTGCAGGAGTAGGCCATTCGGCCGTTCGAGCCAGCACCACCATTCAATGTGATCATGGCTGATCATTCTCAATCAGTACCCCGTTCCTGCCTTCTCCCCATACCCCCTGACTCCGCTATCCTTAAGAGCTCTATCTAGCTCTCTCTTGAATGCATTCAGAGAATTGGCCTCTGCTGCCTTCTGAGGTAAAAAGACAAAATGCCTGAGATAAGGAGGTGAGGGATAAAAGACGTGTGAAATGTGAAGCTGGAGGAAGGATGGTAGGTGGAAGGGTACGGTTGGGGGGAAAGCGAGGGGGAGGGGGGAGGGGAGGAGAAATGGGTGTGCATGCAGGTGGGACACAGGGATGAGAGGGAAAAAAAGGAGGGGGGTGGGAAGGGGTTGGAGGTTAGTTACCTAAAATTGGAGTAACACTGGATTTAAGTCTCTGTATTGTTGTAGTGTTCTGTGTTACTAGCCTGGTAACTTAGCATTACAGCATCACCGTGTGGCACAGCGGTAGAGTTGCCGCCTTACAGCGAATGCAGCGCCGGAGACCCGGGCTCGATCCCGACTGCGACTGCTGTCTGTACGGAGTTTGCACGTTCTCCCCGTGACCTGCGTGGGTTTTGTCCGAGATCTTCGGTTTCCAAAGACGTACAAGGTTTGTGGGTTAATTGGCTTGGTATAAATGTAAAGATTGTCCCTAGTGGGTGTAGGGTAGTGTTAGCGTGCGGGGATCGCTGGTCGGCGCGGACCCAGTGGGCAGAAAGGGCCTGTTTCCGCACTGTGTCTCTAAGCCAAACCATAGCCTCCCAAGGCCAAAATATGATAAGTATTAAGTGTTGTGTCTAAAAGTCGCACCATCCTCCAAGCGCCATCTGCATAACTGAAACGTGCGTCAGTCGTTCGCTTTTGTGTTCCAACTACGGCGAGAAAAAAGGAAAACGTTTCATCAGCTTTTTCTGATTAGCTTTTGTGATCTGCCATTTAATCTACATTGTTGGTGACTGTTGAATGGATGAAAGACCAGGGCAGATGGCCCGTTCCTTGAAGCTCCTCTCAGCTTAATATACATATCTCCAATCTCTGAAAACTTTGTAACTTTCAATCATCTAGCAGTGAAGAACAGCACGCTCAGGAACAGGAGGCACAGATGGCTATTCAGCTCAAAGTACTTTGTCTTTGTCATAGATCTGGTTTTCCTGGACGCGTGCCCACCGTTTTTTCTTTTAACCAATTTAATCCAAAAAGAAAATTACTGACTCCAATAATAAAATTGCAAAAAAAATGGGAGCGTTCTTAAAATGCCACACTCCACCAAAACAAATATAACCTTTCAAGTTGAATATGCCGATATTTTCAAGAACCAGATAGAACTGCCAAATAAATGCTCACTCATGTGAGGCATTTTAGGCTTTATTTAAGGAAGAGGACAGATCTTTCTTAAACGGATAAAATGCACAGGTTTTCTTCATTACCTTGAAAACATCTGCTGGAATTAAAGTTATTTTTTAAATAGAACACAGTCCTTGAACTGTTAAAGGACACCACATATTTCAGCAGTATCCTAATAAACAGCAGCCAAGTGATTAATCAATTTAATACTAAGTGGCTAACAGAACTGTGGGCATGTGGTAAGAAGCCTTTCTTGCTGCAATATATTTTCTATTTATCTATTAACTTGCACTGGCTGGCATTTCAGTGGGGCTATTTGTCGGATATTATCTGCAGGCTGTTCTCTGAGAAGCCTTGATAAAGGACGATCACGTATGTTTTAAGCAAGGATAAGACAGCGGAGATAGACACAAAATGCTGGAGTAAGCAGGGACGCAGCGGTAGAGTTGCTGCCTTACAGTGCGTACAGCACCAGAGACCCAGGTTCGATCCTGGCTGCAGGTGCTTGTCTGTACAGAATATGTACGTTCTCCCCGTGACCGTTCTCCAAGATCTTCAGTTTCCTCCCACACTCCAAAGACATACAGGTTTGTAGGTTAATTGGCTTGAGGTAAATGTAAAAAAATCTCCCCAGTGGAAGATAGTGTTGATGTGCGGGGATCGCAGGTTGACTTCTGCAATATTTCTCCAAACTAAACTAAATTAAACTCAGTGGGACAAGCTGCATCTTTGGTGTTAGAGTAGGAATGGGTGTAGAAGGGTCTCGACCCGAAACGTCACCCATTCCTTCTCTCCAGAGATGCTGCCTGTCCCGCTGAGTTACTCCAGCATTTGATGTCTATCTTCGGTGCAAACCAGCATCTGCAGTTCCTTCCGACACATGAGACAATGGAAGCTGATCGAAGCATTTTGAACCCCTCTATTGGAATATAAAATATACTGATGATTATATTTACGGTATGAATCGGTGCTTAAATTCTTAAATGAAATAGAAGACTATAAATACCATACATTATACAAAACAGTTCACTCGCTGCAATGTATGATACTATATCTCAGCAGGCTCCTTATCACAAGATGATAAGGGACAGGAGAAGAATTAGGCCATTCGGCCCATCAAGTCTGCCTCGCCATTCAACCATGGCTGATCTATCGCTCCCTCCGAACCCCATTCTCCTGCCTTCTCCCCATAACCCCTGACACCCTCTGTCTGTCTGTCTTTGAAAGTTTGGCTTTCAAGTGGGTTTTATTGTCATATGTCCCAAAACAGAACAAAGAAATTCCTACTTGCAACAGCACAACTATCTCACTCCCAAATATGGTACAAGGTGACGTCACCGCCCCGCGCCCCACGTGACCTCACCCACCCAGCGGCCACGTGTTCCCGCTCCACCAATGGTGGCCATCCGGGCCGGGAGGCGGGTTGCTACGCAACCTCCTGTAGGCGGCGCCCGGGCCTCCGGACCTACACTGTCCGGATCTACACTGTCCTGGACTACAGCGGCCCCCGGGCCTACACTGTCCGGAGCTAAAGTGTCAGGACCTAAACTGTCCCGGCATACAGTGTCGGGGCCTACAATGTCGGGGCCTACTGTGTCGGGACCTACAGTGTCGGGGCCTACTGTGTCGGGGCCTACTGTGTCGGGGCCTACAGTGTCGGGGCCTACTCTGTCGGGGCCTACAGTGTCCGGGCCTACAGTGTCGGGGCCTACAGTGTCGGGACCTAAACTGTCGGGGCCTATAGTGTCGGGGCCTACAGTGTCGGGGCCTACTGTGTCGGGGTCTAAAGCGTCCGAGCCTACAGCGGCCCCCGGGCCTTATCTGGGACAAGGGCGGTTCCGTACGGGACAAACCAATTTACCCCAAAATACGGGATGTCCCGGCTAATACAGGACAGTTGGCAACCCTAAGCACAACAGATATGTAAACATAGTACTGAGTACACGCAATAATAAACAACCAAAAGAAGTTTAATGTATAAAACAAACAATATAATGCAAAGACAAAAACAATGCCCCCAAGTCCCTCGTACAATAAAGGAAGATTGTGGTCCAGAGTTTAGTTGGAGTTCGTAGTGTTGAATAGCCTATAGGTATGACACCAAATGTTGGAGTAACTCAGTGGGTCAGGCATCATCTCTGGAGAGAAGGAATGGGTGACTTTTTGGGTCGAGACCCTTCTTCAGACTGCAACGTCTCGACCCAAAACCATTCCCCATTCCTTCTCTCCAGAGATGCTGACTCACTCTGCAGTAATCTGAGACTACTTCAGACCTCTGGAATTTAATTGGAAAAGACTCAACATAACAATAGTAATTTGTTTTTATTGTTTCCAGCTGATTTGAGCCCCAACTCTGGAATACTCTCTGAATCGTTCCACCTCTCTTTCATTCATTAGACATTAATTAACCTGTTCAGTGCCATCCCCGAGTACACTCGGGTCATGGCCAATATTAAGAACCAACTTTCACCAAACTTTTTGTTGCCTGTTCTTTATCTCTCTACACATCATTGTCTTCTATCTCCTTTCACTAGGTAGACACAAAATGCTGGAGTAACCAAGCGGGTCAGGCAGCATCTTGGGAGAGAAAAAGTGGGTGACGTTTCGGGTCGAGACCCTTCTTCGATCTGAAGAAGCGTCTCGACCCAAAATGTCACCCATTCCTTCTCTCCCGAGATGCTGCCTGACCCGCTGAGTTACTCCAGCATTTTGTGCCTACCTTCGATTTAAACCAGCATCTGCAGTTTCTTTCCTACTCTCTCATTTCCCTTACAGTGTCTTGTGGTAAGAACAGCACCAGGCTAGAATTGTTGTGTTTAATCACAACTTGCAATGAACTCGGGCAGGATTAATGCAAATCTCACTTTGTCCAAAACTTCAAATTCCTGGGCGTCCGTATCTCCGAAGATCTGTCCTGGACCCAGCACATCAATGCAATCGTGAAGAAAGCCCAACAAAACCTCTACTCCCTGGAAAGATCGAGGAGATTCGGTCTATGTTGACGAATACGCTGTTGAACTTCTACAGGTGTGCATTTCCCTTATCCCTAACCAGTCTGAAGAAGGGTCTCTACCCAAAATGTCACCCATTCCTTCACTCCAGAGATGCTGCCTGAGTTACTCCAGCTTTTTGTGTCTATCTTCTGGCATTTACTAAAATGGTTTGGCATCGTATTTTGTCTGACCAGAGGTTAAAAATCACTTTGGAATCGTTTGCTATGTTAAAAGCCTTACAGAACCAGTTGTTCAATATGGAAATTATAAGATAGATATTTACACTTGCAAATAATGCTGAATTCTTGTTTACTAAATCTTGGATCAATAAATTTGCATTTAAATGATTTCACTAAGCTCCAAGACTTGACCTCTGGGTCTCCTTTTTCAACTAGACCTAGAGTTGCACGGTGGCGCAGCAGTAGAGTTGCTGCCTCACAGCGCCGGAGACCCGGGTTCGATCCTGACTACGGGTGCTGTCTGTACGGAGTTTGTACGTTCTCCCCGTGACCTGTGTGTGTTTTCTCTGGGAAGCTCCAGTTTCCTCCCACACTCCAAAAGCATTCAGGTGTGTAGGCTAATTTGGCTTGGTATATGTGTAAATTGTCCCTAGTGTGTGTAGGATAGTGTTCGTGTGCAGGGATCTTGGTGGGCCGAAGGGCCTGTTTCCGTGCTGTATCTCTAAACTAAAACTAAACAAGATTCTTGACTTCCTGATCGACAGACCTCAATCAGTGCCGATCAGTAACTACAGCATCCACCATCAACTACAGGTGTATCTCAAGGCTATGAGTCTTACTCCCTGCTCCACTCTACACCCATGACTGTGTGGCTAAACACAGCTCCAATGCCATCTATAAACTCTGTAAATTGCCCATTGTGTGTAGGATGTGGATGGGAATGTGGGATAACACAGAACTAGTGTGAACAGATGACTCAATGGGTCAAAGAGCCTGTTTCCACGCTGTATCTTTAAACTAAACTAAACTTGAAAGTCACAAATGGCGCTGGAAACATGGTGACTCTTTGTGTCCTACCTCAAAAAACAATCTGTTCAATCTTTGCACTCTTTTACTTATATACAATTGTGCTTATGTATAGTATGAATTTACTGGCCTGTGAGCAAAAAAACAAAGCATTTCACTGTATCTCAATTCATGTGATCAATAAAGTAACTATTCAAGTATTAAACGCAAAACGATAATGAAAAATAGTAGGAGATGGTCTGAAGAAGGGTCTCGACCTGAAACGTCACCCATTCCTTCTCTCCCGAGATGCTGCCTGACCTGCTGAGTTACTCCAGCGTTTTGTGAATAAAGTGACTGCCCTTGTCCCGTATAAGGCCTGTGGGGGCGCTGTAGGCCCGGACGCTATAGGCCCCGACATTATAGGCCACGACACTGTAGGCCCCGACAGTTTAGGTCCCTACACTCTAGGTTTCCGACATTTTAACTCCGGACAGTCTAGGTCAGGAGGCCCGGACGCCGCCTAACGGAGGTTGGGTAGCAACCCGCCTCCCGGCCCGGATGGCCGCCATTGGTGGAGTGAGAGCACGTGGCGGCTGGCTGGTCACGTGGGGCACGGGGCGATGACGTCACCTTGTCCTGTATTTGGGAGTGAGATAGATAGCAATCCTATTTTCTACACAGATGAGAAGTTCAATCTTGGGTCTTGACTGTCTTCTCAGTTGGATGTCATAGATCCCAGGACATGATTTAAAAGAAGAGCAAACAGATTCCTTCCAGCAACTTGGACAACCTAAGGTCATAAGGAATAGGAGTAGAATGAGACCATTCGACCCATCAAGTCTACTCCGCCATTCAATCTTGGCTGATCTATCTCTCTCTCCTCACCCCATTCTCCTGCCTTCTCTCCGTAACCACTGACACCCGTACTAATCAACAAATCAACGTGTACTTTTCAACATAGAGCAGATAGTAACATTGCGGTTTGAAAGACTTGGCTGAGTGCAAATTGGCTGCTGCTTTTCCCATATCACAACGGTGGCTCCACTTCAATAAGCAGTTCATCAATTGTAAAAACAGCTTGAAAAATCCACAGGTCATGAAGGGCCCATAAAACTCTGCCTTCTTTCCAGATCTTAATTCAAACAGAAGTTGAGGTAATGAGACGAGAGATCCTTCTCACCTGTGTGTGATGCAAGCCTTCTCTTATGACTCCAGTGTGCGAGACCTGCTAATGTTAACATAACTCCAATTGCTCGTGAATCTTGTTTCAGGATTCATCAGCTCCACCGCCAGTCTATAAAAATCATCCTTGCGTGAAGAGAAAAATTTCTGACCAAGCCACAAAGTCTTCTGATGTTGATTTTTCAGGAACTGTTAACACAGTCGTGGGGGATATTAATTATTTCCTGAGTCCAGAAGGAACAGGTAATTTATCAGGAATAATACTGCAAATTGGATTGCCAGTGATACATGAAGCGCATCCAGTCTTGGTAAATCTTGCTTCTTAGTCAAATCCCACCAAAAGCAAAGGGATGGCGGGACTGTCATATGAGGAAAGATTGGGAAGACTGGGCTTGTATTCACTGAAGTTTAGAAGGATGAGAGGGGATCTTATGGAGGCGAATAGAATTATGAAAGGACTGGACAAGTTGGATACAGGGAAAAATGTTCCCAATGTTGGGGGAGTCCAGAACCAGGGGCCACAGTCTAAGAATAAAGGGGAGGCCATTTAAAACTGAGGTGAGAAAAAACTTTTTCACCCAGAGAGTTGTGAATTTGTGGAATTCTCTGCCACAGAAGGCAGTGGAGGCGAATACACTGGATGAATTTAAAAGAGAGTTACATAGATCTCTAGGGGCTAGCGGAATCAAGGGATATGTTGGGAGAAGGCAGGCACGGGTTACTGATTGTGGATGATCAGCCATGATCACAATGAATGTCAGTGCTGGCTCGAAGGGCCTAATGGCCTACTCCAGCACCTATTTTCTATAATGTTTCTATAATGACCAGGTTTTGCTTTCAGGCTGTGCGTTGTGAGGGATGAATGTCAGCCAGGGGAACCAGGGACCAGGCAGAATTAGAGAACATGGTATTGGGGGTAGGGTATTGACAGGGATAAAAAATTGGTTGGCAGACAGGAAACAAAGAGTAGAGATTAACGGGTTCCTTTCAGAATGGCAGGCAGTAACTAGTGGAGTGCCGCAAGGCTCGTTGCTGGGACCGCAGCTATTTGCAATATATATTAATGATTTCAATGAAGGAATTAAAATTAACATTGGCAAATTTGTATATGACACAAAGCTGGGTGGCAGTGTGAAGAGGATGCTATGAGGATGCAGGATGACTTGGACAGGTTGGGTGAGTGGGCATATGCATGGCAGATGCAGTATAATGTGGATAAATGTAAGGTTATCCACTTTGGTGGGAAGAACGGGAAGGCAGATTATTATCTGAATGATGTCACACAGAGAGTGGTGAATCTGTGGAATTCTCTGCCACAGAAGGTAGTTGAGGCCAGTTCATTGGCTATATTTAAGAGGGAGTTGGATGTGGCCCTTGTGGCTAAAGGGATCAGGGGGTATGGAGAGAAGGCAGGTACGGGATACTGAGTTGGATGATCATCCATGATCATATTGAATGGCGGTGCAGGCTCGAAGGGCCGAATGGCCTACTGCACCTATTTTCTATGTTTCTATGTGTCAGGTTAGGAAAAGGGGAAGTGCAACGTGACCTGGGTGTCTTAGTACATCAGTCACTGAAAGTAAACATGCAGGTATAACAGGCAGTGAAGAAAGCTAATAGCATGTTGGCCTTCATAACGAGAGGAGTTGAGTTTTGGAGCAAATAGGTCCTTCTGCAGTTGTACAGGGTCCTGGTGAGACCATACCTGGAGTATTGTGTGCAGTTTTGGTCACCTAATTTGAGGAAGGACATTCTTGCAATTGAGGGAGTGCAGCGTAGGTTCACAAGGTTAATTCCCGGGATGGCGGGACTGTCTTGTGACGAAAGAATGGAGGACTGGGCTTGTATTCACTGGAATTTAGAAGGATGAGAGGGGATTTTATAGAAACATATAAAATTATTAATGGATTGTACACACTAATAATAATAATAATAATATATTTATTTTATATAGCGCCTTATCACATGCTCAAAGCGCTTTACAAATACATTTAACATAGAGACAAACAGACAAACTATCCTGACGGAAAAGCGGCGAATACTCAACGCCAGCGTCCTCTCACGTCAGGGTCCGGCAGCAGACATCAAAAAGCACAAGACACACAGATACAATTTTTTACACAAAACAGCCATCACAGTGATTGCTCTAGGCACACCCTCACTGTGATGGAAGGCAAAGTCTTATCTCCTCCTCATTCTTCTCCCGTGGCGCCACGAGGCGATCGAGGCTCCCAACCCCTTGAAGCCCCCACACTAGATGCAGGAAACATATTCCTGATGTTGGGGGGAGCCCAGAACCAGGGGCCACGGTTTAAGAATAAAGGGTAGGCCATTTGGAACTGAGATGAGGAAAAACTTTTTCACACAGAGTTATGAATTTGTGGAATTCTTTGCCTCAGAAGGCAGTGGAGGCCCATGTCACTGGATGCATTCAAGAGAGAGTCAGATAGAGCTCTTAGGGCCTGCACCTATTGTCTGTGTATCTATCTATGTATCTAAGACCAACTCTTACCTGCCTGCACATAATCAGACCTCTCCTTTCCCTGCATATCTAGTGCCGATCCAACAGTCCCTTCAGTACCACTATTATATCTGCCTCCACCACCACCGTTACTGGTTGGCATCTATATAAATGATTCGGATGAGAACCTACAGGGCAAGCATGGAAGCATGTTCCAGACACTCACTAATTTTGTGTAATGTATGCATGTTAGGTATAATTCATGTTTATTTTTTTGTGTGTTGTCCCTATCCTATGACTAGGCTTATACTCGCTGGAATTTAGAAGACTGAGGGGGGATCTTATTGAAACGTATAAAATTCTTAAGGGGTTGGAGAGGCTAGATGCGGGAAGATTGTTCCCGATGTTGGGGAAGTCCAGAACCAGGGGTCACAGCTTAAGGATAAGGGGGAAGTCTTTTAGGACCGAGATGAGAAAACATTTCTTCACATAGAGAGTGGTGAGTCTGTGGGATTCTCTGCCACAGAAGCTAGTTGAGGCCAGTTCATTGGCTATATTTAAGAGGGAGTTAGATGTGGCCCTTGTGGCTAAAGGGATCAGGGGGTATGGAGAGAAGGCAGGTACAGGATACTGAGCTGGATGATCAGCCATGATCATATTGAATGGCGGTGCAGGCTCGAAGGGCCGAATGGCCTACTCCTGCACCTATTTTCTAGTTTCTATGTTTCTATCCACGTGCCTTTGATGCCAATGCAAGCAAAGTTTTCATTGCATCTGTCCCTTGTGTATGTGTATATGACACTACACTCAACGTGAATGCTTTATTGGTCTGTTCTGACAGGTCTGTAAATCAGGGGGACATATAAAGATTTATCAGCAATTTTGCTTGTTCTGTTCTCCCCTTCGTGTGATGTGCTGCATTGCAAGACCTCGTTGCAAAGGTTGGAGCCAGCTTTCGTTTAGTTTAGTTTAGAGATACAACGTGATAACAGCCCCTTCGGCCGACCGAGTACGCGCCGACCAGCGATCCCAGTATATTAGCGCTGTCTTCCAGGGGTAGGCCATTTGGAACTGTGATGAGGAAAAACTTTTTCACACAGAGTTATGAATTTGTGGAATTCTCTGCCTCAGAAGGCAGTGGAGGTCCATTTCACTGGATGCATTCAAAAGAGAGTTAGATAGAGCTCTTAGGGCCTGCACCTATTGTCTGTGTATCTATCTAAGTATACACAGGACAATTTACAATTTTCTTTTACCAAAGCCCCCAATTAACCTTCAAACCTGTACATCTTTGGAATGCGAGAGGAAACCGGGGCACCCGGAGAAAGCCCATGCGTTCATGGGGAGAAGGTAAAAAGTCTGGACAGACAGCACCCGTAGTCTGGATTGAACCCGGGTCTCTGGCGCTGTAAGGCTGTAACTCTACCGCTGCGCCACCGTGCCGCCACAGCTCTGCCCAAGATGTTCCCCTTGAAATTCCCACACAGTTTGCAGGACAATGTTGAGAGAGTATCTGGCTTGCTATTGGTGTTGGTTTATTATCACGTATATCAAGATGCAGTGAAGAACTGCCTGGTCTCCAGATAATTCATACTCGGATCGACCGGGCTTATTACATTCGCTGGAATTTAGAAGGATGAGAGGGAATCTTATAAACATATACAAATCTTAAGGGATTGGACAGGCTAGATGCAGGAAAAAATGCTCCTGATGTTGGGGGAGTCCAGAACCAGGTGTCACAGTTTAAGAATAAGGCCTAGACCATTCAGGACTGAGATGAGGAAAAAATCTTCACCCAGAGAGTTGTGAATCTGTGGAATTCTCTGACAGAAGGCAGTGGAGGCCAATTTACTGGATGTATTCAAGAGAGTTAGATTTAGCTCTTAGGGCTAACGGAATCAAGGGTGATGGAGAGAAAGCAGGGACAGGTATTGATTTTGGATGATCAGCCTTGATCATAATGAATGGCGGTGCTGACTCGAAGGGCCGAATGGCCTACTCCTGCACTTTTTTCTATGTTTCTATAGTATACATAGATACATAGGTCGGCACAGTGACACGGCTGGTAGAGCCTCACTGTGCCAGAGACTCGGGTTCGATCCTGACCTCGGGTGCTGTCTGCGTGGAGTTTGCATGTTCTCCCCATGGGATTCCTCCGGATGCTCCGGTTTCCTCCCACATTCCAAAGACGTGCGTGTTTGCAGGTTAATTGCCCCTCGTGTGTTGGGAGTAGATGAGAAAGTGAGGTAACATAGATTGAAGCAAGGAGGTGGAGGGCAGGAGAAATCAGAGGGGGAGCAGCGAGAGAGCGTGTTGCTAAACTCTCATGGAAGAGAGGAGGGAGGGCAGGAGAAATCTAACATAGATTGAAGGTCAGTGTGGACTCAGTGGGCCGAAGGGCAAGTTTCCATGTTGTAAACCTAAACAGCTAAAAAAAACAGGCAGAGCACGAGAAGAAAATAAACAGAGCAGAATAAAGTCTGACAGCTACGTATAAAATGCAGATTTAAAAAAAACCTTAGCATATGAGAGGTCCCTTCAAGAGTCTGATAACAGCAGGGAAGAAGCTGTTGTTGAATCTGGAGGCACGTGATTTCAAGCTTTTTTTATCTTCCTCTCTGCCAAAGTCTTATTACATCTGGTCTATTTTATTGGTGCAGGTCGGAGTCACTATTTAGTAAACCGATCGAAGATTGTGTTTTGTATCATCCACGGAGCTAAAGTGGCTCTCCTGGAGAGTTTAACAGTTGCAGCGTGGTTATTCTGCAGCACAGTGGCTTTGCTTAGAGCTCCTGCTATGCAGACTGTGTGCTCTTTCTGAGAAGCTCCGTAAAAAATCAGATTACGATGGCAGCTTCCAATTATTTTCACACAAATAACAGTTTTGGACCAGAGCCTATTCTGCTCACGGCAGACTGTTAAAAATCTCATGATAAACTGGCTGAAGTTAATTCCAGGACTATATTGATGCGAGATTTATAGGCATTTCATACATTGTTTGAGCGTAGCACTTTTATTAGATCAAAAGCATCTCAAAGTGCTTCAAAGGGAATAATATTGAACAGAATTTGACACAGAACCACAGTTTACATTTCACCAGGTGTTCTAAAGCTTGGTCGAGAGGATTTAGGTTCTAAGATTTCGAAGGAATATTTTAAAGAAGCAGAGTGTTATCCACCGATCAGCCAAAACATTATGACCACCTGCCTAATATGCTGTTGGTCCTCCGTGTGCAGCCCCATACGCAGCAGGGTGCGATGCACTGTGTATTGTGATACATTCCTCCCGTGACCACCATTAACATTTTCTATGACTTGTGCCACAGTCAACCTTCTGTCGGTTCGGACCAGACGGGGTAGCCTTCATTGCCCTCGTGCATCGATGAGCCTTGGGCGCCCAACACCCTGTCTGTCGCCGGTTTGTGGTTTGTCCCTCCTCGGACCACTGTCGGTCGGTACTCACCACTGCTGACCGGGAGCACCCCACAAGCCTTGCCGTTTCAGAGATGCTCTGACCCAGTCGTCTGGCAATAACAATTTGGCCCTTGTCAACGTCGCTCAGGTCTTTACTCCTGCCCATTTCTCCTGCATCCAACACATTCACTTGCTGCCTAATATATCCCACCCCTTGACAGGTGCCATTGTAACAAGATAATCAGTGTTATTCACTTCGCCTGTCAGTGGTCATAATGTTTTGGCTGATTGGTGTATATAGCACCTTAGTCTAGTTTACCATTTTGTAAAAAGCTTCAAGTTCTTAGCAATAAATATCACCTGCAATTTGTCCTGGACCAGCCAGATCAAAGCAATGGTCAAGAGAGCACACCAACACCTCCACTTCCTTACAAATCTTAGGACGATCGACATGTCCCCAGCAACTCGTGCCAACTTTCGTAGAACGCATTTTATCGCGATGCATCACAGCTCGGTTTGGGAACAGCTCCATCCAAGACCGCAAGAAATCGCAGCGAATTGTGGACGCAGCCCAGACCATCGCACAAACCAACCTCCCTTCCACTGCCTCCATCTACACCTCACACTGCCTCGGCAAAGCCAGCAGCAGAATCAAGGACCAGTCTCACCCCGGTCACTCCCTCTTCTCCCCTCTCCCATCAGACAAGAGGTACAGAAATTTGAAAATGCACACCTCCACATTCAGGGACAGTTTTTTCCCAGCTGTTATCAGGAAACTGAGCCATCCTCTCATCCGTTAAAAGTTGGTCCTGACCTCCCATCTACTTCAATGGAGACCTTCGGCCTATCTTTAATCGGACTTTATTGGAATCAGACAATTCCACAATTTTTCACCTTTTTTTGGTCACACACGTGACTACGAATGGCCCAAAACTACCCACTTTTGTATCGGCAAATTTGTTAATAGACAATAGACAATAGGTGCAGGAGTAGGCCATTCAGCCCTTCGAGCCAGCACCGCCATTCAATGCGATCATGGCTGATCACTCTCAATCAGTACCCCGTTCCTGCCTTCTCCCCATACCCCCTCACTCCGCTATCCTTAAGAGCTCTATCCAGCTCTCTCTTGAAAGCATCCAACGAATTGGCCTCCACTGCCTTCTGAGGCAGAGAATTCCACACCTTCACCACTCTCTGACTGAAAAAGTTCTTCTTCATCTCCGTTCTAAATGGCCTACCCCTTATTCTTAAACTGTGGCCCCTTGTTCTGGACTCCCCCAACATTGGGAACATGTTTCCTGCCTCTAATGTGTCCAATCCCCTAATTATCTTATATGTTTCAATAAGATCCCCCCTCATCCTTCTAAATTCCAGTGTATACAAGCCTAATTGCTCCAGCCTTTCAACATACGACAGTCCCGCCATTCCGGGAATTAACCTAGTGAACCTACGCTGCACGCCCTCAATAGCAAGAATATCCTTCCTCAAATTTGGAGACCAAAACTGCACACAGTACTCCAGGTGCGGTCTCACCAGGGCCCGGTACAACTGTAGAAGGACCTCTTTGCTCCTATACTCAACTCCTCTTGTTATGAAGGCCAACATTCCATTGGCTTTCTTCACTGCCTGCTGTACCTGCATGCTTCCTTTCAGTGACTGATCCACTAGGACACCCAGATCTCGTTGAACATCCCCTCTTCCTAACTTGACACCATTCAGATAATAATCTGCCTTTCTATTCTTACTTCCAAAGTGAATAACCTCACACTTATCTACATTAAACTGCATCTGCCATGTATCCACCCACTCACACAACCTGTCCAAGTCACCCTGCAGCCTTATTGCATCTTCCTCACAATTTACACTACCCCCCAGCTTAGTATCATCTGCAAATTTGCTAATGGTACTTTTAATCCCTTCGTCTAAGTCATTAATGTATATCGTAAATAGCCCTTCTCGCCCTTCGTGTTCTCATCCAAGTCATTAATGTAGATGACAAACAGTTTTATGTTATCCCACTTTCACATCCACTCCCTACACATAAGGAGCAATTCACAGAGGCCGATTAACTTACAAACACGCAGGTCTTTGAGATGCGGGAGGAAACCGGAGCACCTGGAGGCAACCCACGAGGACACAGAAACTCCACACAGACAGCACTCGAGGACAGAATCGAATCCGGGTCACTGGCGCTAGGAGGTAGCAGCTCTACCAGCTGTCTCGCCCAAGTTCATGAAGGGATGTGTAAACATGGGCAAGGAATTTAAAACTGACGACAGACAAAAAATGCTAGAGTAACCAGGTCTGAAGAAGGGTCCCGATCCTAAACGTCACCCATTCCTTCTCTCCAGAGATGATGCCTGTCCCGCTGAGTTACTCCAGCATTTCGTCTCTATCTTTGGTGTAAACCAGCATCTGCAGTTAGAAACATAGAAACATAGAAAATAGGTGCAGGAGTAGGCCATTCGGCCCTTCGAGCCTGCATCGCCATTCAATATGATCATGGCTGATCATCCAACTCAGTATCCTGTACCTGCCTTCTCTCCATACCCCCTGATCCCTTTAGCCACAAGGGCCACATCTAACTCCCTCTTAAATATAGCCAATGAACTGGCCTCAACTACCTTCTGTGGCAGAGAATTCCACAGATTCACCACTCTCTGTGTGAAAAAAGACTTTCTCATCTCGGTCCTAAAAGACTTCCCCCTTATCCTTAAACTGTGACCCCTTGTTCTGGACTTCCCCAACATCGGGAACAATCTTCCTGCATCTAGCCTGTCCAACCCCTTAAGAATTTTGTAAGTTTCTATAAGATCCCCCCCCTCAATCTTCTAAATTCCAGCCGAGTCTATCCAGTCTTTCTTCATCTGAAAGTCCTGCCATCCCAGGAATCAATCTGGTGAACCTTCTCTGTACTCCCTCTATGGCAAGAATGTCTTTCCTCAGATTAGGAGACCAAAACTGTACGCAATCTGTTGCGGTGAATCTGTTCCTCCCTACACAATGTAAAACTGACCCTCCGCTCAAACAGGAGACCTGAGAGTGGTGGTGAACGGGGCTTGGGCTGAACCTGTATCTTCAGCCCGCAGAAAGTAACATGGCAGCAATGTGTGAGAAAAATAACATTCTCGTGCAAGTATCATAAACAGAGCTTTGCAGCTAGCTTTTGTGAGAGATTTATTAGAAATGTTAAAAACCGTGTTTAACTCTTGTCAGCTGCCTTGGTCTTTGAGTTGCAAGCAAATATAATGTTGGTAATTTATTGATGATTTTTTGGTTCAATTGAAGTGTCACGTCGGGTCTGCAATAATCACTCGCTGATCTGCATTTTGAAAATTGCAGCCGAATAGAGCCTACTGGAGGTTGCATATCAGAAGTTGAGATGATTGATAAGTCCTGATCAATATAATGAAAGCGAAATAGATAAAAATTCCTGTGGTTAGGCACTGTTTGTCTTTGTGCTCTCTACCTGATCAATAAAATCATAAAAGGATAGGCACACAGTGAAACTTCGATGTACAAAGGGTTGTGAATCTTTGCTATTCTCTGGTAGGTTTAGTTTAGTTTAGTTTAGCATGCAAACTGGCCCCTCGGCCCACCGAGTCCGCACCCACCAGTGATCTCCGCACACTTACACGATCCTGCACACACTAGGGGCATTTTTTTACATTCACACCAAGCCAATTTACCTACAAACCTGCACGTCTTTGGAGTGTGGGAGGAAACCGGAGCACCCGGAGAAAACCCACGCAGGTCACGGCGAGAAAGCACAAACTCCGTACAAACAAGCACCCGCACTCAGGATGGAACCCGGGTCTCTGGCGCTGTAAGGCAGCAACTCTACTGCTCTGTAAGATTGCGAGCGGTTTTCAGAAGGGTATCCTTCCTTTGCATTTATTCATGGTTGTGATCGACGGATTAGCGCAGTTTAGTTTAGAGATACAGTATAGAAGCGGACCCTTTGGCCCAGGGCCGTCTTAACGCATGGGCCTGATGGGCACTTGCCCGGGGGCCCACGAGCATAGGGGCCCCATGCTGATCTGTGTATGTTAAGTGACTTGCAATAAATAAATACTACTTTAAAAATGTAGGTTCAATAAATGCTTTTTTCCGCAACATTTTCGGTCCCTAAGTGCTTCTCACAGCGATCTGTAAGTGCTTTTCGCAACAATGTAGCACCCTAAGTCCATCGCTAAGTGCTTTTCGGTAAGTGCTTTTCGCCGGCACGACAGGGGGGGGGCTGGTAGGGAAAGGGGGGTGGGGGAGAGTAACGGTAGGGGCCCCAGTACACTGCTTTGCCCGGGGGCCCATAATGCTGTAAAAACGGCCCTGCTTTGGCCCACCAAGTCCATGCTGACCGTCGATTTCCCGTTTACACTAAGTTCCATGTGATAACGTTTCTGTGATATCAGGAAGTGGAGGGGAGCTGCCTTCACTCAGCGAGGTCATCCACAACTATTTAAAACCACTAGTGTAGTGTGGAGATACAGTACAGAAACAGGTCCTTCGGCCCACCGAGTTCACGCCGACCATCGATCGCCCCTTCACACTAGTTCAATGCAATCTCACTTTCTCATCCACTCCTGACACACTCAGGGCGATTTACAGAGGGCCAATTAACCAACAAACCTGTACGCCTTTGAGATGTGGGAAGAATCGAAAGCACCCGGAGGAAGTCCACCGGTAGAACGTGCAAACTCCCCACAGATAGCAGCCGAGGTCAGGATCGAAGCCGGATCTCTGGCGCAGTGAGGCAGTGACTCTCCCAGCTGCGCCACCGTGACTCTCATTCTGGAGGCTGGTGGGAGGAGAAACCGGTTTTCTTCATCCGCGTGGAAAGTATCATCACTATCACTGGGTTCTCCATGTGACTGCTTGTTTCCACACAAGGAAGCTAGTGAAAACATTGTTCCTGTAGTATTCAAGAGTCAAGAGTGTGTAATTGTCTATATCTCAGATAGAATAATGAAATTCTTACGTGCTGCAGCACAACAGAATATGTAGACATAGTACTCTGTAAACAATATAGTAAATGAGTGAAAATGGTGCAGTGTGCATACACGCACACGCACCACACGCACACACACACGCACACACACACGCACCACGCACACACACACACCACACACACACACACCACACACACACACCACACGCACACACACACACACACCACACGCACACACCACACGCACACCACACGCACACACACCACACGCACACACACCACACGCACACACACACACCACACGCACACACCACACGCACACACACCACACACACCACACACACACACACACCACACGCACACATACACACACACGCCACACGCACACACACACGCACACACACGCACACACACACACAAACAACAATAACAGTGCAAAAAGACAAAACCCATGCCCCAAAGTCTGTCTAGTTCAGAGCTTATTTGGAGGTTGTAGTGTTTAATAGGCTGAAGGGAAGAAGCTGTTTCCAAACCTGGACGTTACAGTTTTCAGGCCCCTGTACCTTCTTCCCGATGACAGTGGTGAAATGAGAGCGTGGCCAGGGTGGTGTGGGTCTCTGATGATGCTGGTTGCCCTTTTGAGGCAGCGACTCCTGCAGATCGCTTCGATGGTGAGGAGGCGTCAGAATCCATGATGGACCCGGTGGCAACCACCGTTGCTCCACTTTAGAATAACCTTGGGATGACTCGCGGTGGCACTGCGTTCTGCACCGAGCTTCCGTCACCAACCCTCCCCCTCCCCACCTACTCTATGTTGATCTTGCCACCTTGCTGCAGCCATTCATTGGTGCTGGAACAAGGAACAGTGGGCACTTGTGGTCTCTGCTCCCCTTTCCTTGAAAGCAGCTCGCGTGGGATTAGAATGGGCGAGCGTGCCTTTGCTCAGACACAGTGCCAATGTGGGCGGCACGGTGGCACAGCGGTAGAGTTGCTGCCTTACAGCGCTTGCAGCGCCTGAGACCCGAGTTCCATCCCGACCACGGGCGCCGTCTGTACAGAGTTTGTACGTTCTCCCCGTGACCCGCGTGGGTTTTCTCCGAGATCTTCAGTTTCCTCCCTCACTCCAAAGACGCGCAGGTTTGTAGGTTAAGTGGACTGGTATAAGTGTAAATTGTCCCTGTTGTGTGTAGAATGGTGTTAGTGTGCAGGGATCGCTGGTCAGTACGGACCCGGTGGGCCGAAGGGCCTGCGTCCGCGCTGTATCTCTAAGCTAGACTAAACGAAATGTGCCGTCGGAGTGATTATCTGGAAAGCAATCGAAGTCAAGAGCCCAGGCTGATTTCTCCATCCCCATCCCAAGGGTGAGGAAGTTAGTCATAGCATGCTGACTATCATCCTGGCTGACATGGAGTTATTCACACCGGGGATTGAACCTAGGACCTTCCTGACATCTCTCCCACTTCCAGCTGAACCCTTTGTAATGGCCACGTACCCTTACACTGATTCTTCAACATAAAAAAAATATTTTATTGTAAATCTTGACTTCTCACCACAAGCGCTTTAGTGCAACAAATCTGGAGTGGAAGCCGGAGTAAGTGTTGTAAAGCATGTACATTTAGCAACGCCCTTGGAGTGCCTGGTAGCTGTTAATGATTTTTAAGGACAAAATCAATGTCCTCGCGTTGAAACTGTTGGATAGTGCCATTTGTTTTATTTGGTGTCGTTTCCAAACTACTGAAGCTGTTGGGTCCTGCACTAATTTATTTCCTCTGCTGTAATGATACTGTGTCTTCCCCACAGAATGCTTTTCATGTTAAGTTATATCAATAATCCCACACTTCCCGCACCAATGGTCATGATTTGTCGACATGCTGAACTCTCAACGACTCCAGCTTAGGAAATTCATCGCAATTATTTAATTTTGTATCCGCGATAAATCCCACGCTCGGTTGTTGTGTTTGAATATCTGTTAGCTTAAATATCGACTTTGTACTTTCTCGTATGTCAGGAACTTGCCTGAGTGCAGAGCCCAAAATAAAGACTTCAGCAGCATGAAATTGCACAACCTTGCATTATCATTAATAACCTCGTGGAGTATTGTGAGCAATACCTACGTTTGAGGACGGAAGGCATGCTAAATTGTGTGGGTGGATTATTTAACAAAATCACTGCATTTTCTCTACCAACATAAATAAAATGACAACATTTGGCAAAAAGAGTCTTTGTGCTTGTAACCCGCTGTCAGGAATCAAATGATACAACTTTGTCTTAGATGTGTATACACACGGAATGTACTTGCCCTGCTTAAGCTGCAACTCTTATTTCTTTCACCAGACAAAATAGTCTTCGGAAAGACATGATTCACTTCCTTTCAGAGTTGTAAGGAGCGCTGATCTCACCCCTGATTATCTTTGTGGTCAAAGATTTAATCCAAGAATGTTGACCCAGGCATCTCAGACACACAGAACAATAAGCACCGGTTCTTGGGCACGTTTTCGCCTGTGCTCGGCAGTTTGATCATTGGTTATTTTGACCTCTGTTGATCAATGGAAACCAGGGATAAGTAAATGTGTAAAGATTGTCAGTCTCTTTCAAATGTGCATGTGCGCACACAGATATGCACACACACACACACACACCCAGATATATCACCATCATCGTCGGTCACTGGAAGCGACTGTGACTGTCCTCTCCATAGGTTCGGGACCGCTGTGCGTGACTTTGTTTAACGTGGGGAGACTGGTGCACAGACAGCCACCACACGGTCCTTGACAGATCTGGGTCAGGATCCAGTGGCGTGGAGTCCAAGACGACCGGGGACCCTTTTCTGCCGCAGCCTTCATCCGCCTTCCCAACCGTTGTGACGCTCCACTAAAGTCAGCCATCATCCTCCGCCTGTTCCACTGTTGAGGTCTTGCTTGGATTGCTCTTTGTCAGGGACCTCCCCCTCGACCTTACCGCCATGGGTGACCCTACCAGCAGCGTGGCTCCAGACGGCATCGCTCTCAGGACCACACAAGCTTCTCCACCGCGACAAGGTGACAATCTTGACACAGATATATACACACGCAGAGACACACACACATATAGACACTCACCTAGACATGCAAACAGGCACGCACATGGACACGTACACAGACACGCACACGAACACGCGCACACACGGTGGTGAATCTGTGGAATTAATTGCCACAGAAGGCTGTGGAGGCCAAGTCAATGGATATTTTAAGGCAGAGATAGATAGATTTGTGATTAATACTGGTGTCGGGATTATGGGGAGAAGGCAGGAGAATGGGGTTGGGAGGGAGAGATAGATCGGCCATGATTGAATGGCGGAGTAGACTTGATGGGGCCGAATGGCCTAATTCTGCTCCTATCACTTATGAACTTATGAACACACGTGTGCATACGCGGAAGAATGAGTTGGTTGTTGACCGAAGGAAGCGAGATGTCGAACACAGCCCTCCCCTCATCAACGGAGCTACTGTAGAGATGGGCAGTAGCTTCAAGTCCATATCACCGGTAGCATAACATAGTCCCTTCACACTAACACAAGAAAGTGTATCAGCATATTTACACTGTCAGGCGTCTGATAAGATTTTACATGCCCACGATGAATCTCCCAAACATCTAGAAAAAAAACTGCAGATGCTGGTTTAAATTGAAGGTGGACACAAAATGCTGGAATAACTCAGCAGGTCAGGCAGCATCTCAGGAGAGAAGGAATGGGTGACGTTTCGGGTCGAAACCCTTCTTCAGACTGCATCACAGCGCTGGAGACCTGGGTTCGATCCTGACTACGGGTCCTGTCTGCACGGAGTTTGTACGTTCTCCCCATGACCTGCGTGGGTTTTCTCCACGATTTCCTCCCACACTCCAAAGATGTACAGGTCAGTAGGTGAATTGGCTTGTAGTGTATGTTTAAGAAAAATTCCCCTCAGCGTGTGTAGAGTAGTGTCAATGTGTGGGGATCGCTGGTCGGTACGGACTCGGTGGGTTGCAGGGCCTGTTTCCGCGCTTTATCTCTAAACTAAACTAAAAGGAGCCATGTCATCACAAAACCACACTACGTGCAAAGATAATTGTTTCCAAACCCCTTTGCTTCACTGGCACTCATCCGTACTAGAAATCATCATTCATCTTTTATTACAGCTAGACTTGACTATTCCAATCTACACAATAGACAATAGGTGCAGGAGGAGGCCATTCGGCCCCTCGAGCCAGTACCACCATTCAATAGACAATAGACAATAGATGCAGGAGTAGGCCATTCAGCCCTTCGAGCCAGCACCGCCATTCAATGCGATCATGGCTGATCACTCTCAATCAGTACCCCGTTCCTGCCTTCTCCCCATACCCCCTCACTCCGCTATCCTTAAGAGCTCTATCCAGCTCTCTCTTGAAAGCATCCAACGAACTGGCCTCCACTGCCTTCTGAGGCAGAGAATTCCACACCTTCACCACCCTCTGACTGAAAAAGTTCTTCCTCATCTCCGTTCTAAATGGCCTACCCCTTATTCTTAAACTGTGGCCCCTTGTTCTGGACTCCCCCAACATTGGGAACATGTTATCTGCCTCTAATGTGTCCAATCCCCTAATTATCTTCAACATACGACAGTCCCGCCATTCCGGGAATTAACCTAGTGAACCTACGCTGCACGCCCTCCATAGCAAGAATATCCTTCCTCAAATTTGGAGACCAAAACTGCACACAGTACTCCAGGTGCGGTCTCACCAGGGCCCGGTACAACTGTAGAAGGACCTCTTTGCTCCTATACTCAACTCCTCTTGTTACGAAGGCCAACATTCCATTGGCTTTCTTCACTGCCGGCTGTACCTGCATGCTTCCTTTCATTGACTGATGCACTAGGACACCCAGATCTCGTTGAACTCCCCCTCCTCCTAACTTGACACCATTCAGATAATAATCTGCCTTTCTATTCTTACTTCCAAAGTGAATAACCTCACACTTATCTACATTAAACTGCATCTGCCATGTATCCGCCCACTCACACAACCTGTCCAAGTCACCCTGCAGCCTTATTGCATCTTCCTCACAATTCACACTACCCCCCAACTTAGTATCATCTGCAAATTTGCTAATGGTACTTTTAATCCCTTCGTCTAAGTCATTAATGTATATCGTAAATAGCTGGGGTCCCAGCACCGAACCTTGCGGTACCCCACTGGTCACTGCCTGCCATTCCGAAAGGGACCCATTTATCCCCACTCTTTGCTTTCTGTCTGTCAACCAATTTTCTATCCATGTCAGTACCCTACCCCCAATACCATGTGCCCTAATTTTGCCCACTAATCTCATATGTGGGACCTTGTCGAAGGCTTTCTGAAAGTCGAGGTACACCACATCCACTGACTCTCCCTTGTCAATTTTCCTAGTTACATCCTCAAAAAATTCCAGTAGATTTGTCAAGCATGATTTCCCCTTCGTAAATCCATGCTGACTCGGAATGATCCCGTTACTGCTATCCAAATGCTCAGCAATTTCGTCTTTTATAATTGACTCCAGCATCTTCCCCACCACTGATGTCAGACTAACTGGTCTATAATTACCCGTTTTCTCTCTCCCTCCTTTCTTAAAAAGTGGGATAACATTTGCTATCCTCCAATCCACAGGAACTGATCCTGAATCTATAGAACATTGAAAAATGATCTCCAATGCTTCCACTATTTCTAGAGCCACCTCCTTAAGTACTCTGGGATGCAAACCATCAGGCCCTGGGGATTTATCAGCCTTCAGTCCCATCAGTCTACCCAAAACCATTTCCTGCCTAATGTGGATTTCCTTCAGTTCCTCCATCACCCTAGGTTCTCCGGCCCCTAGAACATTTGGGAGATTGTGTGTATCTTCCTCAGTGAAGACAGATCCAAAGTCATGGCTGATCATTCTCAATCAGTACCCCGTTCCTGCCCTCTCCCCATACCCCCTGACTCCGCTATCCTTAAGAGCTCTATCTAGCTCTCTCTTGAATGCATTCAGAGAATTGGCCTCCACTGCCTTCTGAGGCAGAGAATTCCACAGATTCACAACTCTCTGACTGAAAGTGTTTTTCCTCTTCTCCGTTCTAAATGGCCTACCCCTTATTCTTAAACTGTGGCCCCCGGTTCTGTCAGGCTGTCTCCTGCATTCTTCCCTTCAGTCCAAACACTGCTGGCCATCTCTTTAATTGCCCCTCATTCCATTCATCGTGAAGTCTTTCCTGCTTGATATGTTTTAAGCATTGTATGGATTTTAAATTTATTCTTATATGTAAATCCTGCCAAGACGTCCAGCGTTATCTTCTCTTCCAGTCCTACGAATTATTGAAGATATCTGTGCTCCTTCACTTCGTCTTCTCCTCTCATTCCCAATTTTAGATTTAGATTTAGAGATACAGCGCGGAAACAGGCCCTTCGGCCCACCGAGTCCGCGCCGCCCAGAGATGCCCGCACATTAACACTATCCTACACACACTAGGAACAATTTTTACATTTATCCAGTCAATTAACCTTCATACCTGTACGTCTTTGGAGTGTGGGAGGAAACCGAAGATCTCGGAGAAAACCCACGCAGGTCACGGGGAGAACGTACAAACTCCGTACAGACGGCGCCTGTAATCAGGATCGACCCTGAGTCTCAGGCGCTGCATTCACTGTAAGGCAGCAACTCTACCGCTGCGCCACCGTTTTATGGCACCACCATTGTCAGGTCTTCACCAGACCTTGATGAAAGCCGATCAATGCCTCTACTTCCTGAGAAGATAGAGGAGATTCGGAATGACGACGAATACTCTCTTGAGGGCACGTAGATTGGTTGCCTCAACAAGCCCCTGGTTTCGGGAACTTGAGCCCAGGGTAACTTTTTTACACAAAGAGTGGTGGGTGTATGGAGCGAGCTGCCAGAGGAGGTAGTTGAGGCAGGTACTGTTGCAATGTTTAAGAAACATTTGGACAGGTACATGGATAGGACATGTTTGGAGGGATATGGACAAAGCGCAGGCAGGTGGGACTAGTCTAGCTGGGACATGTTGGCCGGTGTGGGCAAGTTGGGCCGAAGAGCCTGTTTCCACACTGTATCACTCTATGACTCTAATAGTGTGGACAGGTGGTCGATGGTCGGCGTGGACTCAGTGGGCCAAGGGCCTGTTTCCATGCTGCACCTCCACACTGAACTAAACTTCTTCCTCTTCTAGTCTGAACAAAAATCATCAATAAATTATCAATGTTATACTTTAATATAACTCAAAGACTAAGACATCTCCATTCTAGGTTTTAAAACATCCAAGAACTCCTTCAATTTTGATCTTGACCAACAGTGTTAATCAAACCATCTTTGGTGGGTATGTCTTCAGACATCCGGGCCTTTGTAGAGTCACAGTGATACAGCGTGGAAACATGCCCTTTGGCCCAATTAGCCCACACTGGCCAACAATGTCCCAGCTACACTTGTCCCACCTGCCTGCGTTTGGCCCATATCTCTCCAAACCTGTCCTATCCATGTACCTGTCTAACTGTTTCTTAAACATTGGGATGGTCCCAGCCTCAACTAGCTCCTCTGGCAGCTTGTACCATACACCCACCACCCTTTGTGTGAAAACATTACCCCTCAAATTCCTATTAAACCTTCTCCCCTTCACTTTAAACCTATGTCCTCTGGTCCTTGATTCCCCTACTCTGGGCAAGAGACTCAGTGCATCTACCCGATCTATTCCTCTCATGATTTTATATATCTCATCTTAGGATGATAAGATCACCCCTAATCCTCCTGCGCTCCAAGGTATGGAGGCCCAGCCTACTCAACCTCTCCCTATACTTCACACCCTCAAGTCCTGGCAACATCCTGGCAGTAAGATTCTCTCCGTCTCCAAGCTCTTCCCTCCAAGGTGCATCCGAGATCCCAGCTCAGATCCGACCGTCCCCGACTGTGACTTTGTTTGATGGTGATCCTCTGAACTTGGAACATTCTACTTCATTAAAGACTTCAGATCAAATCAAATCATTGCTGTGGCCGTCACTACGTCAACGGAACATCTGAACTCGGCCCTACCATACTAATTGTGCAAGAAGGAACTGCAGATGCTGGTTTAAACCGAAGACAGACACAAAAAGCTGGAGTAACCCAGCGGGGCAGGCAGCATCTTTGGAGAGAAGGAATGGGTGACGTTTCGGGTCAAGACCCTTCTTCAGACTGGTCAGGGACAAGGGAAACGAGAGATATAGGCGGTGATGTGGAGAGATAAAGAACAATGAATGAAAGAGAGTTGGAGAGCAGGAGGAATCACAGAGGGGGAGCAGCGAGAGAGGATGTTGCAGAACTCTCGGCGGAGAGAGGAGGAGAACTTCTTAAAAGTAGACATACCTTGAGGAGATTCTGTGGTGGAGTGGACGAAATGTGTAAGAAGGAACTGCAGATGCTGGTTTAAACCGAAGATAGACACAAAACGATGGCCAGTCTGAAGAAGGGTCTCGACCCGAAACGTCGCCCATTCCTTTTCTCCACAGATGCTGCCTGTCCCGCTGAGTTACTCCACTTCCCTCTGGAAGGCGACTCCGGACTGTCAAAGCCGCCACAGCCAGCTTTTTATCCCACGAGCAGTAGCTCTACTCAACAGCCTCCTTTGGCTCTGGTATTTTATTTCATTCTTCACATGTTTAAATTATAATGTTTAATTTTTAATTGGCTACAACCTTTTTCATCCCGTTTACCCCTTTGCAACTTTTCGAAAGTAAATCTACCCCCACCCTGTTTCGTTCAGTAATTTGAGTTTACACTTCTACCGTAATAAAGCTAACGACAAAGGGGAAATTTTAAAATACTGTTATTAACATTATTATTTTAAGTTCAAATAACAATAATAATAGCACATAACAATGTTATTTCACTTATTTATGACCAACTAATGATGAACAGATACAGGTATACCAGAAGCAAATGCAGTCAGTCAATATGTACAAATCCAGAATCAACAAAGCTAACCCCTGGGTAGGCGAAATTTCCCCCCTGGGGGTAAATTTACCGCAGGTTGGGAACCCTTGGTCTACTGTATGTCGTGTTGTTACTTGCGAGCAAAGCACCAAGGCAAATTCATTGTATGTGTACATACTTGGCTAATAAAATTTGTTCAATTCAATTCAATTCAATTCAATATATCTTGGTTTCCAGTCTGACACTGGAGCAGTTGGAACTCACAGCTTTTCGTCTTGTCGAAAGAGGTTCTGGATGAAAGCACCATTTGCAGACAGCACACACATGCCTCTTATTTTAAGTGCAGGAGCACACAGAGAGAGCCAGACTCCTGTTTGTCACAAAAAGAGACTGCTCGCTCCTTACAATCTCACTCGACTGCTGCGCGACAATAATAAATCAAGAGTTGATAAAATGCACGGTCTGGGCTCTCTTTTTTTAATCCACTGGGATGAATGGCAATGGGTCCCCGGCTCTCCTGTTGTTTTACAATAACCTGCATTTATACGGAGACCGCGATGTGGTAAAAAACTCCCCAAGGTGCTGCGCAGAATAAATGGCTCTCTCCCAACCTTCATCCAAATCATTTATAAATGGAGTGAAAAGCCCAGGCACTGTGAAGGATTCCTATGGGGCACATAACACACTCACGAGAAGGCACATTCTCATTATCCTCCTCTCTCCTCATCAATTGCCCACCCATAACAATGTTACTTCTGTACACAAGAGTGCTTTCGTTTGTAAGACAGAAAAGGTGCCAGGACTCATAGAACAGTTCACGCAACGCCCGAGGCTGCTCTACATCAATCTAGTTTTCACTTTCTCCGAGTGCAGGTACACAGTAGTGGTGTGCATGTCATAATAAAAACACCGATATAGACAAATATATGTAAAGTATCAACGACAGGAGCAAAGAAAAAGTTGCATTTTAAAGAGGTTTCGGTTGATTATTGTCACGCGATACACTTTGTTTTGAACGCTATCCAATCGAATCAGATAACACTGCTTTCTTTTTCCAAAATTAAGCTTTATTCAGAATAATATATACAAAACAAAACAGTGCAAAAACGCTTCTGACATTCCCAATGGCTACGCATACATTCATTAGTGTTATAAGGTGATGAAGTCGTAATAGGAGCAGAATGAGGCCATTCGGCCCATCAAGTCCACTCCGCCATTCAATCATGGCTAATCTATCTCTCCCTCTTAAGATCATAAGTGAGGGGAGTAGAATGAGGCCATTCGGCCCATCAAGTCCACTCCGCCATTCAATCATGGATGATCTATCTCTCCCTCCAAACCCCATTCTCCTGCCTCCTCCCCATAACCCCTGACACCCGTACTAATCACGAAAGCTATATTTGGTATTAATGTAATTATACCTTACCCCTCATGTGGCCCCCCTGGGATGATATCCCTTCCCCTTGTTTGAGGGGCGTCTCCACCACACCCTGCCCCCCATTGTCCAGCAGTGGAAGGACCCTAGACTGTGGTCCTCCCCCACAGAGCGTTGGCGTTGGCTGCACCGAGCTTCAGTGCGTCCCTCAGCACGTACTCCTGCAGTCTGGAGCGGGCCCTGTCGGCAACATTCCCCCACGGACATCTGACGGAGGTCAAGTTTTGGAGCGACCAAAGAGGGTCTTTCAACAAGTCGATGACCTTCCAGCAGCACTTATAAATGCAATCAAGTCAAACTCAAGTACGAGAGAAAAGAGATAAAAGAGTAGAACGATTGTATCAGATGAGAACAGATCCTCCTTTGGGAACAGTAGTCAAAGAATCACAATTTCCAAAAAAGCTTCACGGTGCATTTTTATGATGGCAAGTTGATCAGATTCACACAATGAGATCACAGTTTAGGTTTCAATAAAACTTGTTGAGGTGCAGTGAAAAGCCTTTGTTTTGCATGCTATCCAATTACAGTAAATCAAATTAAACAGGGCGGCACAGTGATGCAGTGGTAAAGTTGCCGCCTTACATCGCCAGAGACCCGGGTTCAATCCTGACCACCGTGCTGTGTGTATAGAGTTTGTCCATTCTCCCTATGACCGCATGGGTTTTCTTCAAATGTTCCGGTTTCCTCCCACATTCCAAAGACGTGCAGGTTTGTAGGTTAATTGGCTTCTGTAGATTGTGCAAAAAACTAGTGCGATGGTGATCGCTGGTCAGCGCGGACTCGGTGGGCCGAAGGGTCCATTTCCACATTGTATCTCCAAAATAAGCCAATCATTATACATAAAAGCAATCAAGCCAACCCAGAAAATAACAGGTAGAGTGAAGGAAAAGCTGGATTTACAGGTAGAAAAGAGATTTGAAAGAGTAGGGCGATTGTATGGGATGATCACCACAGTCACATCTGTGGAGTCATTTAAGTTCCTTGTAACCGCCATCTCCAGGGACCTTAAATGGGGGACCACCATCGACTCCACAGTCAAAAAGGCCCAACAGAGGACGTACTTCCTGCGGCAGCTGAGGAAACACAATCTGCCACAGGCAATGATGGTCCAGTTTTATACTGCCATCGTAGAGTCTGTCCTCACCTTCTCCATCATGGTCTGGTTTGGCTCAGCCACCAAGCATGACATCCGGAGGCTGCAACGAATCGTTCGATCAGCCGAGAAGGTTGTTGGCTGCAACCTTCCTCCCATTGACGAACTGTACACTGCAAGGGCCAGGAAGCGAGCGGGCAAGATCACCTCTGACCCCTCTCACCCAAGCCATAAACACTTTGAAGCACTTCCCTCTGGAAGGCGACTCCGGACTGTCAAAGCAGCCACAGCCAGACATAAAAACAGCTTTTTTCCACGAGCAGTAGCTCTACTCAACAACCAAAAGTCTGTAGCTTCAAGGAAGCTGTTTTTATGTTATATTTCTATAAAATAAAACTGGTATTTTATTTCATTCTTCACATGTTTAAATTATAATGTTTTATTTTTAATTGTCCACTGTATATCGTGTTGTTACTTGTGAGCAAAGCACCAAGGCACATTCCTTGAATTTGTACATATTTGGCTAATAAAATTTATTCAATTCAATTCAAATCGATAGTAGATCCTCCTCTCGGTGCAGCACGCCAAGGGTCTTCACTCTTCAACACATGATATTAACAGTTCAATAGTGCTTTATTGTCACACGTGCAAAACACAGCAAAATTATTTTCAAGTTGCCAGATCAGGCACAATAGACAATAGACAATAGACAATAGACAATAGGTGCAGGAGTAGGCCATTCAGCCCTTCGAGCCAGCACCGCCATTCAATGCGATCATGGCTGATCACCATCAATCAGTACCCCGTTCCTGCCCTCTCCCCATACCCCCTCACTCCGCTATCCTTAAGAGCTCTATCCAGCTCTCTCTTGAAAGCATCCAACGAACTGGCCTCCACTGCCTTCTGAGGCAGAGAATTCCACACCTTCACCACCCTCTGACTGAAAAAGTTCTTCCTCATCTCCGTTCTAAATGGCCTACCCCTTATTCTCAAACTGTGGTCCCTTGTTCTGGACTCCCCCAACATTGGGAACATGTTATCTGCCTCTAATGTGTCCAATCCCCTAATTATCTTATATGTTTCAATAAGATCCCCCCTCATCCTTCTAAATTCCAGTGTATACAAGCCCAATCGCTCCAGCCTTTCAACATACGACAGTCCCGCCATTCCGGGAATTAATCTAGTGAACCTACGCTGCATGCCCTCCATAGCAAGAATATCCTTCCTCAAATTTGGAGACCAAAACTGCACACAGTACTCCAGGTGCGGTCTCACCAGGGCCCGGTACAACTGTAGAAGGACCTCTTTGCTCCTATACTCAACTCCTCTTGTTACGAAGGCCAACATTCCATTTCCAAAGTCCGGTCCACGCATTACGTTTCATGGAACGCGCGCCCGATCGGTACGAGCTCCTGAACCGTTCAGCATAACGACGTTCCTCTTCTCGCCTGGTCACCTTGGGGCTCCAGGGGCATCTCTGGTTCACTTTCCTGCCGTGACCGTCATTGCCAACTCCCTCCTCTTCGGTGCTCTGGGTTTCGGGGCATGAGCAAGGGGCCAGTCACGGTGGCGCAGCGGTAGAGTTGCTGCCTTACAGCGAATGCAGCGCCGGAGATCCGGGTTCAATCCTGACTACGGGCGCCGTCTGTAAGGAGTTTGTACGTTCTCCCCGTGACCTGCGTGGGTTTTCTCCGAGATCTTCGGTTTCCTCCCACACTCCAAAGACGTGCAGGTTTGTGGGTTAATTGGCTTGGTAAATGTAAAAATTGTCCTTAGTGTGTGTAGGATTCTGGCCTCTCTCCACTGGCTCCCAGTACAGTACAGAATCAACTTCAAGCTCCTCCTATTCACATACAAAGCCCTAAACAGGCCTTCCCACCCTATATCAAAAATCTTCAAACCCACCACTCTATCTCCAGGTCCCTCAGGTCGGCCGACTTGGGGCTACTCACTATCCCGCGGTCTAGGCTTAAGCTCAGGGGTGACCGCGCTTTTGCGGTTGCAGCTCCTAGACTGTGGAACAGCATCCCTCTCCCCATCAGAACTGCCCCCTCCATCGACTCCTTTAAGTCCAGGCTCAAAACATATTTCTACTCCCTAGCGTTTGTGGCCCTCTGAGGGGGCGCTGCGAACTGCTTATGTATGTGCTGTTATGTTTGTGTGCCAATGTATGTTCGTTCTTAGTACCTGAACTGATGTACAGCAACGTGGGTTGTTTTTAAATGTGCTGTACAAATAAAATTGACTTGACTTGACTTGACTAGGATAGTGTTAGTGTGCGGGGATCGCTGGTTGGCGCGGTCCCGGTGAGCCGAAGGCCCTGTTTCCGCGCTGTATCTCTAAACTAAACTGAACGAAACCAGTCCCTGTGGCTTCTCCACACAGGCACACTGGGTCTTCCTGTGTCTCCCGGTCTTCCGGGTGGAATCCCGGTCCATGGCGTGCCTGGTTCCGGTATGGCCACGGCTCACCGGGATGCTCCTGTATTCGTACCATAAATAATACTCCATGCCCTGAGTCCTCGTCCAACGGAGAGCCAAATGTGAAGGAGCACAAGGAAAAACATGGGCCTGATTGATTGCCAGCTCAATATCTGGCAGCCTTGAGTTACTCGTGCCTATGTAATGGAGAGGTGCTGAGTGTGAAGATGGCAGTGAGGCTGCTGCTGGGAAACTACCAGTAATTATAACCAAATGTGGATGCGTTCTGATGACAGGGGAGATAACTCAGGCAAGCACTGCTCATTCCTCTTACCGGACTGTGATTGATACAAGACCATTTCCAACCTTCAGGGAGGTAAAACATTCAACATGCTGTTGCAACGTTTTTGAACAAAAATCCAACATCTGCTGCCATAAAACTACTGATATTTCAAAAATATTCTTGACAGCTGTACAGTTACCCTTTGCAAGCTGGTTACTGCAACTGATGATAATACACAGCCTGTCGGTTTAATGTCCCTTCCTTTCTTCTACCTGGTCTGGTCTACACTGATCAGCCAAAACATTATGACCACCTGCCTAATATGCTGTTGGTCCTCCGTGTGCAGCCCCATACGCAGCAGGGTGTGATGCACTGTGCATTGTGACACATTCCTCCCATGACCACCATTAAAATTTTCTGTGACTTGTGCCACAGTCGACCTTCTGTCGGTTCGGACCAGACGGGATAGCCTTCGTTGCCCTCGCGCATCGATGAGCCTTGGGCGCCCAACACCCTGTCTGTCGCCGGTTTGTGGTTTGTCCCTCCTCGGACCACTGTCGGTCGGTACTCACCACTGCTGACCGGGAGCACCCCACTAGCCTTGCCGTTTCACAGATGCTCTGACCCAGTCGTCTAGCCATAACAATTTGGCCCTTGTCAAAGTCGTTCAGGTCTTTACTCCTGCCCATTTCTCCTGCATCCAACACGTCAACTTCAAGAACTGACTGTTCACTTGCTGCCTAATATATCCCACCCCTTGACAGGTGCCACTGTAACAAGATAATCAATGTTATTCACTTTGCCTGTCTGTGGTCATAATGTTTTGGCTGATCACTGTATATAGCACCTGTGCATGTAAACTTTCAGCATTGTAGTCTTGGATTGGTGCATGTTTGGCTCAGAACCAAAGATCTGATGTAAGTTTATAATTACACTGCAATACATGCCCACCCCCTGTTTTTTCCCTGTTCTTTCTCCATCAAGTAATTACCTAAGTTCCACTTGAAGACCTTTAATGACTTTCTATCCTTTTGGTTTGCTGGAGAATGCATACTAATTCATGAACATTTTTTCTTCAGACTCCAGTTTTGTTGCCAATCACCTCAACTGGCAGCATCTTTGGAGAGAAGGAACGTGTGCCGCTTCGGGTCGAGAGCCTTCTTCAGACTTCAGAAGAAGGGTCTCGACCCTAAGCATCGCCCATTCCTTCTCTCCAGAGATGCTGCCCGTCCCGCTGACTTATTCCAGCATTTTGTGTCTATCTTCGGTTTAAACCAGCACCTGCAGTTTCTTCCTACACCTATAGGAAGTTCGGCATGTCCCCAAAAACCCTCACCAACTCCTACAGATGCGCCGTAGAAAGCATTTTGTCAGGATGCATCACAGCTTGGTTTGGGAACAGCTCCATCCAAGACCGCAAGAAATTGTAGAGAATTGTGGACACAGCCCAGACCGTCCCGCAAACCAACCTCCCCTTCCATTAACTCCATCTACACCTCACGCTGCCTCGGCAAGGCCAGCAGCATAATTCAGGACCCAGTCATTCCCTCTTCTCCCCTCTCCCATCAGGCAAGAGGGACAGGTAGTTTGAAAACGCACACCTTCAGATTCAGGGACAGTTTCTCCCCAGCTGTTATCAGCCAACTGAACCGTCCTCTCAACAGCTAGAGTGCAGTTCTGCCTTCCCATTCACCTCATTTGAGACCTTTGAATTCTCTTCAATCAGACTTTCTCAAACTACAAAGTTATATCTTGGCACAATATGTTGTATCATTCTCTTTTATCTGTACGCTTTGGACAGCTTGATTATATTCATGTAGTCTTTTCTTTGACTGGATAGCACACATACAAAAGCTTTTCATTGCACCTTGGTGCACGTGACAATAATAAACTAAGCTAAAACTAAAATAAATTATGCCAATGTTTCAGCTATTAGAAACAGTTTGCCTTTGATGTTTACCACCTACAGCACTTGACTCAAGGTCATTAATTCAAATTTAACTCCTTGACCGTCTATGAATTTTTCAGATTTAAGTGGATGGGACCACCAAGTGACAACTTAGTTTTCCGAGGGAACATGTTACCACTGTTGTCACAGCCAATAGATACTGTTAGAAGGTGGTCACTAATGTAAAACGTAAAGCTATATCAGAGGAATATGTCTGAAGAAGGGTCTTGACCCGAAACGTCACCCATTCCTTCTCTCCAGAGATGCTGCCTGTCCCGCTGAGTTACTCCAGCATTTTGTGTCTACCGTCAAGCAATATCAGATCCACTTTTCATAGCGTCAAAATAAAAGAATGTACTGTTAGAAAGGAGATGAGGCGGAAAGGAGATAGAGCTCTAGGTGCTGGTGGAATCAAGGGATATGGGGAGAAGGCAGGCATGGGTTGCTGGCTCGTAGGGCCAAATGGCCTCCTCCTGCACCAATTTTCTATGTTTCTATGAATTTTTCAGAGGGTGATGAACCTGTGCAATTCAATGCCACAGAGGGTTAACATAGAAACATAGAAAATAGGTGCAGGAGGAGGCCATTCGGCCCTTCGAGCCAGCACCGCCATTCATTGTGATCATGGCTGATCGTCCCCAATCAATAACCCGTGCCTGCCTTCTCCCCATATCCCTTGATTCCACTAGCCCCTTGAGCTCTATCTAACTCTCTCTTAAATCCATCCAGTGATTTGGCTTCCACTGCCCTCTGTGGCAGAGAATTCCACAAATTCACAACTCTCTGGGTGAAAAAGTTTTTTCTCACCTCAGTTTTAAATGGCCTCTCCTTTATTCTAAGACTGTGGCCCCTGGTTCTGGACTCCCCCAACATTGGGAACATTTTTCAGGCATCTAGCTTGTCCAGTCCTTTTATAATTTTATATGTTTCTATAAGATCCCCGCTCATCCTTCTAAACTCCAGTGAATACAAGCCTAGTCTTTTCAACCTTTCCTCATATGACAGTCCCGCCATCCCAGGGATCAATCTCATGAACCTACGCTGCACTGTCTCAATTACAAGGACGTCCTTCCTCAAATTAGGAGACCAAAACTGTACACAATACTCCAGATGTGGTCTTGCCAGGGCCAACTGCAGAACTGCAGAAGAACCTCTTTACTCCTATACTGAAATGCTCTTGTTATGAAGGCCAACATTCCATTAGCTTTCTTCACTGCCTGCTGCACCTGCACGCCAACTTTCAGTGACTGGTGTACAAGGACACCCACTTGCTGGACCTCCCCCTTACCTAATCTACACCCTACATCCGGGCTACTATTTGGGGGTCTGTCGGCTTGTGGAGGCCAAGTCAATGGATATTTTTAAGGCAGAGATAGACAGATTCTTGATTAGTAACGGTGTCAGGGGTTATCATTTGGCCCATCCAGTCTGTGATAGTATTCATGCTCCATGCAGATCTTCTCTGAATATCTTCAAGGTTACAGGATTTCAAGAGTCAAGAGTGTTTTATTATCGTATGTCCCAATACAGAACAATGACATTCTTACTTGCAGCAGCACAACACAATATGTGAACATAATACTCAGTATAAATAACACCATAAATATGTATATATATTTTAAAAAGCTTCAGTGATCATGCCAGACCTACCATGCTATGAATCTTAACTTGGTGGTGAATCTGTGGAATTCTTTGCCACAGAAGGCTGTGGAGGCCAAGTCAATGGATATTTTTAAGGAGGAGATTGACAGATTCTTGATTAGTACGGGTGTCAGGGATTACAGGGAGAAGGCAGGAGAATGGGGTTAGGAGGGAGAGATAGATCAGCCATGATTGAATGGTGGAGTAGACTTGATGGGCTGAATGGCCTAATTCTGTTCCTAGAACTTCCCAACAGTTTCTCCCCATCTGTTACCAGGTAACAACCATCCAACCACAACTAGAGAGCAGTGTTGAACTACTATCTACCTCTTTGGTGACTCTCGGACAATCTTTGATCGGACTTTACTGGCCTTATGGGAGGTGGTGGTGGATTTCCGCAGGCGCAGCCATGTCCCCCCGACACCGGTGAACATCCAGGGAATGGACATCGGGAGGGTGGACTCTTATAAGTACCTGGGTGCCTACCTCAACAATAAACTTGACTGGACCGAAAATATCAATGCACTGTACAAAAAGGGCCAGAGCAGACTTTACCTGCTGAGGAGACTCAGGTCCTTTGGAATGCAGGGGGCACTCCTAAGGACCTTCTACAACACTGTGGTGGCATCAGCCATTTTCTATGGAGTGGTCTGCTGGAGCAGCAGCATCTCAGCAGCGGAGGGGAAGAGACTTGACAAGCTGGTCAGGAAGGCCAGCTCTGTCCTGGGTTGCCCCCTCGACTCAGTGCAGGCGGTGGGAGAGAGGAGAATGATGGTAAAGTTAACATCGCTGCTGGACAACGACTCCCACCCCATGCTGGACACTGTCACTGCACTGAGTAGCTCTTTCAGTGACAGACTCCTTCACCCCAAGTGCGTGAAGGAGAGATATCGGAGGTCCTTCCTTCCTGCTGCTGTGAGACTGCACAACCAGCACTGCTCCCAGCAGACCGGTCAAAAGACCAGTTAACAGTAACAGTAAAGAAAAAACCCACAGTAAATGATGACAATTATCCTTATCTTATTTTTTTTAAATAATGAATGTCTCTATCCACTTTGCTGCTGTAAGACTGCAAATTTCCCCAGTTTGGGACAAATAAAGGAATATATTATTATTATTATTACCTTGCACTAAACATTATTCCCTTATCATGTGTCTATACATTGTAAATGGCTCGATTGTAAACGTGGATTGACTTTACGCTGACTGGTTAGCACGCAACAAAAGCTTTGCACTGAACCTTGGTACACGTGGCAATAAACTAAACTAAACTGAACTCATGAACTGGTGCTTTCTCTGAATCACTGGTGAACTTTGTGAAGCAGAGGTTGTGGCAATGGTTCTGAACGGTACAGGAACTTGCAGTACCATCCCCTAACATTGATTAGACATTCTGTTTTGATGCTGTTGATTGAGTGATAAGACCTGTCAGGATTTTAGTGTGCAACCCTCTGCTCAACTTTGATTAATGATGGAACCCTTGAAGACCACAAATGGCCACAAATCTCATTGACAGATGACACTCTTGACAATCAGCCTTCAGGAAGGAGATGAGGAGGAATTTCTTTAGTCAGAGGGTGGTGAATCTGTGGAGTTCTTTGCCACAGACGGCTGTGGAGGCCAAGTCAGTGGATATTTTTTAAGGCAGAGATTGACAGATTCTTGATTAGTATGGGTGTTAGGGATTATGGGAGAAGGCAGGAGAATGGGGTTGAAAGTGAAAGATAGATCAGCCATGATTGAATGGCAGAGTAGACTTGGTTGGCCGAATGGCCTAATTCTGCTCCTATCACTTATGAACATGAATTATGTGCTTCTTTAGTTTAGTTTAGTTTAGTTTAGTTTAGTTTAGTTTAGTTTAGTTTAGTTTAGTTTAGTTTAGAGATACAGCGTGGAAACAGGTCCTTCGATCCATCAAGTCCCAGCCGATCATCGACCACCCATACACTAGTTCTAGCCTACACACTAAGGACACTCACTATGCAGAAGCCAATTGCTCTACAAACCTGCACATTTATGGAATGTGGGAAGAAACCAGAGCACCCAGAGAAAACCCACGCGGTCACGGAGAGAACGTACAAACTCCGTACAGACAGCACCCGAAGTCAGGATCGAACCCGGGCCTCTTGCGCAGTAAGGCAGCAGCTCTACCGCTGCGCCACCGTGCCCCTTCCCTGTTAATGATTGAACCGATGGCCCTTGACCCAGACGTGCAACTATTACCTTCTGAGCCAAGGATTGCCAAATTGTCCAAGCCTGTTTCTGAATGCCACGTGGTAGTCTCGTCCCATGTCTGCAGGCAGTACTTGCTGGTGGGATCCAGTTCCTCATTGGCAATGAAGTGTGATCCAAACTCCAGTGACCCTTGGGCCAGAAGGAGACTTGCCAATGGTGCTTCCTATTTGTGCCACTCACATACACTGCACTTCGCATTGCCTTTACAAAACATGCCTGAGAGGTGCAAATTATATTAGTAAATACCGATCCTGGCCTTTGGTGCGGTCTGTGCGGAGTTTGCACGTTCTCCTTGTGACCGCATAGGTTTTCTCTGGGTGCTCTGGTTTCCTCCCACATCCCAAAGACATACAGGTTTGTAGGTTAATTGGCCCGCTGTAAATTGTATAGCAGCATAGAAAAATAGAAAATAGGTGCAGGAGGAGGCTATTTGGCCCCTCGAGCCAGCACCGACCGCCATTCATTGTGATCATGGCTGATCATCCATAATCAGTAACCCGTGCTTGCCTTCTTCCCATATCCCTTGATTCCACTAGCCCCTAGAGCTCTATCTAACTCTCTTTTATATTCACCCACTGAATTGACCTCCACTGTCTTCTGTGGCAGAGAATTCCACAAATTCACAACTCTCTGGCTGAAAAAGTTTTTTCTCACCTCAGTTTTAAATTACGTCCCCTTTATTCTTAGACTGTGGCCCCTGGTTCTGGACTCCCCCAACATTGGGAATTTTTTTCCTGCATTTAGCTTGTCCTGTCCTTTCATAATTTTATACGTCTCTATAAGATCCCCTCTCATCCTTCTAAACTCCAGTGAATACAAGCCCAGTCTTTCCAATCTATCCTCATATGACAGTCGCGCCATCCCGGGGATTAACCTTGTTTGTAGGCAGTAGAGGAAAATGTGGGATGACATAGACCTGGTGTGAACAGTGTCAAGTCAAGTCAAGTCAATTTTATTTGTATAGCACATTTAAAAACAACCCACGTTGACCAAAGTGCTGTACATCTGATTAGGTACTAAGGAAAAAAATGAAACATACAGTAGCACGCAAACAGTTCACAGCGCCTCCTCAATGAGCCTCAAACGCTAGGGAGTAGAAATAGGTTTTGAGCCTGGACTTAAAGGAGTCGATGGAGGGGGCAGTTCTGATGGGGAGAGGGATGCTGTTCCACAGTCTAGGAGCTGCAACCGCAAAAGCGCGGTCACCCCTGAGGTTAAGCCTAGACCGCGGGATAGTGAGTAGCCCCAAGTCGGCCGACCTGAGGGACCTGGAGTTAGAGAGGGGGGTTAGAAGATTTTTGATGTAGGGGGGGGGGAATGTCCATTTAGGGCTTTATACGTGAATAGGAGGAGCTTGAAGTTGATTCTGTACCGTACAGGGAGCCAGTGGAGAGAGGCCAGAATCGGGGTGATGTGGTCCCTTTTACGGGTACCCGTCAGGAGTCTCGCTGCGGCATTTTGGACCAGTTGCAGGCGGGACAGGGAAGATTGGCTGATCCCAGTGTATAGGGAGTTGCAGTAGTCTAGGCGGGAGGAAATGAAAGCGTGAATGATTTTTTCTGTGTCGTCGAATTGGAGGAAAGGTTTGATTTTAGCTATGGTTCGAAGTTGGAAGAAGCTGGCTTTTACCACAGCGTTGACTTGCTTATCAAATTTTAATGCAGAGTCAAATATCATGCCGAGGTTTTTGACATGCGGTTTGACTAGGCAGGATAGACTTCCAAGATTGCCTGTTATCGATTTGATGGAGTCGGGGGGGGGGGGGGGGGGGGGGGGGGGGGGGGGGGGCGAATAGGATGACCTCAGACTTGCTCTCATTTAATTGGAGGAAGTTCTGTGCCATCCAACATTTTATGTCCTCAAGGCAGTGCAAGAGGCTGTTTAAATTTGACTGGTTGTTGGGTTTCAGGGGGAGGTAAAGCTGAGTGTCATCGGCATAGCAGTGGAAAGAAATGCCGTGCCTTTGAATGATTTGGCCAAGGGGGAGCATGTATAGAGAGAAGAGAATGGGGCCTAGGATGGAGCCTGGTGGAACTCCGCAGGAGAGACTAGCTGGAGCAGAGGAATAACTGCCTATGTTGATGGCGAAACTCCTATCTTTGAGGTACGAAGCGAACCAGCTCAGGGCAGTGCCATCAATGCCAACCGCGTACCGGAGACGGTCAATAAGGATGGTGTGGTCCACTGTATCGAACGCTGCGCTGAGGTCGAGAAGGAGCAGGATTGCACAGTCGCCGGTGTCGATGGCGAGAAGCAGGTCGTTGTGTACCTTCAACAAGGCAGACTCTGTGCTGTGGTGGGCTCTGAAACCTGACTGGAAACTTTCCAGGATGGTGTTTTGGTGCAGGTAGGGCACTAATTGGTTTAGAATTGCCTTTTCAAGGACTTTTGACAGGAATGGCAGTTTGGAAATGGGTCTGTAGTTGCTAGGCAAGATGGGGTCTAGGTTAGGTTTTTTCAGTAGGGGCTGGAGCACCGCGTGCTTGAAACTGGTTGGAACAGTGCCAGTGGCCAGAGAACTGTTGATAATAGAGAGGATGCTGGGACCGGCTATTGCAATGACATCCTTCAGAAGGGCAGTGGGGGCAGGATCAAGGGGGCAGGTTGCAGGTTTCATAGTGGAGACAAGCTTTGCAAGGGAGGATAGAGTGACGGGTTGGAAGCAGTCCAATTTAGATGAACAGACTAGTGAGACAGCTAGGTCACGGGTGGGAGGGGAAATGTTCATTCTAATGTTCTCAACTTTGTTGGTGAAAAATTTAGCGAATTCTTCGCACTTAGCAGGGGACCCAACTAAGCTGGTACTGGGGGCGGGACATATGACAGAGGTAATTGTTCTAAATAGGACCTTGGAGTTATGAGAGTTTTTGGAAATAAGGTCGGAGAAGTATTGTGCTCTAGCAGACTTTACTGCTTCCTGGTATTTGAGAAGATTGTTTCTCAGAATTTCGAAGGAAATTTGAAGCTTGTCACATTTCCACCTCCTTTCTGATTTTCTGCACTCCCTTCTTAGGGCTTTGGTGGTGTCATTGAGCCACGGCCGACCTTTGGGCTTAAGCTTTTTTATTTTAAGGGGAGCGATAGAATCCAGGATGGAAGAGCAAGTGATATTAAATAAAGAGGCGAGATCTTCAGTGCTGAGATGGGGGAGAGAGGCCTCAATAGTGCAGATGTTGGGGGCAGCTGTGAGAGCCTCGGAGAATTTACTGGCAGTCAATGAATTTATGTCGCGGGAGTAGCGAACAGGGAGATGAGATTTTGCGGGAGATAAAGGCAGAGATGCATCAAAAATGATAGCGCTGTGGTCCGATAGACAGGCTTCAGTAGTTTCAATGTTGTTGAGTGTGGTTAGTGTGGGCCGAAGGGCCTGTTTCCTATAAACTAAGGCCTATAAACTAAGCTAAATTTTAACGTGGAGAATTTTTCAAAGTCACAAATACTTTAAATTCGGCCGTGAGAGAATTCTGGGGACTATTTCTTGAGGGTCTATCATCATGGATGTAAGTTATTCAAGAGCAATTTTATTTTCCGGAATAATCTTGCAAGCCTACTTTGAGCGTATTGACAAAAGGCTGTCTGACAGTTTCAAAATATAACCAAAGGCAAAAAGGCATCTTTGCTTTTTCTAACATTTTTTGCACATACTACCTGCCTTGCAATGCTGCACAAAACTGACCTTGGATATTATAGTCTAACCAATAAACACACCTTCGCTCAGTCTGCCTGGACCTACCTAATCTCCCGGTTGCCAAACACTTTAATTCCCCTTCCCATTCCCACACTGACCTTTCTGTCCTGGGCCTCCTCCATTGTCAGAGTGAGGCCAAATGCAATTTGGAAGAACTGCATCTCATATTTCGTTTGGCCAGCTTACAACCCAGTGGTATGATCATTGATTTCTCTAACTTCAAGTAACCCCTGCATTCCCTCTCTCTCCATCCTTCCCTCTCCCAAATTGTACCAGCATCTCATTCTCACCTAGCAACCACCTAACCATGGCCTGTTTCCTTTATCATCGTTAATTTTTTGCATATCTTTCATTCATTTGTTCTATATCTCTCTACTTCACCGTCTATATCTCTCGTTTCCCTTTCCCCCAACTCTCAGTCTGAAGAAGGGTCTCGACCCAAAACTTCACCCATTCCTTCTCTCCAGAGATGTTGCCTGTCGTGCTGAGTTACTCCAGCACTTTGGGCCTATCTTCAACATAATGCAACCATACTTTTCTTCTCTATCTGTCACCAACACGCACACTTCCTCGACAAAGAGGCAAAAATCAGAATTGAAGATTACGTGTACAACGAATATAACTGCATAGACTGAAATAGTCAATGCTCATAAACATTAAAAAATATCATTAAGCCAGCTGGACCCAGCTATGTTTGCAAGCTACTTTTATTACACTCTGACACACTGAATTTGCTAATGATCAGAGCTATGTACCGAATCCAAAGACGTACAGGTTTGTGTGCTAATTGGCTTGGTAGAATTGTAAATTGTTCCTAGTGTGTGTGCTGTTGTTGTTCGTCCTTCGGGTTCGAAGATGACCATGACTTCACTTTTAGTTAGAGGATTGGTGACTGTAGGTCCGGAAGTGACTGGTGAGGCCAATCCGGGCCCGGAAGGCACGCCCACACGTAGGACACAAGTGGATGGGTGCTGCAGTGGAAGTGGAGGTAGCCTGGGCCTTGCGCGCGGTGCGTTTCCTCTGGGCCTCTGCAGTGCATCTGTTCTCTACGCCACGTTGGACGGTCCAGAGCAAGAGACTCCCAAGTGCTGAGGTTGATGTCCAAGTCTTTGAGGGAAACTTTGAGGCAGCCCTTAAACCGTTTCTTCTGTCCTCCTACTGAGCGCTTGCCCTGACACAGTTCTCCACACAGAAGCTGTTTTGGAGTCGACTCTCGGGCATTCTGACGACAAGGCCTGCCCATCTGGCTTGGGCTTTCCGTAGGAGGGTGTGGATGCTGGGGATTCTGGCCCGTTCCAAGACCTCTGTGTCGGGAATTTGTGCAGGATAGTGTAGTGTACGGAGGATCGCTGATCGGCGCGGACTCGGTGGGCCGAAGGGCATGTTTCCGCGCTGTATCTCTAAACTAGACTAACCTAATCTAAATTGGGGAAAATAATTGTAGACACAAAAAACTGGTAACTCAGCGGGTCAGACAGCATCTCTGGAGAAAAGGAATAGGTGACGTTCCGGGTCAAGATTCTTCTGCAGATATTAATAGTTCTTTGTTAAGAAAGAACTAACTTGTACTTGCATAATTTTCAGATGTATAGACACTTTGTGCTGGCACTTAAAACAGCAACTGGTCCACCGATCACCATTTTATTTGCTGAAGATTTTTTTGAATGTAATTTATCTTAAATAGTTCTATCGCCATTGTAATTAATGAAAGTAGGAGAAATTTGAGATTTTTATCGTGTTGTACCATTTTGAGGGCAGTGAAAGCACTTTTTATTTGACGACTATGACTAGGAAACAAAACATGCACAATATTCCATTTTGTAGCACAAAATAGGATCCATATCAGCCTTACATTTCCATTTAAGCTTTTGTGAAAATGTTATGCTCGGATGTGGCAAAGGCAGATATGAAAGTGACATTTTAGAGGCTTTTAAATAGGCTCGTGGATACGCAGGGAATGGAGGAATATGAATCACGTGCAGGCAAAGGATGTAAGAAAATAACTGCAGATGCTGGTACAAATCGAAGGTATTTATTTCACAAAATGCTGGAGTAACTCAGCAGGTCAGGCAGCATCTCAGGAGAAAAGGAATGGGAGACGTTTCGGGTCGAGATCCTTCTTCAGACTGAAAATCACAGGAAAGTGGAACAAGAGATATCGAACAAATGAATGAAAGATATGCAAAAAAGTAACGATGAATGGGTGACGTTTCGGGTCGAGACCCTTCTTCAGACTGATGTCAGAGGGGCGAGACAAAGGAAGGATATAGTTGGAGACAGGAAGATAGAGGGAGAACTGGGAAGAGGGGAGGGGAAGAGAGGGACAGAGGAACTATCTAAAGTTGGAGAAGTCAATGTTCATACCGCTGGGCTGCAAGCTACCTTGCAAGGGTCTCGACCCTTCTTCAACTTCTCTCTAGAGATGCTGCCTGTCCCGCTGAGTTACTCCAGCTTTTTGTGTCTATCTTCGGTTTAAACCGGCACCTGCAGTTCCTTCCTACACTTATGGACTTATCTCCCTTCCCTCTTTTACAATGTTCCTTAAAAGTAGATCTGACGAAGTTTACGTTCTACCCACAAATCGATGTTAAATTTTGTATGCTTACACTTTCATGAAGCATCTTGGGACATTTTGCTGTGTTATAAGTGATTGTCGTTATGAAAAACGCAGTAAGTTTTTTAGATTTAGATTTAGAGATACAGCGCAGAAACAGGCCCTTCGGCCCACCGGGTCCGCGCCGCCCAGCGATCCCTGCACACGAACACTATCCTACACCCACTAGGGACAATTTTTACATTTGCCCAGCCAATTAACCTGCAAACCTGCACGTCTTTGGAGTGTGGGAGGAAACCGAAGATCTCGGAGAAAACCCACGCAGGTCACGGGGAGAACATACAAACTCCGTACAGACAGCGCCCGTAGTCGGGATCGAATCCGGGTCTTTGTCCCTAGTTGGTATAGGTTGGTTCTGGTTGATTACCGCACAAACACCTCATAAGTGGTTGTCTCCCGCAGGTCGCAGTGAGTAGAGTAGTGATTGAATTTTGAAGTGGGCCTTTTTGACCATGTTGAGGAGATCTAGTTGCTCAATCCCCTTTTTAAATGAGTTAACATGGGGAGCAGCACCTGTGTTGGGTGGTAACAATGTGCGGGGATCGCTGGTCGGCGATGACCCGGTGAGTCCGTGCCGTATCTCTAAACTACAATTAAACTATCACGTTGTGCTAGAAGTCCCATGTTGCTGAGTTCACCTCGATGTTAACTCCATGTCCCTGGCTTCACCTTGCGGAGTGGTCAGCCAGGTTTCTGATTGAAGGAACCCATTTGGAAGACTGCAGAAAGTTTCGCTCAGGTGGGCAGGTTGCCTCATTACCACAGTGATAATGAATGTTTGGAAGCAAAACTACCGTTAATCCCTGCGTTACTCTCAACCGTGAAGTGCTGTTGATGAATGACCAGCATTATGTGTAGACCAACATGCAAGTCACCTCT